>NC_042958.1:38272326-38586861 GCF_901001165.1 Salmo trutta
ATGTTTTCCTGAGTCTAGGCCACTCACACACACCTCGTACCGTACTGCAGAGAGCCTCAGCACAGCTGGAGCATTAGGCTAATTTATTCAGTGGTAATTAGCCTATTAGACGTACAACAGTCTGGGACCGTAATTAAGCAAACCACTCCAAAAGTCAACAGCAACTCCCACTGAGCTTAGCTAAACAGTCCCGGAATGTGTTGTTTACATGTTCAGCTTGAGGTCTCAGTGTGAGCAAACACAAGCAAGCAGAGCAGGGGCTGATCCCCCAAAATGACCTCCAACATCACACACTCGCATGGAGTTCCTTTCATGTGAACAGTTGTAGCCAAACACAGACACAGGTGTGCTGGTGTGGTTGGTGATCATGCGGAGGTGTTTGTGGTGGACATGTCACACAGTTTGTGGAGTGGAGAGACAAGGAGGGGATTGCAGGGGGTTATGTTAGGTCTTGCTTAGCGGTACATACACACGTGTATGCACACACTCACTCATTCATGCACATAAGCTGTTACTCACAGTAATTTACACACGCACACACACCTCCTCCCAGACACACTCAACGAGCATCTCTCACACATTCAACTAAGCAAGCGCCCCTCTACTCGCTCCTCAGCCATCGTCTGGCTAGGGGCAGCGGTGCAGGCGAGCGTGCCTGAGTGCTGAGATCATGAGCGAGGAGAGAAGTGGCGTAATGAAACTTGGCAGGCCCAGCACCGCCGTCATATGTTCCACATTACCCATTCACAAACCTCTGGAGCAGAGCAGGCCCCGGCAGCAGCCCTTTTCTCACTCCGCTTTAGTCGGTTATGACAATCTGTCACTGCGTCTTTGTGCTATTGCACCAGAACTTCGAGGCGCAGAGGAGAAGCTCAGTGGGTTCTGGATGACTGTTCTTCCTCAGTGTCAAGCTGCAGATGACACAGCGTATGCATCCCAAATGGCACCCTATCCCCTATTTAGTGCACTGGTCAAAAGTAGTGCACTATATGTAATAGGGCACCCTTTTGGGGGGGGGGGGCATTTGGGACAAAGACAGTGCCAGAGGAGTGTCAAGGAGCACTCAGTACGGGACAGGAAGAATCTCAGTTATGACAAGTCATCAACTCTTCTGATTAGGTAACAGAGATATTGTTTATGTCAAATTCCGGTTCAGATTCGATTATAGTTGACTTCAGATTATTTTCAAGTGTGGCAACACAAACTATGGCCGTTTCCTAGTTAAATAAAAAATAATGATACGCTTTGTATTAGACCTTACATTTCTCACATAACGGAAGGAAATGATCTAATAACAACCAACTTGAATGATATGCTTCAGGCTTTATTCTCTCCACCCCCCCTCTTTAAAATCCTTTAAGTGTCCTATAAAATAAAAAGTAATTATCATCCTCTTCATAATGAAGGGGAAGCAGCAGGCTTTTGGTGCTCAGTAACGGTGTGTTTTGTGTTGAATTACAACTAATGAGTCTGGTCAAAGTTGCCCACTAATTGCCCTTTCATTACAGACCCATTTGTAATCATGTCTTAATGAGTTCCATCTCTAAAAATATGAAACAAAAATGCATACTGCTCCCATGCAAAGTTATGCAGGGTCATTAAAATATTTCAAAATAATTGTAAACTTATTTGGTACTGGATAGTGATGAATTGTTGATGAGTTGCTGTTTTGGAAATGTACTCAAATTGACACATTTTGATACAACCTCCCTCCAAAGCAAAAAGTTGCCTGACTGTGCCCCATTATTTCTGAGGGTTTTGGGCTGTTAGTGACATACTGTATTTGGTTGGTACAATACAGTATGGTTGCGTCCCAAATTGCACCCTATTCCCCATCTACACTGAGTGTACAAAACATGCTCTTTCTATAACAGACTGACCAGGGGAAACCAGGTGAAAGCTATGATCCGTTATTGATGTCACTTGTTAAATCCATTTCAATCAGGGTAATCCCTGGTTTTCAGTCCTGGTCCTGAGGACCCACAGGGGTGAACATTTTAGTTTTTGCCCTAGCACTACACAGCTGATTCTAATGATCCACTCATCCTAAAGGTGAAGGGCAGGAGACAGGTTAAAGAAGGATTTTTAAACCATGAGACAACTGAGACATGGATTGTGTATGTGTGCCATTGAGGGTCAATGGGCAAGACAGAAGATTGAAGTGCCTTTGAACTGGGTATGGTAGATGCCAGGCACACTGATTTTAGTGTGTCAAGAACTGCAAAGCTGCTAGGTTTTTCATGCTCAACAGTTTCCTGTGTGTATCAAGAATGGTCCACACTCCAAAGGACATCCAGCCAACTTGACACAACTGTGGGAAGCATTTAAGTCAACATGGGCCAGCATCCCTGTGGAACGCTTTTGACACCTTGTAAAGTCCATGTCCCGACAAATTATGGCTGTTCTGAGGGCAAAAGGGGGTGCAACTCAATATTAGGAAGGTGTTCCTAATGTTTGTACACTCAGTGTAACGCATAACTTTAACCAGTAAAAACAAGTGCACTAAATATGGAATAGGGTGCCATTTAGGATACAAGTTACACTTTACCCTGTAATGGTTTACTATATCAGCGGTGGGGACGGTAAAAGCTGTGACACGCGCATTAACTCTATATAACCTCCAGCTGTGTCTGTATTCTAAAGAGGCCCCTGAATACACGCAGGGGCAATTTACTCCCAGTCAACCAAGTAGTCCCCACAGGAGACAGTGGAGATGGATTGTGGGATGGAGTCATCTCCCTCTCTCTCGCTCTCTCTCTCTCTCGCTCTCTCTCCCACACACTTTCTCTCTCTCCCTCTCTCCCTCTCTCCCTTCCTTTCCCTTGTTCTCTGAACTGTATACATTCCCTCAAGTGGCACAGAGGGCTGTTTGCCTTCCTAATGGAGGTAGTGTGGCAGAGCCTATTTAGATAGGTGGCACAACCTATTTAGATAGGGGCCCTGCTAAAGTAAACTTGGGACAGGGATTCAAATAAAGCAGCTCCCTTAACTGACTGCTGTAAGCTGAGGTGAGGGAGGAGTATTGGCTAAGACCAGGAGGGAGGAAAGGAGGATAGGAAACTCAAGGAGGAAAGAAGGAAGAAGGAGGGGGAAGGCACAGGGGTGTGTTGAGTGAGCAGCTCCAGAGGGATAAACAGAGTTGGGATCTGGGTAATCCAGAGTGGAGAGGCGGGTGTGGTAGAGGAGATGGAGGAGGAGGAGAAGTAGTGTCATTCAGACTGGAGCAGGAGAGGTTCTGCAATTTGAAATCTGTATAGTCCCTCCATAGACCTCTGCCCTGCCTCACAGGTTGAAGTTTCAGCCCAGGGTTTCACATGAGTAGTCAAGGACACGGCTTAGAGACACTAGCAAACCAATACTGCTCTTAGTGCATTGGATCCAATAACTTTAAGACTGTGTTAGATAAACATAACTGATAGCAGATTCCTCTCCTTCAGAGAAGACCTGGAAATGGAGAAGGAGAGCTAGGCCAAACATGATTCATCAGAAGGAAGTTATCAAAGAGACAGATAGTCAAACACAGTGCCAGAGGGCTGCTGCAGTAGGCATTTAGCTATCACATCTCTTTGACGTCCTATCTTTCTTACAAAAACAAGTTCACTTCAAATACATTTTCACATTTGTGTAAGACAATGGAAAGAAATGTAATAGTACAGATTTGTTCCACAGTATGTTTTTGAGCCTCATGATCAAGTTATATTTTCCATGTTAAAGCCATGATTTGTGCTGTATACTCTATTTTGATAAACAATGCATGCCGCTATTTAGAAAGGCTTACACAACTGGTATGCAATCATAGAAAACATTCCTAATCTATTCACCAGGATGCATCTGATTTATATCCATCTGCTTACATGACGCGCGATACAACACCTTTCCCTTTTAAGACCTGCATGCGCTGCAGTTCAAGGCCTGTCCGAGTTGTCCTGTTGGTCGAGCTTGGGCAGGGTAGGTGGTGATCAGCCAACCTGTTAATAATGAGTGTTGAGCTAGTGAGTGTTGAGCTAGTGAGTGTTGAGGTAGTTGAGGTAGAGCAGCAAGCCTGAGTGAGCCAGGGGGGATAAACCGCTCTGTGTTGCTGCCCAGCAGTGGGCCCTATGTTTGGCATTGACCAGGGTGCACAACTAGATCCAGCTGTTGGGCACCACTCCCCCTGGCAGCCTGCCCATCCCACTACTGCTGGCACACAGTCGCCAGATGTTTACACGCTAAAAACACTTCCTATCACAAAGCGCCCTCCTCCCCTCCCTGTTTGTGTGTGTGTGTGTGTGTGTGTGTGTGTTTTAACCCTTTCCATTTTCACAAGGGTTCAAGTAGCCCCTCGGGAAGTGTGGGCAAGATGCACTTAAATAGACATAGCTCCTACGGAACTTGTCCTACAATGGATATATGAAGTATTCAAAACACAGCATTCCAGCACTTGCTTGAGGGATTGTATACCATAGGATAGATGTTGAGGTGAGGATGCTTGAACTTATGTAGTTGTATGTTTCCAGCCCATGCAACATTTCAGCAGCTTCTCTATCAGAGGGTAAAAATAGCAAAAATAGCAAATGTTTAAATGTTTTATCTGGGGAATTAGATACTTCTCTCCGACAGTTGTGACGAATCATTTCCCTGCCTGAAATGATTTCCAAACGCGTCCTCAATTTTTTTCCCTACTCCCTCTGTTTCAATGGCTGTTCCTCAGTGTTACACTTTTTACACAGACTATTTATGCCTGATCAGCCTTACAGCAAGACAAAAGGCAAAAGTCTTGCAGTTAATTTGTGTCTCGGTTTATTTTGAGATGTTTTAAGTGTACTTCTTAGTGAACATTCCAAGGCAGTGAGGCTTTTTAGTTCAGTTGTTTTTATTGAGGTCTCATTTGGACAGGGCCTCCTGAAAGATTGCCATCAACCACTGCTTTTCATTACTCTGTCCTAAGACTGGCTGAAGAGGAACATTACTTAGTAATTCCCTCAAAAACACATTGAGTCAATACATGCAACCATGATTCAATGGCACGCAAAGAGATATGTGCTTTGTCACAACTTCTGGTGTAAAAAGGGCTTTATAAAATAAATGTTATTGGCTTTAAGGCTGATTGTCTGTAGCAGTGTCATCTCTAACATTTTTCTCTCTCTTTTCTCTTTCTCTTTATCCCCATGCAGCACCGCCACAGTTTTTCCCTGCTTTCCATCCACCGGTGCCCATCGACGACAGACATGCCCAGGGACGCTACATCTACGAGCCGTCCCCTGTTCCCCCTCTACACGTGTGAGTGTCACAGACTGTACACACACACACACACACACACACACACACAACCCCCCATCCCCGTACACATCCACTTCTTCTTTAAATAAAATCATGCAAAGGAATTTGTACAATTCTACCAGTCAGGCCTAATGGGAAGTGATTTGGATATCAGTATCATATCATTGGTATCAGCAAGAACCCCCAGTAGTGTTAATGGCAATATTAATAAGATGCTCCTGTTTCCAACACCCCAAGGCATGTTGCATCCTCCTCAGAGGTGCTCTGTGCTCCCCTGCTCTCCAGATCAAAGGCCACGGCCCTATCTGGGAGTAACATGATCCACATGTCAGAGACACGCAAATTAACATGTGTCAGAAAAATGGAAACTAGGGCCTCTGAGCATGTTATACTCATAAGCACAGTGATCAAGTCTTGTCAACTCCCAACCTGACATACCTTCACTGACACACACATCTCAACTGACACACACACCTTCACTGACACACACACATCTCTTCTGACATACGCACTGTACCATGTATGCACCCCCCCCCCCCCCACACACACACACAAATAACACACATATTAGATTCCCTCTCATTCTGTCTTTCACTCTCTCCCTTCTTTCTCTCTCTTTCACTCCACCGCTTTCGCTCTCTGTTCTGCCTGAACAGTGAGTGCTGGTAGTGGATGCTCTGTCGCCCTTGCAGCACTAATTTCTCACCCAGAGACAGCAAGGAAGCGATCAGTGCGCGACTGGGACAAATTTGATGGGGCAGCTACTTGGGCCACATTATGTTTGAAATTCTTCTTCATTATCAACCCCCCCATCCTCAGGAGTCATATCTCTCCCTTGCTGATGTGCCACTAAGCATAATGCATTTTTTATGTCTCCCCCCACCCTCACACTCCCACCCCCCCTCGTCTCAGAGGAGAGAGGGAGAGGCAAGGAAATAAAAAAGGGTTAGTGATTGATGCCCCGTGTCAACGCAAACAAAATGGCAAATATAATTGAGCATTTAGCTTCTGCAGAGAACATGCGCCGCCAATACGGCTCAAACAAACAGCCGTGTTTGTTATCAGTCAGAGGCGCTTTGGAGAGATCTGGAGCACAGGTTAGGTGGAAGGGGGAGACATGGAACCCACTGAATTAAATTAAGGGGTAAGAGAAGTTGCGCAGCGCAGAACGAATGTGTTCAGTCACTCGATCTCTGTCCGGATAAGAGTTATCTGGCTGGCGCGCTTCGTTTGCTCAACCTGTCAGTGGAGGCATGGTCGTGAGTCGTGGCAACCGTTGCCGTACTTATGGGCTGTTTATCCACTTGTATTGCTGCTTAATATGACACGCCACGCTGAAAGGCCCCATTTTTCATTATTACAAGGCAGTTTAGTGCATGATGTTATTCAAATTGACTTGGGTACTAGTACACACATTATCGAGTTACACGTGTTCCTTTCAGATCTCAAATCAAATCAAAGTTTATTTGTCACGTGCGCCGAATACAACAGGTGTAGACCTTACAGTGAAATGCTTACTTACAGGCTCTAACCCCTCTGATCTCAATGTCATTACTCTTGCTGCTTTTTGGAGTAGGAAATAGTGTTACATTGTGTTACTGAAGTTATGTTTAGGGTTTGTACAGTCCAGTCGACAGATTACCGAGTTATGTAGGCTACTGGTTCAGATTTGGACTGTAACATAAACTCAGTATTGCTTTGGAACAATACATCTGGCAATTTGGTCTCATTGGATAGTGTTTTGGAATTCCTTACGAAGGAGCATTTTGATCCAGTCACCCCCAACAATGCCATCATGGCCCTGCACACAGAGAGAACATGCATGGCCCTGCAGGGGACAGGTGGGGGGGGGTTTCAGACAGAAATATAGAATTGTTTTAAGACACGCTCTCCTTAGTGAGCAGAATTAATCGTTGTTAGCCCTCTTAAAGATATGGCTAAGTACACAGTAGAGTATTATTGGCATTACTTCCCCATACAGAGGTTTCATTACAGCGGGTAATTACAGTGGGTCTGGCCCCGCGGCGGTACAATCAATCCAGCTTCGAAATGCTAGCTGTCACGCTAACGCTAACATCGCTAATGCTAGGACTTTGTCCGGTAGAAAAACACGCAGCCGCCTCATATTCTCATGATACATTCTGCCGTCCAACCAACATCGCAAATGAACAGAATCCTGGCCTATTATTGTGACAGGTCTAATTGAAACATGTTTATTTATGTCCCAGCGCTGCAGACGAGGGAGGAAGGACGGAGCGTTAGCGAAGGCGCTACGCTAAAGGCACCCGGCGATATGAGACCGACGGAATTAAATTAAAAGCTCATAAAATGAAATATACTCTGTATTAGCTGCTTGACACTTAATTTGCCTTCAAATGAGCGGAGGAAATCACAAATTAACTGTCCTTTGTTTTTCCACTCCCTCTCTCTCTCTCTCTCACTCCTGCTACACGCCACCCCTATTAGGCAGGGAAGAGTGCAATTACAGGCAGGAGCTAGGATAATCGTTTAGTTTATGAATTATTGCATGGGAAGGCACCCGTGTGCCATTCAATATTAAAGATAGGGTCAGGGGTTGCCTTCCTTGTGTGGGTGCATTGATGATGTACTGTCCTACACGTCTAAAATGGGAAACTGTGGAGTCTTTTATCAAAACCCTCAGCATTTGGAGCTCTGTCCAACCACTTCTTAATGACTATAGAATAGGACCTCAGTGCAGCTGATCTAGGATCAGCAGGCCTCTTCCCCACTACCTCAGTGTCTCTGACCAAGAAACAGCTGACCTTTTCCTCCTCTAGAGAGGATGCTTCCTCACTTCCTGCTTAAATAAACACATGGACCAGTGAAGAGCAGACTCCATGGAAACTCTGGTCCCCACCGTCGCTCTCATTGTGTTGGCCTATATTAATCGGGAACTGGGGGGGCTGGGGGGCTTTGTGGGGGATGCTTGGGCCTTTCATAGGGGACATTATTGGCCCGACTGAGGACTACTGGCGGAAACAAAAGGCCCTCTCTTGTGGCACAGTGCCTGGTCTCGGTCACCCGGAGACGGGCCGAGAACAAACAGAGGTATTCGACTACAAGTCAATTATCTGCATGGGAGTTTACTCGCGGGTTAGAGGCCCTTGTGCTTGAATGTGGCCACTGAAACAACAAAACACTCTTAGGGGATAAGTAATTGACTCGCAACTGTTTGCGTTGTCACGGTCGTTGCCTTCGGAAAGTTTTCAGACTTTTTCCATATTTTGTTACATTACAGCCTTATTCTAAAATGTATTAAATAAATAAAAATCCTCAGCAGTCTACACACAATACCTCATAATGACAAAGCGAAAACAAGTTTTACGTTTTTAATTTGTTTTTAATTAAAAATTTAAAACAGATACCTTATTTACATAAGCATTCAGACCCTTTGCTATGAGACTCGAAATTGAGCTCAGGTGCATCCTGTTTCCATTGATTATCCTTGATGTTTCCACAACTTGATTGGAGTCCACCTGTGGTACATTCAATTGATTGGACATGATTTGGAAAGGCACACACCTGTCTATATTAGGTCCCATAGTTGACAGTGCATGTCAGAGCAAAAACCTTAGAGCTCCGAGACAGGATTGTGTCGAGGCACAGATATGGGGAAGAGTACCAAAAAATGTCTGCAGCACTGAAGGTCCCCAAGTTTGGAACCTCCAAGACTCTCCCAAGAGCTGGCCGCCCGGCCAAACTGAGCAATCGGGGGAGAAGGGCCTTGGTCAGGGAGGTGACCAAGAACCCGATGGTCACTCTGACAGAGCTCTAGAGCTCCTCTGTGGAGATGAGAGAACCTTCCAGAAGGACAACCATCTCTGCAGCACTCCACCAATCGGGCATTTATGGTAGAGTGACCAAACGGAGGCCACTCTTCAGTAAAAGGCGCATGACAGCCCGCTTGGTGTTTGCCAAAAGGCACCTAAAGGACTCTCAGACCATGAGAAACAAGATTATATGGTCTGATGAAACTAAGATTGAACTCTTTGGCCTGAATGCCAAGCGTCACGGAAACATTGCACCATCCCTACGGTGAACGGAGCAAAGTACAGAGAGATCCTTGATGAAAACCTACTCCAGAGAGCTCAGGACCTCAGACTGGGGAGAAGGTTCACCTTCCAACAGGACAACGACTATAAGCACACAGCCAAGACAACGCAAGAAGTCTCTGAATGTCCTTGAGTGGCCCAGCCAGAGCCCGGACTTGAACCCGATCGAACATCTCTAAAGAGACCTGAAAATAGCTGTTCAGCAATTTTGGAATAAGGCTGAAACCTAACAAAATGTGCAAAAAGTCAAGGGGCCTGAATACTTTCCGAAGACACTGCAGGCATTTGCTTAACCCCTGTGCGGGACATCCAGCGAAAAATCATATCGCCATTAGCATAACAAAATGTAAAAAAAAAAAAACATTTTTTTTCAAATTATATCGTTTTATAGATACACCTCTCCTGAATCGAACCACGTTGTCCGATTTCAAAAAGGCTTTACAGCAAAAGCGAAACATTAGATTATGTTAGAGGAGTATATCGTAAAAGTAGCCACATAGCCATTTTCCGACCAACCACATGCATCACAAATAACCAAAAAACAGCTAAATGCAGCACTAACCTTTGACAATCTTCATCAGATGACACACCTAGGACATCATGTTACACAATACATGCATTATTTTGTTCGACAAAGTTCATATTTATATATAAAAACAGCATTTTACATCGGTGCGTAACGTTGACTAACTATTTTCCCTCAAATGCATCCGATTAAACAGAGCTACAATTTACTAAATTACTATTCGAAAACATTTTTAAAATGTAATATTGTCATTCTAAGATTTATAGATGAATATCTCTTGAAAGCACCTGTAATGCCAGATTTAAAATTAACTTTACTGGGTAATCATACTTTGCGATGAAAGGGGATGCGATACTCTGAAAAATAGGCTAACGTTACAGGTCAGCGCCATCTTGGAACAATCGCATATCACATCTAGTCTTGTATACTATTGTCAATAATCCCTTACCTTTGGTTGTCTTCATCAGAAAGCACTTCCAGGAATCCCAGGTCCACAACAAATGTATTTTCGTTCGAAAAAATTACTCCTTTATGTTCCAAGAGCTTGTTCTTGTTAGCGCGTCTGAAAGCTGATCCAAATGCTCCGTCGGTCACGGGACAGCCATTTCAAGAAAATGCATTTTTTTCCCCCATTTAGGTTCGTTCAAACATGTCAAACGTTGTATAACATAAATCTTCAGGGCGTTTTTCAACAAGAGAGCCAATAAGATTCAAGGAGGATGATTGCATTGTGTTTCAAAACGTTTTGAAAGGGGAGGGTAACCAGGGGCGCCGGCGTCATAATGGTGATGGCCCTCTCCGTGTGACCACGTTCCACTGCGTCTCATTCATTTAGTTTTCACAGTAGGAGTCTCAAATCACTTTGTAAAGACTGGGGACAACTAGTGGAAGCAATAGAAAGTGCTCAATGAACCATAGCTCACGGTGTGATTAATAGGCAACGTGATGAAGTTGAGTTCGCAATTCAGAATTCCACTTCCTGTTTCGATCTGTCTCGGGGTTTTGACTGCCATATGAGTTCTGTTATACTCACAGACACCATTCAAACAATTTTAGAAACGTTAGGGTGTTTTCTATCCACAAGTATTAATTATATGCATATCCTAGCTTCTGAGTTTGAGTAGTAGGCCGTTTTCAAAAATCGCTGTAGCGCCCCCTATCCTAGGGGAACGCCAAGAGGTTAAGAATTAGCTTGAATGATCTACTCCTGACTACAATGCACAATGGAAGGATTAAACGTATGTACTGTATCTCCACAGATTCGTATCCACTCAGATAATGTGTGCGATTTGTCATGTTACCGTTAGTTCTGCCACTTGTTTGTAATGTCTCCTGAGGATTCTCTATGACATTGTTTGTGTCATAGTAATGATGTCAAAGTCACAATATAAAGATGATAATGGAAAACCTTTTGGGAAAAGGAACACATACTGATTTGGCACAATGTTCTGTGTAAGTGGTGAATAGACACGTGGATTCTGACTCTGGAAGGGGGTGGAGGTGTGTCTGTGTGCGTATGTGCGCCTGTGCGTGTGTGTGTGTTGGGCCTGTAAAGGTATGCTGCGTCCTGTCTGTGGTGTTATTGCATTCAGAAGTGTATTTGCACAGCTGTGGTCTCCAAACGGACTGTAAGGTATTCTGTGAGGCTACCAGGGGAAAAGCAGCAGGCCCCATTCATTTCAATACAACATCAGCACTCTGTAGTCGGCTACAGTGAAACCATAGTTAACTGCCCAAAAAAGGGTGTAATTGATTTTCATGCAATTATGAGAATGATCATTCCATCTTAGTAACAACATACTGAAACCTTGTTGAACATATGAAAAATTCATTTATAAAGCGCCACATAAATTCGTAACTACAACCAACGGACCATGAGCTGTTTTTCCCCCCATTATCTATAAAATGTTACCTGAATTGTAATTTTTCCACCTCCATATCTGCATTTTTGTGCTCTCGCTCTCTCTCGCTCTCTCTCTCTCTCGCTCTGTGTCCTTTTGGCTGAGAGAAGAGTGTGTTCTTTAGGTGTACGCCATTTTTGCTTGGTTATTTACATATACTGTTGTCAAAGAGCCAAATGTGGACATTGAGGAGCGGCGTGCTGCTTAGCATAAAGACCATAGTCTTATCTCCACACCTCCCTCCAGATTTCTCATCTACTCCAGATGGTGAGATGCCTGGCATTGCGCACACACACACACACGCACACACACACACACACACACACACACACACACACACACACACACACACACACACACACACACACACACACTTACTTCATGACAAAAGGCACGCTGAATGACAAAAGGCATAGTGTAGCAGCTTTCATAAAGAGCTAGAGGAAAATACTGTAAATGTATGGAGACATGTTTAAGCTTTCCTTTGGATTTTCCTTTTCATGTGTTGAGGGTTTTAGTTATTTTGGGCCGATGTTTCACCCTTTCTTACTGTATGTAGCAGTTTTATCATTTTGTATTCATTCATTCAACGTTTGCAAAGATTAGCAGTTTTCATTTTCTGTTTGAGTATACGTTTATTAATGTGTTCATAAGTGTCTGTAAACCATTTGTAAATTCCCTATAAATGAACCTGTTTAGTATAAGCCTATATTTATTCCTTTACCCTAAATAAATCATGGTAATATTAAACCTTGATAAATTGTAATAAATATAAAATGGGACTATAAATTCCAATGATAATTTTCTTATCATCTCTAGATGATCTCAATGTGGCTTCTGTCAGTAATGAGAAGGAGGAGAGCAAGCCACTTTTCTCATCTCCCTCCCTTTTTCCCCCTTATCCCCCGTTCCCTGCGAAATCGTAGGTCACCCTCCTTCTGGTGAAGTCACCAGGTTCCCCCCATCCACTCCTCCTCTCCTCCTCCCTTCTTTTTAAAATACTTTCTCTGTGGCGTCAGGCTGTATTCGTTGGACAGGCAGTCACGCGGTAACTGGCTATATGATTAATGGTGTTTATTCTTGAAAAAAGTCCCCTTTATTTATCTGCATTGTCGTTTCACCGATACTATCAGTCAGCTGAATGAAACATTTTCAGTCATACCAATTTTGCAGTATAATTGAGTAGAGTCACCTTTTCGTTTTTCCCCCTCCTCTCACTTTCCTCTCCCCCCTCTTCTCTCCTCTCTCTCCTCTCCCACTCTATCTGGCAGTCTTATCATGGCCACAGTAATTTTCGCGCTGCGTGGCTTGATATGGAGTGGCTGGCTTTAGCCTTATTTGACATAAAGCCCCTTCGATTTTCACTGGAGAAAAAAAAGGGAAGAAAAAGAAAGTTGCGTGCCACTCTGAAATGGGCGGGAGAGGCGGGAGAGGCGGGAGAGGCGGGAGAGGCGGGAGAGGCGGGGGTAAAGTATCTCTCCCTCTCTCTTTTTTTCTCAAGCAATTTCAGGATCTAGAGAGAAAATGAGATAAATGCCTATAAGCATAATTGTGGGCAGTTTGAAGTTATATAATTTTTGTTGTAATACACCAGTTTTGAAAACCTAAATGGATGGTGTCTGCTTTGATGAAGTGTGATATTTTGAAGGCACCTGTACATTTTGTGGTTGATGGATACTGCAGGTTTAGAAAAAATCAAGTCTTAGGTAGATTAGACATGTGACAAGCCCTGCTCTGGTTTACAGTTGAGTCATTACCCAAGTAAACCTGTTTAGACATGTTGCTAAATTCTACTTAAGAGCTGCTGTTACTACCATAGAAATATATTTTACTGATTCTATTACTATGGTTATTACACGTACACAGTTGTGGACAATTTTACATTTGTTTTTTTAGGGCATATGGAATACAGCTTTTTTACATTTCTGCTGGTTATTACATGTATGTTGCGGCTGAAATTGTGTTTAAGAATCAAGGGTATTGATAATGGGTATTTATTTATACTAAACTCACAGCTACATAACCATTTTAATTGTAATAGTAGGTTGTACTGTGTACTACATTGTTGTTAGATTTTATTTGATGTCATATATGTTTGTTTCAACTCAACAGCTATTGAAATGCCCCTTTCATTAATTTGTAAATGTACCAAAAGAAATGAGAATGTGGCACTGGTGATTCACATGTTTATTGAGGGGTAACAATATGGGTAAAATGAATAACCCAGTCAGTCATTTCGCCTTACATTTCCTTTTGATCTTTGTAGGTTTAATTAATTTAAGACTACAGCAAATTATTTATTTGACTACAAGAATAATATCTATCTATCTACTAGTGGCCTTTTTGAATTTCCACATGTAACACATTAGTACACTTGATTTTCTGTACAGAAATCTATTGCCCTCCTGTTTATATTTGAGATCTCAATTTGTAGCTCGCCCATGTTGCACAATGGAAGAGAGAGTCTGGAGGAGAGGAGATAACAGACAGGTGCTAACAGCTAGCTGTGTGTGTCAGTCAGCCTGTCACTGTGTGTATGTGTGCGTGTGTGTATGCGCGCGCGCGCGCATGTGTGTTCAATCTGCCTAAGGTTAACAAAGCCTTGTGCTCAGCTGTCAATTCCATAATGGGAAGATTCGACAGCCATGTCATTACATCACTCACCAGTTCAAATATTAAGTAGGGTTTGTTGAGTAATGCTTTTCATCTTTAGATTTTTCTTCCAAATAAAGATTCAGAAAATAAAATGCAGATACAATTGGAACTGTATAACCTAAGTGTATGAACCGTTTATATGCTATAAAATAAATGTCAACGATGAAAGTGATTAATTATTATGATTTCAATTGACATTTAAAATACTCCCAAGTCACCATTATCACAGTGTTTTAAACATGCTCTAAACCTTTTACAGGCCCTCTGTTTTAACATTTTAAATTGCATTTACCAACATTATTGACATTACAAATGTTGGCTAATTGACTTTGATATTAAATATTGATTATGGTAATGCTGTTGATAAGGAAGACCTCAGTATATCCCAGAATTCCAGGGCCCGTATTCATTAAACCTCTCAGAGTAGGTGTGCTGATCTGGGATCAGTTCTGCCTTTTAGATCATAATGAATATGGTTATATGGACAGGGAGGACCTGATCCTAAACTGCACTTCTACTTTGAGACGCTTTATGAATACATTCCCAGAGGCCTGTCTGTTGATTGAAGGGGGCAATGGATTTGTGGGAGGGGCCAGCTGTCACATCAGTGCCTTCTCTTAATTGGCTTTATAAAGGCCCCTCCCACCTTTCTACTGGCCTAGAGGTTCAGAAGGAGGGTGCACATGTGTGTTTGTTTCTTGATGTTTATTTCATCTTAAAATATTATTTTCATTAACAACAACAACAACAACAATATATTTGTTGTTGTTAATGTAAATAATATTCTAAGATGAAATAAACATCAAGAAACACACACACACACACACACACACACATATATATATATATATATATATATATATATATAGTAAATGGATTTGTAAAAAGAACTGGAAAATAGATATTGCTATACAGAGTTTTACATTTGAAAAAACACAACAAATATAATTATATCATGTATGTCGGCATACTAACCTACTATTAGTTAATAATTGTTGTTAGGTTAAAGGGGCAGTCTGGGATTCTAATCAAAATTAATGGCTATAGGACCATATTTAATTCATTTAAAAGTACAAAAACATTTGTACAGATTGCCCCTTTAAAGTGAGTTCAAATAATGTGATTGAAGAGAGAGTACAGTATGTAGTCAGTGTTGGGACTCAGACCCTTGCTTTGTGGAGGCAGGTAGAACCATCCCGGTGGGCCGTCAGAAGAAAGTGTAGAAAATGTTGACTTTCCATTATTCCGGCTTGGGCTCGGGGCCCTAGGAATTCACTCTGGGGGCCAGTTACAGCAAGTAACGAGATCTAGGGAACAGGGTCGTAAATTCTCCCTGCTTTTTGCTAGAAAGCCTTTCTTTTCCCCCTCTGTCCACTCCCTCCATCTCTCCCCTCGTCAAGCTTTAAGTAAACGGGGGGAAACATAAAGGTAACAATGTATAATATTACCACATGTTGTCGATTTAAAAAAAACATTTGTTTAACATTTGTTAAACTGTTCTGAAGGCCATTGACAGCTTTAACGGTGAAGGAAATGAGTTCATTACCTCCTCTCCTCCACTGACTACCTCTCCTTCTCTCCTTTTCACTCCTTGTTTTGCCCTTTATACATTCCCATTCTCTCTTATGAGCTATCGTGGCATTTTGTAATTATTCTTCGTCCTTCACTTCCTTCACTAAGGATATTAATCACACTCACATACGGCTACTCTATTCTTTGAGCACCGTGTTATCTCTTATCCAATCAAATCTGAAGTCCATTATTCATGTGTGAGAAGAATGTTTTCATCTCTCACACTGTTGTTTGGATCTTAACTGTTTGGAATGAGCAACACAGAGCCCATCTCTGCTGTCTTCATCTTCCATGATACCTCACTCTCTCAGAGAGGGGTCAGCGTGTGAAGTATCTCTCTGCACGCATCATCCAGTGGGAGCGGCACAAATATGCACAGTCATGCACACAGCTGCGGGGTGTCGGAACTGTTAAAAGGAATGCAACTAGCATTTGGTGCTGCTCTGTCTGTGTATTTGTCAGTAGGTTGCATTTTGTGTGTCCAAAAGAGATCGCTTTTTAATAAATGAGAGATGGAAGTTGAATTAAATTGGACTGGAAGACTGGAAAGTTCAGACAAATTTGGATATACAGTGAGTATACAAAACATTAAGAACCACCTGCTCTTTCCATGACATATACTGATCAGATGAATCCAGGGGAAAGCTATGATCCCTTATTGATGTCACAGTGTAGATGAAGGGGAGGAGACAGGTTAAAGAAGGATTTTTAAGCTTTGAGACAATTGAGACATGGATTGTGTATGTGTGCCATTCAGAGGGTGAATGGGCAAGACAAAATATTTAAATGGGGTGCCTTTGAACGGTGTATGGTAGTAGGTGCCAGGCGCCCCGGTTTGTGTCAAGAACTGCAACGCTGCTGGGTTTTTCACTCTTAACAGTTTCCTGTGTGTATCAAGAATGGTCCACTACCCAAAGGACATCCAACAAACTTGACACAACTGTGGGAAGCACTGGAGTCATGGGCCAGCATCCCGGGGAACACTTTCTCTTATCTCTATCTATATCATGCTCTAATAACTCTATTTAATGCACCAAACTACTCTGAAGACAGTATATCATTTATAGAGAACCTTTTGATGTTGGTGATATGTGCTATGTGTGCGCCTTACTGTAGTGGGTGAGACTGTGTATGTGTGTGAAACGTCTTTCTTCCTGATGAGGCTCAAGAATCCTCCTCCGCCCCTGTACTTAACCAACATAGACCCTGATAAGGTCAAGGGCCGGGGCTGGGGCCAGAGCTGCAGGAGCGGTAGTGTTGGGGCTGGGTACCACTATGCAGCTCAGCCCGTTCATGATTAAATATCAGGCAACTCCACTTGACATTTTATTAGTACAACTCCAGCAAGATGGATGAAATGGTAAGAATAAAGTAGGCTGTGTGTGTTGACTTTCCCACCTGCCCCTGCCGCCTGCCTGCCTCCTCTAACCAGTCTTTGCTTTCTTTTCCTTCCCCCTCTCTCTTTCTCCTCTAACAGGAGTATATATTAGAAAACATTTGATGGATTTTTTTTTTCAGTGCTTGAAGAGGACAATTATGTTTTTCTAAAGGTCCAATGCAGACATTTTTTTTAAATATCAATATCAAATCATTTATGGGTAACAATTAAGTACCTTACTGTGATTGATTTCAATGAAAATAGTCAAAAAGTAACAAAAATAGCTTCTTAGCAAAGAGCAATTTCTCAAGCAAGAAATTTGCTAGGACTGTCTGGGAGTGGTCTGAGTGGCAAAGGGAAAACTGAAATCTAGCTGTTTTTAGCAGAGAGGTTTGGAACTCTCTTTCTTATTGGTCTATTAACTAATGTACTGCCTGGTGATGTCACTGGTGATGTCACCAGGCAGGCCAAAATTCATCCCACCAAAGCGTTCTGAAATTTCAGGCGGTCTTTTCAAACAGCTCTTACACTTAAAGGGCATCATAATTTTCACAGTATTATTCCAACCTCGTAGTGTGGAAATATACAGTGCCTTCAAAAAGTATTCATACCCCTTGACTTATTTCACATTTTGTTGTTACAGCCTGAATTCAAAATAGATTAAATATATTTTTTTTCACCCATCTACACACAATAATACCCCATAATGACAAAGTGAAAACATGTTTTTAGAAAATGTTTAAAATGTAAGTACAGAAAGATCTCATTTACATAAGTAATCACACCCCTGAGTCAATACACTGTAGAATCATCTTTGGCAGCGAGTCTTTCTGGGTAAGTCTCTAAGAGCTTTACACACCTGGATTTTCAAAATTCTTCAAGTTCTGTCATATTGGTTGTTGATCATTGCTAGACAAACATTTTCAAGTCTTGCTATAGATTTTCAAGCAGATTTAATTCAAAACTGTAACTCGGTCACTCAGGATCATTCACTGTCTTCTTGGTAACCAACTCTAGTGTAGATTTGGTCTTGTGTTTTAGATTATTGTCCTGCTGGAAAACTTTTCAGTCCTTAACAATCGATTTCAAGTGTACCCATAAACATGCAGCCACCACTATGCTTGAAAATATGGAAAGTGGTACTCAGTAATGTGTTGTATTGGATTTGCCCCAAACATAACACTTTGCATTCAGGACAAAAAGTTCATGTTTTTGAATATTTTTATTCTGTACATGTCTCCTTTATTTTCACTCAATTAGGTTAGTATTGTGGAGTAACTACAATGTTGTTGCTCCATCCTCAGTTTTCTCTTATCAGCCATTAAACTATGTAACTGTTTTAAAGTCACCATTGGCCTCGTGGTGAAATCCCGGAGCGGTTTCCTTCCTCGTCGGCAACTGAGTTAGGAAGGACGCCTGTATCTTTGTAGTGAGTGGGTGCATTGATCCACCATCAAAAGTGTAATTAATAACTTCACCATGCTCAAAGGGATATTCAAGATCTGCTTTTTTATTTTTACCCATCTACCAATAGGTGCCCTTCTTTGTGAGGCATTGGAAATCCTCCCTGGTCTTTGTGGTTGAATCTGTGTTTGAAATTCACTGCTCGACTGAGGGACCTTACAGATAATTGTATGTGTGGGGTACAGAGATGAGGTAGTTATTCAAAAATCATGTTAAACACAATTATTGCACACAGATGAGTCCATTCAACTTATTATGTGTCTTGTTACATAATTATTTTGTTCATGTTTTTAATACTTATTGACTCAAGACATTTCAGCTTCTCATTTTTAATTCATAAAAAACTTTGATGTTATGGGATATTGCGTATAGGCCAATGACCAACATTTTTTATTTAATACATTTTAAATTCAGGCTTTAACACAACAAAATATGGGAAAAGTCAGGGGGTGTGACTACTTTCTGAAGGCACTGTATGTAAAACACAGAGAATTTTGCATTTTTGACTTTTCTCTTTCTTTTCCTCTTCTCTCCATCTCCCTGTCCTCTTTCTCTCGCTTTCTGTCTGAAGGATTAGCCCTCTACAGCAGCGGGACTCTCCTTATTGGTCACAGTGTGTTTTGTTTGTGATTTGCTTGAGTCCGTCTGTGTAGTGGTTCATTTCTAAGGCCCACTGTGACAGAGTGAATTGAGGTGGTTCACGGGGCTCTCTCTCTAGCCAGTACACTGATACACCGCTGCCCTATCAGCCCTGGGCTACGTTCACCTCTGGATCCCCTCTCCTCTCTCACTTAGGATGGGATACACACGCATGCACACACACACACACACACACACACACACACACACACACACACACACACACTCCCCGACCGACTGGCTCCAACCCCAACACCACAACTCATTACAGGCTAGTAGGGTTAGTGAGGCTATGGGGCGTAGAGGATACCTGACCCTATTTGTCTGCAGGCGTCAGTCTCTGTCACTGTGTAAGGCACTGTGTGTGTGAGTGTGTGCGTGCTGCGTATGTCCGTTTGTAACACACAGGGGCTATGGAGACATTCTCTGAGAGGATGTGCTGGCGATAGATGTACTTGCTCTCCTCTTTCTGAAGCTGTTCTCTTTCAACACCCAGGAGTCCCCTATTTTCCTCTCTGTAGCCTGGGGCATGCCAGAGGAACTCAAACAAACCCTGTGAAAAAGGTTGAGTCCACCTGTATTTACTGTTGACTCTCACTTTGAACGAGAGCAACCTAGTGTAACTTTTTGGAAAAGTGAAATGAAAGAGAGTGGTTACAGTGGATTCTTCGGTGTTACTTGGGGCACATTTATCGAACCGCAATGAACCGTGAAGTACGAAAGATGAGCATAAAAATGGACATTGGTCTCATGTTTGTTGCCTGAACTTCCAAGCCCACTTGAAATTACATGAAAAAGGGAGGCTCATTTTGTATGATTTCACTTTCATGTTTCATTTTTTTTTGTGAACACTGTTGATTTACTTCGGTAGGCATCCTTATCTCGATGGCTGAAATTAAGTTTAATTACGGTGTGGAAATGGTTTTCCAAACAGCCTGTGAAAAGCCTGCAGAGAAGCAAGCTGAAACATAAATGTTTCTTTAAAAAGGCTCAAACACTCATTCATGGTAATAGTGTTTTGCCATAATTTGGAACAGTGCTATAGGGGCTTTTATATACAACCTAAAAGTGTGTGGTACTACAAGTTGACCTTGCCTGCCATTTTACTCCATGGTAATTTCCAAGGTCACACAGTACAGTAAGTATGTAGACACTGATCTAAGGTTGGGTTTGCATCTCCTCCCTAATGATTACGTGTTCTTAATGCTTTGTACACTCAGTGTATATCCAGTGAGATGTGAAACACTGAGTATGACCCATGGGTTGTTCATCTCACTGACACGGCTCTCACAGGTTTGTGACTTCACACTGGTTCACATTGTCCGAGCGCCGAGTTCACAGGAGTGTGTTTGTGTGTGTGTGCGTGCGTGTGTGTGTGTCTGACACCTGGGCCCGGTTGTTATGACTTGAGCCTGTCACACTCATTGCCTCCTGTTGAACAACACCTGTTATCTTCGTCATAGCATGGAGTATCGTACGTGCCTGCTGAGATGTGCACCCTCCTGGCAAGACAACGATGTGTGTGTGTGTCTGCTTGTGAGAGAGAGATCGAGCGCTCCCTCTCATTTCCACACAGTTTCCTGTGTCCAGCGATAGACAACAGTAGCGTGTAAAATATATATAACAACCTTGCACACACCCAGAACTATCTATACCATAGAGAGGGATTCCTCCTTGTCGACGTGACCATGAATAGAACCCCCCCACCCAACCCTTTGATGTCAGGGGTCACAGAACTCCCAGCCCCCTTCTTAGCGCCAGGTGGGCATAGTTACACCCCGGCACGACTGGCAACCCCATAGGTGCCCCTAAACACAAGTACACACAGGCAGGGTTATTGTTCAGGCAGGGTGGAGAGGAGACGGTCCAACTCATCAGGAATGAGGAAGTTCAGTAGGGGTGTCTGAGAGACATTCTAAAGCAGGGGTAGGCAACTAGATTCAGCCGTGGCCCAATTTATGTCGTAGCGGATGGTCGGGGGGCTGGAACATAAATATAATAATTTGTACACTGCAAATTGACCACAACTAAACCCCAAAAGAGATTAAATTGGATAATATCAACAATGTCATACCTTGATTATATTGAGACATGATCACTATTTTTTTTATTCTTGGAAATGCATTTCCATTTTTAGCTGAATTCCTGGTGATCTTTTTTGACCAAAACCGAAAATCCCCCCAAAAAACCCTGTTCTAAAGGATGATGGTATCAGGTATGAAGTTAAGACCCAGATGCAGACAACGTCAAATTAACAATGGTTTAATAATCAAACAGGGGCAGGCAATAGACGGGTCAAGGCAGGCAGGGATCAGTAAACCAGAGGTGGGGCAATGGTACCGGACGGCAGGCAGGCTCAGGGTCAGGGGCAGGCAGAGTGGTCAGGCAGGTGGAGTCAGAACAGGCAAGGGTCAAAACCAGGAGGGTGAGAAAAAGAGAGACTGGAAACAGCAGGAGCTGAGACACAAAAACACTGGTTGACTTGACAAACAAGACAAACTGGCAATAGACAAACAGAGAACACAGGTATAAATACACAGGAGATAATGGGGAAGATGGGCGACACCTGGAGGGGGGTGGAGACAATCACAACGACAGGTGAAACAGATCAAGGTGTGACAGTACCCCCCCCCACACCTGGCGTCCTACCTGGGCGCATACCTGGTTGATCGGGGTGCCGGCGGTGGAAGCCGGCAATGAGGGTTGGGTCCAGGATGTCTCTAGCGGGGACCCAGCACCTCTCCTCCGGGCCATAACCCTCCAGTCAACCAGGTATTGGAAACCCTTGCCCCGTGGTAGAATACTCAGGAGGCGTCTGACCGTGTACGCCGGATGGCCATCGATAACACGTGGGAGGAGGGGTGGGCCTGGAAACAGAAGACAAAGGGCTGTGAGACACCGGCTTAATCCTAGACACATGGAAATTAGGGTGAATACAGAGGGTACAGGGTAACAAAAGACAAACAGCAGCAGGGCTAATGACTCTAGAGATGGGGAACGGGCCGATGAAATGGGGGGAATGTTTATGGAGAGCCATACCCTCTGCCCTTAGCCAATAGTGTGGAGCAGGGGTCCGATGGTGATCCGCTTGTCGCCTATACCCTGGAAGTGGTCTTCAACAGAGTGGCCCGGGCTCTCTTCCAAGTACAGCGACAGTGACAGATTAACATCTGGGCAGAGGGATTGTATCCCAGGCCTATTTCCATATACCCCAAGTGAGTGCCGTCGCCAGGCACGAGGTGGGAAGGATGGTCTCGGGCTCCGGGCTGGTAACCGTGGGGTTATATCGGCGAGACAGGGCATCAGGCTTGACATTCTTGGACCCCTGCCGGTAGGAGAGGGAAAAGTTGAACCGTGTAAAGAGCAGGGCCCATCTCGCTTGCATGTAAACTCAGCAAAAAAATAAACGTCCTCTCACTGTCAACTGCGTTTATTTTCAGCAAACTTAACCTTTTGGGCTAGGGGGCAGTATTTTCAAGTTCGGATGAAAAGCGTGCCCAGAGTAAACTGCCTGCTACTCAGGCCCAGAAGCTAGGATATGCATATTATTAGTAGATTTGGATAGAAAACACTCTGAAGTTTCTAAAACTGTTTGAATGATGTCTTTGAGTATAACAGAACTCATATGGCAGGCGAAAACCTGAGAAAAATCTAAATCTACTAATATGCATATCCTACCTTCTGAGTCTGAGTAGGAGGCAGTTTAATTTGGGTACGTTTTTTCATCCGGCCGTGAAAATACTGCCCCCTATAGTGAAGAGGTTAACCTCTTACATCTAGATGTTCCGCAAGCGGAACACCGCTCCAATATCCAATGATAGGGCGTGGCGCGAATTACAAACTCCTCAAAAATCCCCAAACTTCCATTTTTCAAACATATGACTATTTTACAACATTTTAAAGACTCTCCTTTATCTAACCACATTGTCCGATTTCAAAAAGGCTTTACAACGAAAGCAAAACATTAGATTGTCAGGAGAGTACCCAGCCAGAAATAATCAGACACCCATTTTTCAAGCTAGCATATAATGTCACAAAAACCAAAACCACAGCTAAATGCAGCACTAACCTTTTGATCTTCATCGGATGACACTCCTAGGACATTGTTATACAATACATGCATGTTTTGTTCAATCAAGTTCATATTTATATCAAAAACCAGCTTTTTACATTAGCATGTGATGTTCAGAACTAGCATACCCACCCAAAACTTCCGGTGAATTTACTAAATTACTCACGATAAACGTTCACAAAAAACATAATTATTTTAAGAATTATACATACAGAACTTCTTTATGCAATCGCCATGTCAGATTTTAAAATAGCTTTTCGGTGAAAGCACATTTTGCAATATTCTGAGTAGATAGCCCGGCCATCATGGCTAGCTATTTTGACACCCACCAAGTTTGGCACTCACCAAACTCAGATTTACTATAAGAAAAATTGGATTACCTTTGCTGTTCTTCATCAGAATGCACTCCCAGAACTTCTACTTTACACCCAATATTGTTTTGGTTCCAAATAATCCATAGTTATATCCAAATAGCGGCGTTTTGTTCTTGCGTTCAAGACACTATCCGAAGGGTGACGCGCCGGCACGTATCGTGACAAAAAAATTCAAAATATTCCATTACCGTACTTCGAAGCATGTCAAACGCTGTTTAAAATCAATTTTTATGCGATTTTTCTCGTAAAATAGCGATAATATTCCGACCGGAAGACGTTTTCGTTCAAAGACTGAAAATGTAAAATGGACTCTTCACGTGCACGCGCGCACGTCCGTGTCATTGTTCTCAGATCGACCACTATCCAAATGCGCTACTGTTTTTCAGCCAGGGACTGCAGAGTCATCATTCCCCATTCTGGCGCCTTCTGAGAGCCTATGGGAGCCTTAGAAAATGTCACGTTACAGCAGAGATCCTCTGTTTTTGATAAAGAGGCTATAGAAGGCCAAGAAATGGTCAGAGAGGGCACTTCCTGTAGAATCTTCTCAGGTTTTGGCCTGCCATATGAGTTCTGTTATACTCACAGACACCATTCAAACAGTTTTAGAAACTTTAGGGTGTTTTCTATCCAAATCAAACAATTATATGCATATTCTAGTTTCTGGGCAGTAGTAATAACCAGATTAAATCGGGTACGTTTTTTATCCGGCCGTGAAAATACTGCCCCCTATCCTAAACAGGTTAACTTGGTGTATTGCACTTGTGAATGTATGAAAGTTAAATATTTCAATTTTATTTCGCGCTCTGCCATTTCACCGGATATTGTCGAGAGGTTCGGCTAGCTGCAACCCCTAGCCATAACAGGATTATCATGTGTAAATATTTGTTAACATGACAATATTCAACAACTGAGACATAAACTGAACAAGTTCTATGGAATAATGTGTCCCTGAACAAAGGGGGGTCAAAATCAAAAGTAACAGTCAGTATCTGGTGTGGCCACCAGCTGCATTAACCTCTCTAGGGTAGGGGGCAGTATTTGCACGGCCGGATAAAAAACTTACCCGATTTAATCTGGTTATTACTACTGCCCAGAAACTAGAATATGCATATAATTGTTTGATTTGGATAGAAAGCACCCAGGCAAAAACCTGAGAAGATTCCAAACAGGAAGTGCCCTCTCTGACCATTTCTTGGCCTTCTACACTCTCTTTATTGAAAACTGAGAATCTCTGCTGTAATGTGACACTTCCTATGGCTCCCATAGGCTCTCAGAAGGCGGCAGAACATTGAATGATGACTTTGCAGCCCATTGCTGAAAAACAGTAGCGCATTTGGTAAGTGGTCGATCTGAGAACAATGAGACTGGTGCGCGCGTGCACGAGAAGAGTCCATTTTAGATTTTTAGTCTTTGAACGAAAACAGGATTTCCCAGTCGGAATATTATCGCTTTTTTACGAGAAAAATTGCAAAAAATTGATTTTAAACAGCGTTTGACATGCTTCGAAGTACGGTAATGGAATATTTAGAATTCTTTTGTCACGATACGTGCCGGCGCGTCACCCTTCATTACCCTTCGGATAGTGTCTTGAACACACGAACAAAACAGGATATTTGAACATAACTATGGATTATTTTGAACCAAACCAACATTTGTTATTGAAGTAGAAGTCCTGGGAGTGCATTCTGACGAAGAACAGCAAAGGTAATCCAATTTTTCTTATAATAAGTCTGAGTTTGGTGAGGGCCAAACTTGGTGGGTGTCAAAATAGCTAGCCCGTGATGGCGAGCTATCTACTCAGAATATTGCAAAATTGTGCTTTTGCCGTAAAGCTATTTTAAAATCGGACATAGTGATTGCATAAAGGAGTTCTGTACCTATAATTCTTAAAATAATTTATGTTTTTTGTGAACGTTTATCGTGAGTAATTTAGTAAATTCACCGGAAGTTTGCGGTGGGAATGCTAGTTCTGAACGTCACATGCTAATGTTAAAAGCTAGTTTTTGATATAAATATGAACTTGATTGAACAAAACATGCATGTATTGTATAACATCATGTCCTAGGAGTGTCATCTGATGAAGATCATCAAAGGTTAGTGCTGCATTTAGCTGTGGTTTGGGTTTATGTGACATTATATGCTAGCTTGAAAAATGGGTGTCTGATTATTTCTGGCTGGGTACTCTGCTGACATAATCCAATGTTTTGCTTTCGTTGTAAAGCCTTTTTGAAATCGGACAGTGTGGTTAGATTAACGCGAGTCTTGTCTTTAAAATGGTGTAAAATAGTCATATGTTTGAGAAATTGAAGTAATAGCATTTCTAAGGTATTTGAATATCGCTCCACGGGATTCCACTGGCTGTTGAGTAGGTGGGACGATTTCATCCCACATACCCTAGAGAGGTTAAGTACTGCAGTGCATCTCCTCCTCATGGACTGCACCAGATTTGCCAGTTCTTGCTGTGAGATGTTACCCCACTCTTCCTCCAAGGCACCTACAAGTTCCCGGACATTTCTGGGGGGAATGGCCCTAGCCCTCACCCTACGATCCAACAGCTCCCTGCGTGCTCAATGGGATTGAGATCCGGGCTCTTCGCTGGCCATGGCAGAACACTGACATTACTGTCTTGCAGGAAATCATGCACAGAACGAGCAGTATTTCTGGTGGCATTGTCGTGCTGGAGTGACATGTCAGGATGAGCCTGAAGGAAGGGTACCACATGAGGGAGGAAGATGTCTTCCCTGTAACGCACAGCGTTGAAATTGCCTGCAATGACAACAAGCTCAGTCTGATGATGCTGTGACACACCGCCCCAGACCAAAACGGACCCTCCACCTCCAAATCGATCCCGCTCCAGAGTACAGGCCTCGGTGTAACGGCCAATTTGTAAGTCGCTTTGGATACGAGCATCTGCTAAATGACGTAAATGGTAATGTAACGCTCATTCCTTCGACGAAAAACGCTAATCCCACCATCACCCCTGGTGAGACAAAACCGCGACTCATCAGTGAGAGCACTTTTTGCCAGTCCTGTCTGGTCCAGCGACGGTGGGTTTGTGCCCATAGGCGACGTTGTTGCCAATGATGTCTGGTGAGGACCTGCCTTACAACAGGCCTACAAGCCCTCAGTCCAGCCTCTCTCAGCCTGGTGTAACTCCGGCAGTTGTTGTAGCCATCCTGTACCTGTCCTGCAGGTGTGATGTTCGGATGTACCGATCCTGTGCAGGTGTTGTTACACGTGGTCTGCCACTGCGAGGACGATCAGCTGTTCGTCCTGTCTACTGTAGCGCTGTCTTAGGCGTCTCACAGTACGGACATTGCAATTTATTGCCCTGGCTACATCTGCAGTCCTCATGCCTACTTGCAGCATGCCTAAGGCACATTCACACAAATGAGCAGGGACCCTGGGCATCTTTCTTTTGGTGTTTTTCAGAGTCAGTAGAAAGGCCTCTTTAGTGTCCTATGTTTTCATAACTGTGACCTTAATTGCCTACCGTCTGTAAGCTGTTAGTGTCTTCACGACTTCCACAGGTGCATGTTCATTAATTGTTTATGGTTCATTGAACAAGCACGGGAAACAGTGTTTAAACCCTTTTCAATGAAGATCTGTGAAGTTATTTGGATTTTTATGAATTATCTTTGAAAGACAGGGTCCTGAAAAAGGAACCTTTCTATTTTTACTGAGTTTAGTTGAGGCGCTTGGCAGTACAGAGATACTCCAGGTTTTTGTGGTCGGTCCACACAATGAACAGATTTTCTGCTCCTTCTAGCCAGTGCCTCCATTCCTCCAACACCATCTTCACTGCGAGAAGCTCCCGATTATCCACATCGTAGTTCCTCTCCGTGGCGTTGAGGTGGTGGGAGAAGAAGGTGCAGGGATGCAGCTTAAGGTCCAGGGCAGAACATTGGGAAAGAACAGCCCCCACTCCGACATCTACCCGTCTCCTCTCCTGAAGCCTCCCTCTCCTCATCTTTCAACAAGAAAATTTGCTTTCTCACCAAACCCTCCCTGACTAGCACCAAAAGCTCAGCCTTTAGGGCTTTCTCAGGAATGAAGAGTCCATAATGGTCAGCTATGGCGCAAAGGTCTACTTTACGCAACCCCACCAACCGATCAACAGAGGGCGCTTCAATAAAATTGGAGACGGCTGAGGCAGCCGTTTTGTACACTGCAGACTACTGAACACACGCAAACTAAACAAGTCATCCAAACTCACAACCTACCACCACACCTCAATCACCAATCACAGAGAGCTCAGAGCAGTGGGGTCCGGTGGGTTTAATTATCCCGGATGAGCCCCCATTATGTTACGAACGCCTCTTGGAGAAGGGAACGCAACACCCTGCTACAACTCAACTCCCCCTGGAGTGAAAGAGGTATGGGATTCTAGGTGCAGGTAAGGATGACAGAGGCAGAGAATATTACCGTTTACAGGGAATCTATTTCCTTAACACGGTAAATGTGGGGAAAAGGGGCTGGACGGAACCAAAGCAAAGAAAGTAAAAGTTAGTCCCCTCTCCAACCTTACCTACCTACCCACTACTTACTTATTCTTAACGGCACCTGGCGCGCTAATCAAAATACAAGGGGGTGGTCCGCCCAGGTCTTACCTAGTGTCTATAGACAGAGTACATACTACGGGTTTATGTATGCCTGCAGGAATCTTGCTTAAACATTCCCTAGGCGCGTTCCTCTTCCCCCCCGGGAACAAAAACAGAATAATTACTAACGTAAAGTGAACAATTTAAATAATCAAAAACACTGATTCCTATTGGCATACATATACCTAACCAAAACAGGACATCAAAGAAGCTCTCTCTTCCTGACAACGAAATACTGGCTTTTATCCAGCTGTTGAAGGAGTTGGTAATTGAAAACAGCTGACCAGAGGGAGGGTTTAGAGCTCCAATCATTGATGGGGCCGACCAATCAGCTGCTTAGGAATTCAGGAAGCCATTTCCTGAAATAAACACACAAACCCACAACACAGAAATTGTGGAATGTAACAATCGGCCTCCACCATGAACTGATGGGAAGGGTCAGGGTGAAACAGGATAGGAGCAGTGGTGAAGCAGTGTTTAAGGTCCCTGAACGCCCGGTCATGGCAGAGGACCACGTGAACAGAACCTTGGTAGAGGTGGGGGCAGACAGGGGGAGGCCAGGGTGCTGTAACCCCAGATAAAGTGGCGATAAAAGTTGGCGAACCCCAGGAAGCATTGCAGCTGCATCCTGGACGTAGGCTGAGGCCAATCCACCACCGCTCTCACCTTCTCGGGATCCATCTGTACACTCCCAGCAGAGATGATGTAGCCCAGAAAGGGAATGGTGGAGCGATGGAACTCGCACTTTTCCGCCTTAACAAACAACTGGTTCTCCAGAAGGTGCTGGAGTACCTGTCGGACGTGGAGCACGTGTTCTTAGGGGAAGCGGGTGAAGAGGAGGATGTCATCAATGTAGATGAAGATGAACTGGTTCAGCATGTTGCAGAAAACATCATTCACCAGAGCCTGGAACACGGCAGGGGCGTTGGTGAAGCCAAAAGGCATGACCAGATATTCGTAGTGGCCGCAGGCCGTGTTGAACGCGGTCTTCCACTCGTCCCCCTCTCGTATCCGCACCAAGTAGTAGGCGTTTCGTAGATCCAGCTTGGAGAAAACAGTAGCCCCCTGGAGCGGCTCAAAGGCCGTGGAAATGAGTGGTAGCGGATAACGGTTCTTCAAAGTAATGTCATTGAGTCCCTGGTAGTCAATGCACGGGCACAGGGTCTTGTCCTTTTTCTCAAAGAAGAAGAAACCTGCGTCAGCAGGAGAGGAAGAGGGACGGATAAATCCTATAGCTGGGGAGTCCACAATGTAGGGCTCCATAGCCTTGGTCTCTGGTCCCAACAGAAAGTACAGACATCCCCAGGGCATCGTGGTGCTAGGGAGAAGGTCAATCCCGCAGTCATAGGGGCGGTGCGGCGGAAGGGAAGTGGCCCGGGACTTGCTGAACACCTCCAGAAGGTCCTGGTACTCCACGGAAATGGCAGAGAGGTCCGGAACAACTTCCAAGCCCCCAGTAACACGTCCCAGGGCAGGTTGCGCCGACTTCAGACATTGGGCGTGGCAGAACGGACTCCAGCCCATGATGGCACCCGTAGACCAGTAGATGAGGGGATTGTTGCTATAGCCAGGAGAATCCCAAAACCATGGGAATCTGGGGGGACTTGGTGAGCAGGAATTGAATGGTCTCGCTGTGATTCCCTGACACACGTAGGTTGATGGGAGTGTTGTTATGGGTGACCCGACCTATAGAGCGCCCGTCCAGCACTCTAACATCCATGGGAATGTAGAGGGGCTGAGTGGGGATGTTCAGCTCGGAAGCCAGTGTGGCATCCAAAAAGCTCTCATCGGCCCCAGAGTCAATAAGCACCCGGTGAGATTTGGACTGGTTTCCCCACAGCAGAATGAGATGAAAATGGGTGCGAGTAAGGGAAGCAGAACATTTCTCCATATGGCCCACCATAGTACTCGCTCCTACTGGTGAGCCTGGTCTTTTACCCGGCTAGAAGACACGAAATGACCAAAAGTGACTTCCGGGATGACTCAGAGGCGAGATGGAATCCCTGGACATGTGAGCGAAATTTAATTTCCTCTCCATCCATCGTTCCCGCAATCGCCCATCGATGCAGATGGTCAAATCAATAAAGGAGTCAAGATCCGTGGGTAACTCCCGAGCAGCAAGCTCGTCCTTAACCTCCTCCGAGACGCTGTGCAGGAACATGTCGAAAAGTGCTTCCTGGTTCCATACTCTTTGCTGCCAACATGCGGAAATCCACCGCATAGTCGGCCACACTGTGGGCGTCCTGCCGGAGCTAGATTAGCTTCCGGGCAGCTTCTCTCCCGGAGAACGGGGCATCAAAAATCTCCCTCACCTCTCCCACGAACCCCTCCAGACTCACGCAATGGATGTTGTTCCCTGTTATGCATACCCTGCTACAACTCAGCCCTCCGTGGTGTGAAAGAGGTATGGATCATAGGTGTGAGCATGGATGACAAAAGGCAAAGAATTACCGTTTACAAGAATTTATTCTGTTACACGGTAATTTTGGGGAAAAGGGGATGGACGGAACCAAAGCAAAGTAAATATCAAAGCCCCCTCTCCTAACTTACCTGCCTACCCACTACCTACCTAACTAGCACCACCTGGTGCACTAACCAAAATACAGGGGGGGTCCGCCCAGGTCTTACCTAGTGTGCATAGACAGTGAATACTACGGGTTATGTATGCCCGCGGGCCTCTTGCCTAAGCACTCCCTAGGTGCCTTCCCCTTCCCCCTGGGAACAAATGAAATACGGCGGTAGCCCAGGTGAGAGCACTCCCAGACTTCAGCGTGATGAGGTAGGCTATCTTGGAGCGATCTGAGGGGAAGAAGGAGGGCTGAAGCTCGAAAATGAGGGCACACTGAGCTAAAAACGCCTGACAGGTGCTCGGCTCTCCATTAAAGTGTTCCGAAGGAGGGAAACAGGGCTCCTGGTAAGGTGGAGTGGCCGGTGGGGCGGCGCTGCTAACCGCCGAGTTACTGAGGGGCGGTGGGGTTACCACCGTGGCAGGCTGCCCCCCAGACAACCCGCGGAATTGCTCCAGCAGCATGTCCAACGCTCGGTCATGGCACTCAGCCAACGTTTGGACCCCCTCCATAAGACCACGAAGCAATTCCTCGTGCTTACCAATGGAGGCTCCTTAGGAGGAGATGGCGTTGCGCAGCCGGCCCCGGGTCTGCTGGGTTAGTCATGGCCAGTTCGTACTATCAGGTATGAAGGTAAGACGGTTTAATTATCCAACAGGGGCAGGCAATAAACAGGTCAAGGCAGGCAGGGGTCAGTATACCAGAGGTGGGGCAACGGTACCGGACGGCAGGCAGGCTCAGGGGCAGGCAGAGTGGTCAGGCAGGTGGGCTCAGAGTCAGGACAGGCAAGGGTCAAAACCAGGAGGGTGAGAAAAAGAGAGACTGGAAAAGCAGGAGCTGAGACACAAAAACGCTGGTTGACTTGACAAACTGGCAATAGACAAACAGAGAACACGGGTATAAATACACAGGAGATAATGGGGAAGATGGGCGACACCTGGAGGGGGGGTGGAGACAATCACAACGACAGGTGAAACAGATCAGGGTGTGACAGATGGTTTCTTCACTGTGGTGGCAGGAGACAAACACAACATGAAGGTTCATGGTAGGATAAGGGTTTAGGGTTTATAGATGCCCCTTAGTTACAAGTACACTCAAATTGTCTTTGAAATCATTGGATTGTCTAAACCACACATTAACCCTTCATTACATAAGCCAATAAACCAATACATATATTTCAAACCAGGTTTTACTTTTACTCTTACTGTAAATGTTACTCTTACTGCAAATGTGAGCAATTCCTAATACCTACTGCTGCTACTCATCAATTGAACTTTATTTAAACCATGCAGACACACAGAACAATGTTATTACTGGCTTGACTGCTGATTATAATTTCTTGCAATCAGTAGCTCCCAAAGGACCTTCCAGAAGTTACCATATACTGTAGCACACTGTTTCCCTTTGCTTTCCATATGTGTGCACACTTGCACTCTCTGGCGATTTCTCTTTTATATTCAGACCACAAACACACACTTTCTCTCAGTAGTGAAGGCTCATGGAGTCCTGCTCTCTCCCATTCCTTGTGGGTGTCTTGTCTCTCTCACTCCCTTTCCCCTGTATCTCCCTCGCATGTCTCTAACCCCCCCCCTCTCTCTCTCACCATCCCTCCCATCACTCCCCCTGTCTCTCCCTCTCCCTCCTTGTCTCTCTCCCTCCTTGTCTCTCTCCCTCCTTGTCTCTCTCCCTCGCCCTCCTTGTCTCTCTCCCTCGCCCTCCTTGCCTCTCTCCCTCGCCCTCCTTGCCTCTCTCCCTCGCCCTCCTTGCCTCTCTCCCTCGCCCTCCTTGCCTCTCTCCCTCGCCCTCCTTGCCTCTCTCCCTCGCCCTCCTTGCCTCTCTCCCTCTCCCTCCTTGTCTCTCTCCCTCATCTCTCTCCCTTCTTGGTTCTCCTTCTCACTCTTTCTCGCTCTCTGCTCAGTGTCTGGGCTGGCTCAGGCTCTGTGTAGCCATGGCCTCTTTGATCACAGTGAAAGGGTTGGAGCTTTAAAGCTTCTGCTATTTCCGCTGTCAGGAGCCCCTCTCTTCCCCTCTGGTTTAGACTTTCAGAGCGGTGGCAGGGAGGGATGGCGCGGAGGGAGGGATGGAAGAATCAGGAGAGGGGAAACGCTGTCAACCCGGGCCAGGAGAGGCCTCTGACACCTGACTGATCTCTGCTCCTCTCCTCTCTCATCCGGTCTGGGAGCACAAGAAGCTAACCCACCTCTCTCTCTCTTCACATTTCTTCTGGTGGATGGATGGATGGAGGGTGTAGGAAGTGTTGGGAGCTAAAGTGACCTGGTTCTGTACTGTGTCTTTGTAATGTTAGTTAGCTAGCCTCTGGACTCTCTGTATACATTCCAAATGGCACCTTATTCCCTAAATAGGCCACTTCTTTTGACCAGAGTCCTAAATGGAATATAGTGTTGTCACGATACCAGAATATTGACTTTGAAACCGATACCAGTTTTATTATCACAAAACTTATCATGATTATCATTATACTCAAATACCAAAACGATACCACGGCAAAAAAAGAAGGCATATTACCTTGAGTCACAGAATGGCACTTGATCCAGACAGATAAACTCAGCTACTGCTCTGTTCAATCGTTGGGCATCTTTTGAGTTCAGTATCATTACATTTGAATGTTCTTACATCAACATGTTTCACAGACAGCCATGTATGCATTAATTCATTAATTATACAATCATACAATCAATTTGACTTTCTTTTTACCAATATAACTACATAACAACATAATGGTAATCATTTATTTCAATGATAAATCTCTATTGATAAACTGGCTAAATCAAGATATAGCCTAGGTTCATTCACAGTACAGGTGAATTCATATTCAATTGGAGTATGTGCAAGCATTGAGTTATTGAGCTTGTTTTGGATCATTTCATGGGGCTACAGATCACAATCTGTTTCCCTTCCATTTGGGACAGATTTTATTGTACTGATAAACAACATTTGCATAGAAGTAGCTTATTTTATAAAAGGGTGCACTGTCTCTTTAACCAGTAATGACACGTCATTCGAGGCAAGAGGGGGGAAGCCCATTGGAGCCTTATTCACACTCTGGCTGAATCACAAATCACCCCCTTCCTGTCACTACTCGGCCCCTGATTTGTGTGTTCACGAACGCCTCCGCCATTTGCACAAGTGTCCCAAAGCTGAGGGAGTGAAAATGATCGAGGGTTAGGGGCTAATTAGACCCTCGGATAGCCACGTCGACCGACCCAGCAAGGCTGCAGGCTTCAGAGCAAAGTGCTATCCCAACATACACTGTGATATGTTTGGACTTGTGCAATTTCATACAAAAGAATAGAGAGACGTGCCTAATTATGTCACATGCATTTGTTTGTGTCTGATTTTGAAACTTGACACATGTAACAGATGAAATACCTCCGAAATTAAATGTTTAAACTGTTATTGAGGTTTATATCTTGTAAAATGACAGGGGAATTTGTTCATTTCAATTTTATACTTGTTTTATTACGCTGCTCAAAAAAACAAAGGGAACACTTAAACAACACAATGTAACTCCAAGTCAATCACACTTCTGTGAAATCAAACTGTCCACTTAGGAAGCAACACTGATTGACAATAAATTTCACATGCTATTGTGCAAATGGAATAGACAACAGGTGGAAATTATAGGCAATAAGCAAGACACCCCCAATAAAGGAGTGGTTCAGCAGGTGGTGACCACAGACCACTTCTCAGTTCCTATGCTTCCTGGCTGATGTTTTGGTCACTTTTGAATGCTGGCGGTGCTTTCACTCTAGTGGTAGCATGAGACGGAGTCTACAACCCACACAAGTGGCTCAGGTAGTGCAGCTCATCCAGGATGGCACATCAATGCGAGCTGTGGCAAGAAGGTTTGCTGTGTCTGTCAGCATAGTGTCCAGAGCATGGAGGCGCTACCAGGAGACAGGCCACTACATCAGGAGACGTGGAGGAGGCCATAGGAGGGCATCAACCCAGCAGCAGGACCGCTACCTCCGCCTTTGTGCAAGGAGGAGCAGGAGGAGCACTGCCAGAGCCCTGCAAAATGACCTCCAGCAGGCCACAAATGTGCATGTGTCTGCTCAAACGGTCAGAAACAGACTCCATGAGGGTGGTATGAGGGCCCGACGTCCACAGGTGGGGGTTGTGCTTACAGCCCAACACCGTGCAGGACGTTTGGCATTTGCCAGAGAATACCAAGATTGGCAAATTCGCCACTGGCGCCCTGTGCTCTTCATAGATGAAAGCAGGTTCACACTGACCACGTGACAGACGTGACAGAGTCTGGAGATGCCGTGGAGAACGTTCTGCTGCCTGCAACATCCTCCAGCATGACCGGTTTGGCGGTGGGTCAGTCATGGTGTGGGATGGCATTTCTTTGGGGGGCCGCACAGCCCTCCATGTGCTCGCCAGAGGTAGCCTGATTGCCATTAGGTACCGAGATGAGATCCTCAGACCCCTTGTGAGACCATATGCTGGTGCGGTTGGCCCTGGGTTCCTCCTAATGCAAGACAATGCTAGACCTCATGTGGCTGGAGTGTGTCAGCAGTTCCTGCAAGAAGAAGGCATTGATGCTATGGACTGGCCCGCCCGTTCCCCAGACCTGAATCCAATTGAGCACATCTGGGACATCATGTCTCGCTCCATCCACCAACGCCACGTTGCACCACAGACTGTCCAGGAGTTGGCCCAGGCGTTGTAGGGAGGTCATACAGGCACGTGGAGGCCACACACACTACTGAGCCTCATTTTGACTTGTTTTAAGGACATTACATCAAAGTTGGATCAGCCTGTAGTGTGGTTTTCCACTTTAATGTTGAGTGTGACTCCAAATCCAGACCTCCATGGGTTGATAAATTGGATTTCCATTGATTATTTTTGTGTGATTTTGTTGTCAGCACATTCAACTATGTAAAGAAAAAATTATTTAATAAGATTATTTATTTCATTCAGATCTAGGATGTGTTGTTTAAGTGTTCCCTTTATTTTTTTGAGCAGTATATTTAAAAGTCAGGAGTGTGTCCTGACGCTGATGGGTTTATTGTTCCCCTCGCCACTCTCTCAAAGTCACCCTTGGCGTTTCGTCAGCAAAATGTGACAACGGAGTGCCCTCAGAGCGATTTGGTAGGGGCGAGGGGGTGGTTTGCGATTCACCGACAGAATCAGTTCGCTGAGGCATTAGATAAATTGGTCTCTCCCAAAGATTATGTTAATTAATAAAGTTTTGGTGGCAATCAGTTTTGAAATCAGCATATCTTGCGTACTAGGGGTAGTGAATTGATCTTGGCTTTAGCTGTAAATCAAATCAAATGCGTCATAAACAACAGGTGTAGAATAACAATGAAATGCTTACTTACGGGCCTTTCCTTCCAATGCAGAGAGAATTATAATAGAAAGATAATAAGAGGAATAAATAAATAATAACGATAACTTGGCTATATACACTGGGTACCAGTACCGAGTCGATGTGCAGGTGTAATGTCTGGTTCCAACTCACACCCTCAAACACGTAGATCCCCTGAACGCAGCTCACTTTCCAGCCCACTTTCCAGCTCACACTCTCAAACACATAGATCCTCTGAACACAGCTCACTCTCCAGATCCCAATCACCTGAATTTTGATCACCTGTTCAAACACGTGTATGTCATTGTCACACACTATTTAGTTCAGTTCTTTGCACCCCATCACTGTGAGGTATTGTTTGTTTTGTGACACACGGCTTTCGGAGCGCTGGGATTCCCGTGATTTACTCCTCCCGTAAATTATAGTTTTTTTCCCTGCCTCACTAACGATGCCTTTTTCCTATTCCCTGCCTGTACTTTAGCCTATCGGATTTCCTGTTATCTACCTATTGCCTGATCTCCCGGATTACGTTACTAGCCTTTTCCCTGCCTGTACTGTTGCCCTTTGGGACCCCCTGTGTATGACCTTCGGCCTGTCCCTGGATCCAGCTACCTGCCTCCTCCTGTGGTCCTTTGCAATAAACACCTGCTGCACCCTGCGCTTGAAACCAGCTCTCTGTCTCCCCTCGCATTCATTACAGCAGGGGTATGAGTTATTTGAGGTAGATACCTATAAGTAGGGGTAAAGTGACTAGGCAACAGGATAGAACAAAAACATAAACGCAACATGTAAAGTGTTGGTCCCATGTTTCATGAGCTGAAATAAAAGGTCACAAAAATGTTACATACGCACAAAAATGTTTATTTTCTTTAATTTTGAACAAATTTGTTTACATTCCTGTTAGTAAGCACTTCTTTGCCAAGATAATCCATCCAGCTGACAGGTATGGCATATCAAGAAGCTGATTAAATAGCATGATCATTACACAGGTGCACCTTAAAGGGCCACTCTAAAATGTGCAGGTGTCGCAAGTTTTGAAGGAGCGTGCAATTGGCATGCTGACTGTAGGAATGTCCACCAGAGCTGTTGCCAGAAATGTAATGTTAATTTCTCTACAATAAGCCGCTTCCAACATTGTTTTAGAGAATTTAGCAGTACATCCAACCGGCCTCACAACCACAGACCATGTAACCACGCCAGCCCAGGACCTCCACATCCGGCTTCTTAACCTGCGGGATTGTCTGAAACCAGCGACCCTGAGAACTGACGAGACTGTGGGCTTGCACAACCAAAGAATTTCTGCACAAACTGTCAAACTGTCTCAGGGAAGCTCATCTCCGTGCTTATCGTCCTCACCAGGGTGTTGACCTGACTGCAGTTCGGCGTTGTAACCAACTTCAGTGGGCAACTGCTCACCACCGATGGCCACTGGCACGCTGGAGAAGTGTGCTCTTCAAATGGTGGTCGCACCAGATACTGACTGGTGTTCTGATCCTCAGCGCTACCTTATTTGTAAGGTATCAACAGATGAATGTCTGTATTCCCAGTCATGTGAAATCCATAGATTAGGGCCTAATTTATTTATTTCAATTGACCGATTTCCTTATATGAACTGTTACTCCGTAAAATCTTTGAAATTGTTGCATGTTGCGTTTATATTTTTGTTCAGTGTAATAAGCATTAGCCACAATGTATGTGATGAGTCAAAAGTGTTAGTCCAAAGGGGGGGGGGGTCAATGCAGATAGTCCGGGTAGCTATTTGGCTAACTAGCACTCTTATTGTTTGGGGGTAGAAGCTGTTCAGGGTCCTGTTGGTTCCAGACTTGGTGCATCGGTATTGCTTGCCATGTGGTAGCAGAGAGAACAGTCAATGACTTGGGTGGCTAGTATTTGATCATTTTTAGGGCCTTCCTCTGACACCGCCTGGTATAGAGATCCTGGATGGCAGGGAGCTCGGCCCCAGGGATATACTGGGCCTTACGCACTACCCTCTTGTCGTGTCTTTGGCTATGCCGGATTAAGTGATATGACATGCTAACCTATAAAATGATTTCTCTGTAATTAGTATTACCTGATTAAGCTAATCATGTAAATGTAATTAACTAGAAAGCCGGGGCACCACGGAAGAATGTTTATAGAGCCGTTATCTTCCGAATAAACTCTTAAAATACTTAGTAATATTTTACATCGATAGCAGTCAATATTAACCCTTATCTTATTTTCAGTCTCATAATGAAAGTTGTAAATTCTTGGTTACCTTCACGAACCCTGGCTAACAAGTTGAATCAGCAATACAAAATTGGGTTTAATTATTTATTTACTAAATACCTAAACTAATCACACAGAATACAAATGATGTCATACAGAAAACGTCCCGGTGGACGGAACCTGGTTACACAAAGGAAAGGGGGGTTGGGCTTAAATGAAAGAGCGGGAAGACTTAGGAACCACAAACAGCAGCTATGCTATCGTAAATACATTATCTTATGCATTCTAAATTACCGCCCATTTGGAAAAGGAAAATGCAATAAATATTTACTCTGAGCTGCGCTTCGGTAGATTGGTCGTAGATGCTGGCCGGGTTGGCCAACAGATCTTCCTGTACTCGGAACAATGTCTCTGGTGGTAAATTGGATACGTGGTGGTATCTTCGTCTGTTTGTTAGACTGGATCCGTCGTCCGTCCTTTCCTAGCCCACGTCTACAGCGGCAGCTGCTAACTCAACGGCTAGGAAGTATCACTTCTGTAGTGAATAAGCTCAAAGTTCATACCAGTTCATACCATAGCTCACGCCGAGGTTGGCTTAGTTCTGTCCTTGACATGTGTGTCCTTCTAACGTAGAGGCTGCAGACCTCCCGTACTGGAACCACCGTTATCTTTTCGTCAAAGGCTTATATAGTGGAGAGGGGGGAAGGATGTGTTTCATCGTTTATAACCCCTCCTCTTCACAGGGGTGGGCCACTGATCAAGCAGGGCACTTTCCTTATGAAAACCCAATTCTCTCATTTGGAAGCTAAAATTACATTTAATCTCCTAACAAACAATTTCAATATCAAACATTTCAATTGCATAACAATTCCATGTGACTCTGATAACTAGAGGGTGTATACTTTCCCAGGTACAGTTTATGTCGTCCTGTCATCAGTCATAATGCCACAGATAACAATGAACTGACATCCATACTCATTACGTTATCAAGCATATTTCCAACTGGTTTTATTGCCAAAATATGGTTCCTTTCCCCATTTGTTTGATGTTCCCAGACTCTCTATATTTAACAGGACAGCAGTCCTTCAGTAGGGTCAGTAAGAGAGGGGAAGGGAGAAAGGGATTTATGGGGGGGGTCATAAACCTTACGCACAGGCCAACGTCATGACACTCTGTAGCGCCTTGCAGGTAGATGCCAAGCAGTTGCCATACAGTGATGCAGCCAGTCAAGATGCTCTCAATGGTGCAACGGTAGAACTTCTGAGGGCCCATGCCAAATCTTTCCAGGCTCCTGAGGGGGAAGAGGCATTGTCGCGCCTTCTTCATGGCTGTGTTGGTGTGTGTGGACCATATGAACTCCTTAGTGAGGATATTGAACCTCTCGACCCACTCCACTACAGCCCTGTCGATGTGGATGGGGCGTGCTCGGCCCTCCGTTTCCTGTAGTCCACAGTAAGCTCCTTTCTCTTGCTGATATTGAGGGAAATGTTGTTATCCTGGCACCACGCTGCCAGGTCACTGACCTCGTCCCTATAGGCTTCTCATCGTCGTCGGTGATCAGGCCTGCCAACGTCGTTATTGATGGCGTTGAAGTTGTTCGTGACCATTCAGTCATGGGTGAACAGGAAAACAGGAGGAAACTAGGCACACACTCCTGAGGGACCTCTGTGTTGAGGGTCAGCGTGGCGGATGTGTTGTTGCCTACTCTCACCCCTTAGGGGCGGCCTGTCAAGAAATCCAGGATCTCTAAGGGCACAAGGCAAGACCCAGATGCAGACACAGGAGGCAGATGGTTAGAATCCAAGATGGTAATTAACAATCCAAAAGGGGTAGGCAAGAAAATGGTTGTGGACAGGCAAAAGGTCAAAACCAGTTCAGAGGTACAAAATGGCAGGCAGGCTCGAGGTCAGGGCAGGCAGAATGGTCAGGCAGGCAGGAATGGAGTCCAGAAAACAGGCAAAGGTCAAAACCAGGAGGACTAGTAGAAGAGAATAGTAAAGCAGGAGCATGGGAAAAAACATGCTGGTTGACTTGAACATACAAGATGAACTGGCACAGAGAGAAAGGAAACACAGGGATAAATACACCAGAGAAAATAAGTGACACCTGGAGGGGGTGGAGACAATCACAAGGTGAAACAGATCAGGGTGTGACAGTACCCCCCCCTCTAGGGGCGCCACCTGGCGTCCTACCTGGGCGCATACCTAGTTGGCCGGGGTGTCGGCGGTGGAAGAGGGCTGGATCCTGGATGTCTCCTCCGGGCCATAACCCTCCCAGTCATCCAGGTACTGGAAACCCCTGCCCCATGGTCGAACACTCAGGTGGCATTTTACCGTGTATGCCGGATGGCCGTCAATGACACGGGGAGGGTGGGTGGGTCTGGGAACAGAAGACAAAGAACAGTGAGACACAGGCTTAATCTTAGACACATGGAAAGTAGGGTGAATACGGAGGGCACGGGGTAACTAAGGACTCAAGAGATGGGAAACAGAACAATGAAACCGGGGGACAATTTGCGAGACTACCCGAAGGGGCAGGTCCCGTGTAGACAGCCATACCCTCTGCCCAATGTAATAGTGGGGAGCTGGAGTCCGGCGGCGGTCCGCTTGTTGACGATACCTGGAGTTGGTCTTGAGAAGTGCTACCCGAGCTCTTCTCCTGGTACGTCAACAGCGGCGGACAAACATCTGGGCCAAGGGTACGTTGACTTCCGGTTCTTGTTCTGGGAAGAGAGGAGGCTGATACCCCATAGAGTACACAACAGGGAAGGGTGTTCCGGGCATACTCCACCCAGACTAGTTGACGGCTCCAGGTAGTGGGATTGGTTGAGACCAGGCTTCTTAGGGTGGTCTCCAGGTCCTGGTTAGCGCACTGACTGGCCGTTCGATTGGGGATGGAATCCAGAGGATAGGCTGGCCGACACCCCAATAAGGGTCCAGAACACCTTCCAAAACCAAGATGAGAATTGAGGACCCCGGTCGGAAACCATATCCACTGCGAGTCCATGGGTCCGGAAGACATGCTACACCATGAGCTGGGCCGTTTCCTTGGCAGAGGGAAGTTTGGGGAGAGGGATGAAAGGAGCGGCCTTAGAGAACCGATCCACTACTGTCAGTATGACGGTGTTGCCATCAGACGGGGGAAGCCCAGTGACAAAGTCCAGAGAGATATGGGACCAGGGACGATGAGGGACCGGTAGTGGCTGAAGAAGGCCAGAAAGAGCTTGCCGCGGAGTCTTGTTCTGGGCGCACACCGTGCATGCGGCAACGAAGGCAGAGACGTCAGGAAACATTGTGGGCCACCAGAAACATTGTCGGAGCAATGCTAGGGTACGGCGGGAACCTGGATGACAGGTTAGCTTGGAGTAATGAGCCCATTCCAGGACCTGGGACCAGACTGAGTTAGGGACAAACAGACGGTTAGCCAGGCCCACTTCAGGTCCAGGCTGGGAGCGTTGTGCCTTGCGAACTAGGGTCTTAATACCCCAACCCACTGTGGCTGCAAGGCATGAGGTATGGAGAATGGTTTCGGAGACCGAGGGTGTGGCAGAGGAACTGTATAGGCGGGAGAGAGCGTCAGGCTTCGCATTTTTGGACCCTGGGCGGTAGGAAATGGTGAAGTTGAATCTGCCGTTAAAAAATATATTGTTAAAAACAAGCTGTTCAGTTACTTACTACTCTGGCCCTCAGTGACTGCCAGCAGCGGCAACTCTGCCTCTGTGCAGGCTATGCGAACATTGCTTGGGTTGTGTTTGCCAGCTATTTGAAGTGCTTGGCTTAACTGAAATAGGTTCCGGTACTAATTTAGGGTGCCAGCACTGTTTATATTTAGGTGTAGGAGCTCCACAATAAGTTTGAGCTAATATTCTATAAGAGGAACTGGAGCTCAAGTAGTATAAATTTGAGGTACCGGTACTCAGCTAAGGGGCGCTCAAATGTGTGTTCAGTTAGAACTTCTGTGTTTGCTCTATCCTCCTCCTACTCCCAATGAGTTTCTCGCTCCAGACAGCTTACTACCGCATATGACAAAATTTGTTCTCTCAGTTACAGATGGAGCTAAAGCAAATTGTAAGGAACTTGTAAATAAATAATCATAACAGTCATAGCAGCCTGGGACCTGATAAACTACATCCAACGAGAGTCGAAGGGACAGAGGGATAGACTAGCTAGAACTTTCTCATCGCGGCTCTGACAGGACAAAAAATCATGGCTAATTCTATTGTTTCCCCCTGAGGTTGTTTAGCAGGTTCTACTGTAGGTGACAGAGTGACATGTTGTGTGGACTAAAACAGCATAAAACCGGGTGTATCACAAAGCATGGTCAAATTAATTAGCCAGCTACAGTTATTTTAAGAAATTGTGAGAAATAGTTTGATCAATGTCAAATGAACCACTTATCTACCTTTTGATAAGCAGCTAGCTATAGGTAGCTGGTAGCTTGCTAGATAGTTATCTCCCATGCCAATTTCAAGTCTTTCTAAACTCATATCTTACTAACTCGGAAATATGAAGTTATTTAGGAATGAACTTTAACTGGCTAGCGCATCATGCTTTGTGACACAATGTTAACTAGCTATCCCCAGTCCCCAGTTAAATAATGTGTTTTCACTTATTGCATCTGCATGTTTGTTTCATTCTACCTGGTGTACTCGTTCGTTCGTGAGCTGGGTACACATACACAATCCATGTTTCAATTGTCTCAAGGCTTGAAAATCCTTCTTTAACCTGTCTCCTCCCCTTCGTCTGTACTGATTGAAGTGTATACCATTTAGGGGGGGGGCAGTGCCCCTATGACAACAATTTTAGACCTCCTTGTGGCCCCCCTAAATGTGGAGTATGAAATAATTTTTACGAAACAAATTTTTGCTATCGTTTTTTTTTTTACATCCGTTATTAGACAGTGGCAATGATGGTGATTATGAACATGGTATTTTGCCTGCTAATGCCTGCAATGCAGTGAAGAAAACGATATGACAACAATAACGTCTAATGTAACTGGCCCCTCTAACAGTACAACTGGCCCCAGCTTGGCCCCCCCAGTTGAAATGGTCTAGAACCGCCACTGCCTACACATAGTTTGAAGTACAATACCAACAAAGCTACTGTAGTAGGTCAAAGCTGTGTGCTGGACAACCTTGGCAGAGCATGGGTGGAATAGGCATAGTGGTGCTCATGTGAATTTCCTTTCTTTTTCAGCTTCAGACCAATCCCTACTTCTCACTTAAAATCTTTTTGTTGTTGTTGTTTTTAATCTGATAGTTGTTCTCCTCAGGTGTGTTTGTATAATGGTCACCATGTGGCAGTGACATCAAAGTCAGTTTCACTCAGCAGCTGTGTTGATCTGTGTAAATGAGGCGTACTATGGTGGCCTGTGGGTGCCTTATCTTCTGCCCTTGTACACACACACACACACACACACACACACGTGCACCGAAGGGGAACAGGGACAAGGGTGCCCTGTTTACTCAGAGGAGGTGTCACATGACTCAGAGGATAGGAGACGTGCAGAACCACTCCTCGAGGATGGAGGTAGTGTCATAGTCAACATGATAACACTGGTATCAGTCATCAGTTTCATTTACCTTAATTCACTCTCTAATCATTGGTTCTCAAGGCTACTCTGGCTGTGTCCCAAATGGCACCCTAGGCCCCATATAGTGCACTTCTTTTGACCAGAGCCCTTAAGGTGCCACATTTTGGGACTCCCGAAAGAGAAAATCCCAAAAGCGTCCAGCTTGTCCAGAAACATCTTAGGTTGTACTAACTAAACAATTTATGCCCCCCCCCCCCAAATCCTCTTTCCCAACCTCCAACCTTTACTTCAATCAGCTTCCTTTTTATTGTTTCCTTAATAGAGATGACTCCTCTTGAGAAGACAAGAGCACTCCATACATACCTGCTACAGCATCACAGAGACTGTCGTCATGCACTCAAACAGAAGGAAAAAGTGCTTAAAATTCACCTCATAGTAGTCCTTGTGGGTTAATTGGAGCAAGCTTGTTGAAAAATAAGAGGTAGAGGGTCTTTGTGTGTGTGTGTGTGTGTGTGTGTGTGTGTGTGTGTGTGTGTGTGTGTGTGTGTGCTCCAGTATTTCCGCTCCTCAGCATTCATTATTGGCCTGAGCTCTTTCATTAGGGGGTTTTGATGGGGAAGGACGAGAGGGGCTGGTGGGGGCCGGTAGGGGACTTGGGGACAGGGTCCAAGGGTGTAATTGGGCTGTTCCGGTCCCCTGGCCTTGCTCAAGGTCACTCCGAGCCAAACTCTGGGCCAGGCTCCTCCTTCACTTTACATGGATTTCTCTCTCTCTCTCTCTGCTACTCACTTGCACACTCACTCACTCTCTTTTCTTCAACTTCTTCTTGTTCTCTCACTCTCTTTCTCTCTCTCCCTCACTCCCTTCCCACACTCTTCCCTCATCTCGCCTGGGGACCATAGTGACAGGCCAGTCCTATGAGGAGCCACAGTGGATGAGTGGAGGGTCTAATTCACTCTAATCTCCCAGCCTCTTAATGTCTAGGCTGATGTGGATTTCTCCTCATCCTCCAGGGAGGGGCTTTCTCTTCAAGGCCATCATTATGAAGTTTTCAAGCCCTCTTAGCCAATTATAAAAAGGGAAACGGTATTAGTTGATTCTTCACTTCAGTGTCCTGAGCTAGATGTTGAGGTTCTAATGTACACATTTGCTGTGTCGAGAACAGGGATTTTGGATAGTACAAGTCAAAAGTTTGGACACACCTTCTCATTCAAGGATTTTTCTTTATTTTTTACTATTTTGTACATTGTAGAATAATAGTGAAGACATCAACACTATGAAATGACACATATGGAATCATGTAGTGACCAAAAAAGTGTTAAACTGTGTAAAGCTGTCATCAAGGCAAAAGGTGGCTATTTTGAATATATTTTGTTTAACACTTTTTTGGTTAATACATGATGCCATATGTGTTATTTCATAGTTTTGATGTCTTCATTATTGTTCTACAATGTAGAAAATAGTACAAATAAAGAAAAACCCTTGAATGAGTAGGTGTGTCCAAACTTGTGACTGGTACTGTGTGTTGGTATGGTTCACCATTCTTGTTGTGGGATAGACAGATATTGCTTATGGATGCTACTCATTGGTAATGACTGAGTTGACCTCACCATGGAAAGCTTTTTGGACACTTGGATAAACCCAAAAATCAACCTAAATACTATAATGATAATACATTATTATCATTAAATGTAATGGGTTTATTTCTAATTGTTACATTTATTTTTCCAGGAAGGCAAAGTTATGAGAAGTGCTTGCTACTAAATCGAGGCATGGTGGCTAATCTAGTGGTGAAGTTGGCCTGACGTTTCGGTCTGATTAAGACACAGTGGTGAAAGCAGCTTTTGATCTGAGGAAATGTCTGTGGAAGGAGCAAGAAGAATGCATCTCTCTCTCTCTTCCTCTCCCCCTCGCTCTCTCTCTCTGCTGTTCCCTGTAGAGTGCAGATGGAGGGAGGGTGATATTGTCACCATTCATTTGCTGGCCCTGCCAGTACACTCAATGAGAATGATTCTACTGTTGTAGCCTCTTTCAATTCAAGGTCGCATAAAACATATCGTTTTCAAGTCTCGTAAGACATATTCTGATATGTTGGCTGGTCAAACACAACTGTATTCTTTACTTACAATAAAGCTGTTACAATACCTTGAGTTTGAAGGTAACACTTTTAAAATGTAATGGTTCTGTCATGAAATGAACCTGATCTTAGATCAACTGTACATACAGTATGTACTTATTTCTTCTATTTTTTTTCTCCCCATTTGTCTGTGTAGGCCTCCTTCGCTGGCCGGCAGTCCGGCGTTCTCCGACATCTCCCTCATCCGGATCTCACCCCACCGGAACCCCTCCGTGGGGGCCGAGTCACCCTTTAACCCACCACACCCCTACATCAACCCCTACATGGACTACATCCGGTCACTTCACTCCAGTCCCTCACTTTCTATGATCTCTGCAGCCAGGGGCCTCAGCCCTGCAGACGGTAAGTCCCCACAAACCCTATTACCTATATAGTGCACTACTTTTGACCAGGGCCTCTCGATTCCCTATATAGTGCACTACTTTTGACCAGGGCCTGTCGATTTCCTATATAGTGCACTACTTTTGACCAGGGCCTGTTGATTTCCTATATAGTGCACGACTTTTGACCAGGGCCTGTCTGTTCCCTATATAGTGCACGACTTTTGACCAGGGCCTGTCGATTTCCTATATAGTGCACTACTGGTCAAAAGTAGCGCACTATATAGGGAATAGGTTATTATTTGGGACCCAGAACAAGCACTCGCCCTCTCATGAGTCCCCATACAGTCAAGTATTATCTTAAGGCACACAGTCCCATAATATGGAGTTGAATAAGAGAAACGTACTACATACTCTTCTGTAATCTATCTTTCACTTGACCATAAATCCCAGAGGTAGTTAGCTGTAGTAAATACAATGCAGTTGTGCTGTACCACACAGATATGGGCTCCCAGAGTCTCTTAAGGCCCCTCAGTCCCCGTTTTGAAGAATAATAATGTGCTTTCTTGTTGACCAATATGTTCAGCTAGTGCAATAAGAGTGTTCAGTTATGATCTCTTTAGGTTTGATCCCTAATACGAAGGGCTTCATGTCAAACAAAGGTCATGACAGAGGTGACCTCGTTCATTTATTTGAACTGTGTGCGTCTGTTCGTGCATGTGTCTGTCTGGAACGTGCACATGTGACTTTCTTTTAGTCTGTGTGCAGCATGTGCAGTGTGACTCTTTCTGTGTTTGTGTGACTGCGCATGTATATGTCTGAGTGTGTGTGCGTAGGGAGGCTCGTTTGAGGGAGGTTATTCTTTGATCTGTGGATCATGTCAGTGGACCTCTGGAGGACCCATCATAGAGCGGCGGTCACGTACAGTACAGACAGACGGACGTAGAGGGAGGCTCAGGTTCAAGGCCAGGGTCGGTGGCGGAGGAGTGGAGGGTGGAGGACCAGGGAGGGGAGGATTAAAGGGGGGGCATATGGGATGTGTCCCAAATGGCACCCTATTCCTTAAGTAGTGCTCTACTCTGGTCAAAAGTAGTGGACTATAAAGGGGAAAGGGTGCCATTTGGGACGCATCCACGTTGTCCTGCAGGGAGCGTTTTGGTTCCTGTGATGGAGACAGACTGGTTAATCAATTACAATGGGTCTGGAGATACAGTCTTGTGTGTGCTGCTTTTAAAGAGCCTCAGCAGTGCTGCTCTGCTCTGGCCTCCTGGCCTGGACCTTTAATTGAAGCCTAGAGCTCAATTACTGAATAAGGCCAGCCTTCCCCACCCCTCCCAGGGGCTGTTTGTAATCACAGCTGGACTGAGCTTTGGCTGGCTGGTTTCCATTCTGCTCAAGGAAAAGTTGAGGTGATTGCATTTGAGGTAGTTTAACAGAATTATACGACCGCATTGTTATGCCGTTGTTATAATACTAAACTAAACACAAATATTTTGTGGTGTTCAGTTCAGGTGGTTTGGTACTGTCATGAGAACAGTCCTGTAACTACTTTGTTGCTGTAGCCATGATAGCTTGTGTCCCAAATGGCACCCTATTCCCTATATAGTGTGATACTTTTGACCAGTAAGACCCGGGTCAAAAGTAATGCACTATATATGGAAAATGTTGCCATTTGAGACATAGACAGGGTCTCCAACTAAGTCCCTCAGTTCACCTCTCAGCTAGAGGTCCTATTAGAGCTGTACTGTACCTTGTCCTCAAGTGCCTTTGTGAAGAGGTGGATTGAAGGGGCCACTTCCTCTATGCAGGAACTTCTCGTCCTCGTCTCCCGCTCCTCCCAACATGCATTGCTCTCTGTGCCTTAGGAAGTGAGCACTTGAATTAGACCTATGTTTTTAGGTTCTCTTTTACAAAGGAAATTCTCTACTTGCGTTGGTTTACATCAATGCTTTCTGTGCTACATCAACCTATTACAGTATGTGCTAAATTATGAAATGAGGCAAGTAATTACTATTTTAATCAATCAAATAGTTCATTAACCCATCAGCCTTTATGTTGTTAGTATATCATTGTGCTTATAGGTTTTTTCCTTTTTCAGTCTGAACAGATTTTATTTTACTGGAATACATTTCAATAATGATTAATTAATTAGCAGAATTGTATGGAGACTTGAAGCGGGTGAGATTTAGTACCACCTATCTCTCGTTCTTTTTTATCTACCGTATACCTCCCTTGTATTCTCACTCTCTCTGGCTCTACCAATTGCTTTCTCTGCCCCCCATCACTCTCTCTCAACCCTCACATTCCTCTTCTTCTCTGGAGTGGTTCAGTCATATACTACTTGCCTCTCTTATACCATTGTTGCTCTGAAGGAGGGCCCTGTGGCCCCACCAACCACCAATTCCTGAGGCACATTGAGCTGCTTCTATTCCATGTCAAGTGCCACACTGAAAGCCCCCCACCCCCCTTGCCCCCAGGATGGCGCTACCCATGCCAGGATTTCTGATTTAGAAATTCCGCAAAGCCCTTTCTTCGCACAAATAGAGAATGAGGCACATTACGGTTGAATGCAGAAGCAAAGCTAAAGCGGAACAACAAAGACAATTAAGAAACTCCCCCCTCCACTTAAGACATAATACCCAAATCAAATTAATTTGGAAATTTCTTCTTTCATTCACTGAACCAATCAGCGATGCATATTGCCAGGCGTACAGGCCGGCCTTCTGAGGAGATCTTTTCATCCCGCGTTTTATTTATTTCTTCTCTCCTTTCTTTAAAATGGGAAGAAAACACTTTGTGGGGCTGAACTGATTTCATATTTGCATCCAAAACCACAGTGTCAGTCTTTTATTCTCTCTCTTCTCTCCCACTCTTTGTCTTTTTCTTGGTTGGGATATATGCAGATGGAAGCACGATGCCAGATGTTTATTTTTTAGGATACGGTTGAAGGACTTATAGCTCTCTATAACTAAGGGAAGAGGTTGTAAGGAGAGGCATATTCGAAGGGGGGAGAGGGACAGGGACACACATACACACACACACCCCCTAACACCCCTTCTACACACACACACACTTACCCATTGGCAAACAACATAGGATGAAATATGATATGTATACCTGCATGAATGAACAATACATTTAAAACCAAGACATACAATAGTGTAAATTCTGAGTAAGCAGCTTGAAATTACATTTGAGACCTGTAGTACATTACACTACCTCAGTCATGCTCCCCATACAGCTGTTCTCTTCCACTATATGTGATAGTGTTGCTAATGTGCTCACTACATTACAGATATTTTTTAGCTGTTGTAGGTGTTGCAGGCCTCTCCTGCTGTGTTTTACAAGTCATTATCTCACCTAACATGCATGTCTGCCCCCTCTCTGTCTGTGTCTCTCTCTCTCTCGCTCTCTCTCGCTCTCTCTCTCTCTCGCTCTTTCTCTCTCTCTCGCTCTTTCTCTCTTTCTCTCTCTCGCTCTTTCTCTCTCTCGCTCTCTCGCTCTCTCGCTCTCTCGCTCTCTCGCTCTTTCTCTCTCTCGCTCTCTCTCTCTCTCTCTCTCTCTCTCTTTCTCTCTCTCGCTCTCTCTCTCTCTCTCTCTCTCTCTCGCTCTCTTTCTCTCTCTCGCTCTCGCTCTTTCTCTCTCTCGCTCTTTCTGCCTCTCTCTCGCTCTTTCTGCCTCTCTCTCTCGCTCTCTCTCTCTCGCTCTTTCTCTCTCTCGCTCTTTCTCTCTCGCTCTTTCTGCCTCTCTCTCGCTCTTTCTGCCTCTCTCTCTCGCTCTTTCTGCCTCTCTCTCTCTCGCTCTTTCTGCCTCTCTCTCTCTCGCTCTTTCTGCCTCGCTCTCTCTCGCTCTTTCTGCCTCGCTCTCTCTCGCTCTTTGTCTCGCTCTCTGTGTCTCTTTCTCTTTCTGTCTCGCTCTCTGTGTCTCTTTCTCTCTGTCTCTCTCTGTTTCTGTCTCTTTCTCTCTCTGTTTCTCTCTTTCTCTCTCTGTTTCTCTCCTGTCTGTTTCTCTCCTGTCTCTCTCTCTCCCCCCTCCTCCCTCCTCACCCCTCCTCCCTCCTCACCCCTTCCTTAGCCCCTCACACAGCCCTGACCACAGCAGAGTACTACCACCAGATGGCTCTCCTGGCAGGCCACCGTAGCCCCTACACGGACCTCCTACCCTCTGTGGCCTCCACGGCCGGAGCCACCAGCAGCGCCCTGCACATGGAGTATCTACAGGCCATGGAGAGTAAGTCTGACTGCATTGGGTTTAAGACACTGATGCAAACTCAGTGTTTCCCCTATGATATTTTCAGCAGTGGTGGTGGGGGGGGGTTGCTACTAGCATTAGTGCAATGACATTCTAGCGGTTCCCATAGACGTCCAGTCATTGAGCCAACGACTGTGTCTCTGCTGACGTATACAATATATCTTATTTTTTTAAATCATATGCTAAATGAATATAGGGGATACACTGTAAACAACTATTTCATGACTTTGTTTGTATGTGGGGGGTGGGGGTGTCTGTATTTGTGTTTTACAAACTGAGTATTCTAGATAGATTACAACATTACTTCCCTGCATTATACAACAATCTGTTTTACATGGAGCAAAACAACAATCCTACCAAATGAGGAGGGACTAGCTAGCCAATCAAAAATTGACATGATTTAAATGAGCCATTGTCTTAATGTGCCAGGCTCAGGCCTGCCTGTGCAGAGGACTTATGCTAATGAGTTATTTTAAAGTGTAAATAGGAAATTAAATGCACACTGAATCTTAGGGAAGGTCGGACAGCCTCACCCCTCTCTCTTTGATGAGAAGGTATTTAGTCAGCCAGCCGCCGCTTTCATGGAAATCCGGGGTGAAGTCCCCCCTCATCCTTCCCCCCATTCCTCTGAACAAACTAATTAAAACTAGCCAAACTTGCACGCCTATTTGAAAATTAATTGCTATTAAGTGGGAATTGGAATGTCCCACCATTCATCATCACAGGAAGAAATTCTTTCTTCTGTATCAACACTTAAGATTAATAGAGTGAAACAAAACAATTAGGGCCACAGTTTCAAATAGGATATGATGCCATGGCTATGCTACTTCTTCATTACTTCACAATCGGCTGTGATCATTGCTGGTAATACAGTGGCTTGCGAGAGTATTCACCCCCTTGGCATTTTTCCTATTTTGTTGCCTTACAATCTGGAATTAACATTTATTTTGGGGGGGTTTGTATCATTTGATTTACACAACATGCCTACCACTTTGAAGATGCAAAATATTTTTTGATTGTGAAACAAACAAGAACTAAGAGAAAAAACAGAAAACTTGAACGTGTGTAACTATTTACCCCCCCAAAGTCAATACTTTGTAGAGCCACCTATTGCAGCAATTACAGCTGCAAGTCTCTTGGGATATGTCTCTATAAGCTTGGCACATCAAGCCACTGGGATTTTTGCCCATTCTTCAAGGCAAAACTGCTCCAGCTCCTTCAAGTTGGATGGGTTCCGCTGGTGTACAGCAATCTTTAAGTCATACCACAGATTCTCAATTGGATTGAGGTCTGGGCTTTGACTAGGCCATTCCAAGACATTTAAAATGTTTCCCCTTAAACCACTCGAGTGTTGCTTTAGCAGTATGCTTAGGGCCATTGTCCTGCTGGAAGGTGAACCTCCATCCCAGTCTCAAATCTCTGGAAGACTGAAACAGGTTTCCCTTAAGAATTTCCCTGTATTTAGCGCATCCATCATTCCTTCAATTCTAACCAGTTTCCAGTCCCTGCCGATGGAAAAACATCGGGGTGATGGAGGTGTTGGGTTTGCGCCAGACATATCGTTTTCCTTGATGGCCAAATAGCAACATTTTTGTCTCATCTGACCAGAGTACATTCTTCTATATGTTTGGGGAGTCTCCAACATGCCTTTTGGCGAACACCAAACGTGTTTGCTTATTTTTTTCTTTAACCTCTCTAGGGGAGGTGGGACGAAATCGTCCCACACTATTCAACAGCCAGTGACAAATCAGAGCGCCAAATTTAAAACCACAAAATGTCATAATTCAAAGTTCTCAAAGATAGGACTATTTTACACCATTTTATAGATACACTTCTCCTGACTCGAACCACGTTGTCCGATTTCCAAAAGGCTTTACAGCGAAAGCAAAACATTAGATTATGTTAGGAGAGTACATAGACACAAAAAACCACACAGCCATTTCCAAGCAACTAGCATGCATCACAAATACCCAAAACACAGCTAAATGCAGCACTAACCTTTGATGATCTTCATCAGATGACACTCCTAGGACATTATGTTATACAATACATGCATGTTTTGTTCAATCAAGTTCATATTTATATCAAAAACCAGCTTTTTACATTAGCATGTGATGTTCAGAACTAGCATACCCACTGAAAACTTCCGGTGAATTTACTAAATTACTCACGATAAACGTTGACAAAATACATAACAATTATTTTAAGAATTATAGATACAGAACTCCTTTATGCAATCGCTATGTCCGATTTAAAAATAGCTTATCGGCGAAAGCACATTTTGCAATATTCAGAGTACATAGCTCGGCCATCACAGCTAGCTAATTTGACACCCACCAAGTTTGGGGCTCACTAAACTCAAAATTACTATTAGAAAAATTGGATTACCTTTGCAGTTCTTCGTCAGAATGCACTCCCAGGACTTCTACTTCAACAACAAATGTTGTTTTGGTTCCAAATAATCCATAGTTATATCCAAATGCTGCCGTTTTGTTCATGCGTTCAGGTAACTATCCAAACGGTGACGCGCAAGCACATTTCGTGACAAAAAAAATCAAAATATTCCATTACCGTACTTAGAAGCATGTCAAACGCTGTTTAAAATCAATTTTTATGCTACTTTTCTCGTAAAATAGCGCTAATATTCCAACCGGGCAACATTGTATTCATTCAAAGGCTGAAAGAAAAAAAATTGAGAAGTCTCGTGAACGCGCATCTCAGTCTCACTGTCCCCAGGCTGACCACTTACAAACAGAGCTGTTGTACTTTGCCCAGAGACAGCAGACACCCCATTCCACTTTCTGGCGGCTTTAGAGAGCCAATGGAAGCCTTAGAAAGTGTCACGTTACAGCACAGATGCTGTATTTTTGATAGAGATGCAACAGAAGGACAACAAATTGTCAGACAGGGCACTTCCTGTATGGAATCTTCTCAGGTTTTGGCCTACAATATGAGTTCTGTTATACTCACAGACACCATTCAAACAGTTTTAGAAACTTTAGAGTGTTTTCTATCCAAATCTACTAATTATATGCATATTCTAGTTTCTGGGCAGGAGTAGTAACCAGATTAAATCGGGTACGTTTTTTTTATCCGGCCGTGAAAATACTGCCCCCTATACCACAACAGGTTAAGCAATGGCTTTTTTTTCTGTCCTCTCTTTTCTGTAAAGGCTAGCTCTGTGGAGTGTACGTTTTATAGTGGTCCTATTGACAGATACTCCAATCTCTGCTGTGGAGCTTTGCAGCTCCTTCAGGGTTATCTTTGGTCTCTTTGTTGCCTCTCTGATTAACCTCTCTAGGGTCGGCGGGACGAAATCGTCCCACCTACGTAACAGCCAGTGGAATCCTGTGGCGCGTTATTCAAATACCTTAGAAATGCTATTACTTCAATTTCTCAAACATATGACTATTTTACACCATTTTAAAGACAAGACTCTCGTTAATCTAACCACACTGTCCGATTTCAAAAAGGCTTTACAACGAAAGCAAAACATTAGATTATGTCAGCAGAGTACCCAGCCAGAAATAATCAGACACCCATTTTTCAAGCTAGCATATAATGTCACAAAAACCCAAACCACAGCTAAATGCAGCACTAACCTTTGATCTTCATCAGATGACACACCTAGGACATTATGTTATACAATGCATGCATGTTTTGTTCAATCAAGTTCATATTTACATCAAAAACCAGCTTTTAACATTAGCATGTGACTTCAGAACTAGCATACCCCCCGCAAAATTCCGGTGAATTTACAAAAAATTTACTAAATTACTCACGATAAACGTTCACAAAAAGCATAACAATTATTTTAAGAATTATAGATACAGAACTCCTCTATGCACTCGATATGTCCGATTTTAAAATAGCTTTTCGGTGAAAGCACATTTTGCAATATTCTGAGTACATAGCCCGGCATCACAGGGCTAGCTATTTAGACACCCAGCAAGTTTAGCACTCACCAAAGTCAGATTTACTATAAGAAAAATGTTATTACCTTTGGTGTTCTTCGTCAGAATGCACTCCCAGGACTTCTACTTCAATAACAAATGTTGGTTTGGTCCCAAATAATCCATAGTTATATCCAAATATCCTCTGTTTTGTTCGTGCGTTCAAGACACTATCCGAATGGTAAAGAAGGGCACGAGCACGACGCATTTCGTGACCAAAAAATTCTAAATATTCCATTACCGTACTTCGAAGCATGTCAACCGCTGTTTAAAATCAATTTTTATGCCATTTTTCTCGTAAAAAAGCGATAATATTCCGACCGGGAAATCGTTTTTTAATACAAAGAGAGCGAAAGTAAAAGCATGGGATCCCCTCATGCACGAGCCTCAGTCTGATGGCCCTCTGATAGAGCACTTGCCAAACGCGCTAATGTGTTTCAGCCTGGGGCTGGAATCACATCATTCAGCTTTTTCCCGCCTTCTGAGAGCCCATGGGAGCCGTAGGAAGTGTCACGTAACAGCAGAGATCCCCTGTTTTGGATAGAGATGATCAAGGAGGGCAAGAAATGGTCAGACAGGCCACTTCCTGTAAGGAATCTTCTCAGGTTTTTGCCTGCCATATGAGTTCTGTTATACTCACAGACACCATTCAAACAGTTTTAGAAACTTTAGGGTGTTTTCTATCCAAAGCCAAAAATTATATGCATATTCTAGTTACTGGGCAGGAGTAGTAACCAGATTAAATCGGGTACGTTTTTTATCCAGCCGTGTAAATACTGCCCCCTAGCCCTAACAGGTTGCCCTCCTTGCCTGGTCTGTGAGTTTTGGTGGGCGGCCCTCTCTTGGCAGGTTTGTTGTGGTGCCATATTCTTTAAATTTTTTAATAATGGATTTAATGGTGCTCCGTGGGATGTACAAAGTTTTGGATATTTTTTTACAACCCAACCCAGATCTGTACCTCTCCACAACTTTGTCCCTGACCTGTTTGGAGAGCTCCTTGGTGTTCATGGTGCCGCTTGCTTGGTGGTGCCCCTTGCTTAGTGGTGTTGCAGACTCTGGGGCCTTTCAGAACAGGTGTATATAAGATCAGCAAAAAAATAAATCGTCCCTTTTTCAGGACCCTTTCAAAGATAATTTGTAAAAATCGAAATATCTTCACAGATATTCATTGTAAAGGGTTTAAACACTGTTTCCCATGCTTGTTCAATGAACCATAAACAATTAATGAACTTTCACCTGTGGAACGATCGTTAAGACACTAACAGCTTACAGACGGTAGGCAATTAAGGTCACAGTTCTGAAAACGTAGGACACTAAAGAGGCCTTTCTACAGACTCTGAAAAACACCAAAAGAAAGATGCCCAGGGTCCCTGCATGAACGTGCCTTAGGCATGCTGCAAGGAGGCATGAGGACTGCAGATGTGGCCAGGGCAATAAATTGCAATGTCCGTACTGTGAGACGCCTAAGACAGCGCTACAGGGAGACAGGATGGACAGCTGATCATCCTCGCAGTGGCAGACCACGTGTAACAACACCTGCACAGGATTGGTACATTCGAACATCACACCTGCGGGACAGGTACGGGATGGCAACAACAACTGCCCGAGTTACCCCAGGAATGCACAATCCCTCCATCAGTGCTCAGACTGTCCGCAATAGTCTGAGAGAGGCTGGACTGAGGGCTTGTAGGCCTGTTGTAAGGCAGGTCCTCACCAGACATCATTGGCAACAACGTCGCCTATGGGCACAAACCCACCGTCGCTGGACCAGACAGGACTGGCAAAAAGTGCTCTTCACTGACGAGTCGCGGTTTTGTCTCACCAGGGGTGATGGTTGGATTTGCGTTTATCGTCGAAGGAATGAGCGTTACACCGAGGCCTGTACTCTGGAGCGGAATCGATTTGGAGGTGCAGGGTCCGTCATGGTCTGGGGCAGTGTGTCACAGCATCATCGGACTGAGCTTGTTGTCATGGCAGGTAATCTCAGCGCTGTGCGTTACAGGGAAGACATCTTCCTCCTTCATGTGGTACCCTTCCTGCAGACTCATCCTGACATGACCCTCCAGCATGACAATGCCACCATCCATACTGCTCGTTCAGTGCATAATTTCCTGCAAGACAGTAATGTCAGTGTTCTGCCATGGCCAGCGACGAGCCCCGATCTCAATCCCATTGAGCACGTCTGGGACCTGTTGGATCAGAGGGTGAGGGCTAGGGCCATTCCCCAAGAAATAAAAAAAGTCCAGGAACTTGCAGGTGCCTTGGTGGAAGAGTGGGGTAACATCTCACAGCAAGAACGGGCAAATCTGGTGCAGTCCATGTGGAGATGCACTGCATTACTTAATGCAGCTGGTGGCCACACTAGATACGGACTGTTACTTTTGATTTTGACCCCCCTTTGTTCAGGGACACATTATTCCATTTCTGTTAGTCACATGTCTGTGGAACTTGTGCAGTTTGTTACAATTGTTGAATATTGTTATGTTCATACAAATATTTACACACGTTAAGTTTGCTGAAAATAAACGCAGTTGACGGTGAGAGGACGTTTCTTTTTTTTGCTGAGTTTATACTGAGATCATGTGACAGATCATGTGACACAGATTGCACACAGGTGGACTTTATTTAACTAATTATGTGACTTCTGAAGGTAATTGGTTGCACAAGATCCTTTTTTAGGGGCTTCTTAGCAAAGTGTGAATCCATTTGCACGCACCACTTTTCAGATTTTCTTTTTTTTAGAATTGTTTGAAACAAGGTTTTTTTCACTTCACCAATTTTGACTATTTTGTGTATGTCCATTACATGAAATCCAAATATAAATCAATTGAAATTACAGGTTGTAATGCAGCAAATAGGAAAAACTCCAAGGGGGATGAATAATTTTGGAAGGCACTGTAACTCATTGCGATTCAGCAATGTGTGTTCCACACGCAGGCCAGGAAAATTAACACTTTAAAGCTCTTCCTTTGTGATATATAGATTTTAGAGGAGAGAAAAAAGGCATAAGGAGTGTGTCGTTAATGGGGTCTAGTTGCATTGTAGCTAGCATAGTTTCAGTCAGTCTACTTCACATCAATGTAATTAGCTTAGGAAAGAGACTAATGAAACAATAGCGCTGCTCTGGCTGTTTGGGGCTTTAATGGCCTATTGTCTAATGTTTTCTTATTAGCTAGCTATTTTTAGGTAGCGCTATGCTAATATCTGTATTTGGGCTATATAATTAGCTATTTGGCTATTTTTCCATGAGAATGTTTTTTTTTTACTTGAGGAAAATATAAGCTTTCTGATCAAAAAATCACATCCTGTCCTTCCCACTATCACTTGAACCCTATGAACAACAGTATTTTATTTAATTCAGTCCTGCTGAGGGAGTGGATTAGTGGTTGGACAGTATAGCTGTGTCACCTATTTAGTTTTCATATTACTGCCAGTTTATGGTTATGATGATTGTGTAGGATACGAGAGGAGGAGGAAAGGAGAGGGGGAGAGAAGTGGTGTGGAGTTGTACTGTGCTGTGAGAGGGCCAGGGTCTTCTCAAGTTGCCCTAACTCAGCTGTGTGGGTTAGGAGTTTTTGTGCTTTTGGGCTCCAGGCTCCTGGTTTATTTTCTACTGCCACCAGTCAGTCCAGCCTGTCTGGGCCCTCCCTGTCCTGTTCGTGTGAATTAATGACGCCGTGCCTAACCAGCCGTCCCGTCCATAAATCACAGGGAAATTAGAGGGACACTCCCGCTACCCTGTTACGGGCCACGACGCTCCCTTCTCCCTCTCTTCTACCTCTCCCTCTCTTCTCCTCCTGGTTGGCCGATTTATCATTTGGCTGCAGCATTAATAAACATAACTCCCTGGAGGCCCAGCTGTGATGGGACAGCTACCCTCTTCTACCCCCTCCCCCATTCCTTCCCCCCTTCTAACTCTCCACAAGTGGAGGCAGTCCCTCACCGGTGGACCTGGGGCGTGGTTTTTAGGAGGTTTGTCATAGAGAGGTATGGGGGCGTGGTTTTTAGGAGGTTTGTCATAGAGAAGTATGGGGGCGTGGTTTTTAGGTTTGTCATAGAGAGGTATGGGGGCGTGGTTTTTAGGAGGTTTGTCATAGAGAGGTATGGGGGCGTGGTTTTTAGGAGGTTTGTCATAGAGAAGTATGGGGGCGTGGTTTTTCGGAGGTTTGTCATAGAGAGGTATGGGGGCGTGGTTTTTAGGAGGTTTGTCATAGAGAGGTATGGGGGCGTGGTTTTTAGGAGGTTTGTCATAGAGAGGTATGGGGGCGTGGTTTTTAGGAGGTTTGTCATAGAGAAGTATGGGGGCGTGGTTTTTAGGTTTGTCATAGAGAGGTATGGGGGCGTGGTTTTTAGGAGGTTTGTCATAGAGAGGTATGGGGGCGTGGTTTTTAGGAGGTTTGTCATAGAGAGGTATGGGGGCGTGGTTTTTAGGAGGTTTGTCATAGAGAGGTATGGGGGTGTGGTTTTTAGGAGGTTTGTCATAGAGAGGTATGAGGGCGTGGTTTTTAGGAGGTTTGTCATAGAGAGGTATGGGGCGTGGTTTTTAGGAGGTTTGTCATAGAGAGGTATGGGGGCGTGGTTTTTAGGAGGTTTGTCATAGAGAGGTATGGGGGTGTGGTTTTTAGGAGGTTTGTCATAGAGAGGTATGAGGGCGTGGTTTTTAGGAGGTTTGTCATAGAGAGGTATGGGGCGTGGTTTTTAGGAGGTTTGTCATAGAGAGGTATGGGGGCGTGGTTTTTAGGAGGTTTGTCATAGAGAGGTATGGGGGTGTGGTTTTTAGGAGGTTTGTCATAGAGAGGTATGAGGGCGTGGTTTTTAGGAGGTTTGTCATAGAGAGGTATGGGGCGTGGTTTTTAGGAGGTTTGTCATAGAGAGGTATGGGGGCATGGTTTTGGAGGCTGTGTCTTAGGTCAACCAGGGGGTAGAAGTTTGATTGAGGAGTGTGGTTATCGCAGGTGTGTGAGATGCAGTGTTTGTGTGAGTACAACTGGATGATAGAACTGCGTCAGATTTCAAGGAACAAATTCCTCAAATGGCAAACATATTTCCAGAGATGTATATTGTGTGAGAGATTGCATGTATGTATGTGCGTCGGGGGATTTGTGTGTTTGTATGTGTGAGTGTGTGTTTGCCCCCCAACTCCCCTCTCTGAGACATTAAAGAGAGAGAGGCAGGTTTTCTAAAGAGGCCAGAGCAGAGACAATGTAGAGGGGTGTTCCTCCTCCCTCCTCTCCCCCTGGAGCTCCATGCTCCAAACACAGGCGTACGTATGCCAGGAAGTCCACTACACACACACACGCACACACACACTCGCACACACACACACACACACACACACACACAATCATACAACTGATTTCCATGTGAATGGAAGCCTCTGTAATCGCTGGATGTGTCAGGCAAGAGTGAGTGTTTGAATTTAAGGGAGGGAGAAAGGAGGGAGGGAGAAAGGGAGGGAGGGAAAAGGGAGGGAGTACAGGGGCTGCGTAAGCTGGTTTTGTTTGCCCACGGAAAAAGAAAAAACAGCTGACATTTTTTTCCCGACCTACTCTGTCACAAAGTCATTGTGTCAGTTCACTCACAAAGCGTAACATCCCCTCAGCGTCTTTTCAATCCTTTTTCTCCTCCCTTCGCTTCTTTACTTTTCCTTCTGTTTTTCCCCCTGTCTTGTGACATCTCCGAGTAAAAAGGCAACAAAAGTAATTTCTTAATCTGTACATGCGTCTCATTGTGTGTTTAGAGAGAGAGAGAGAAAAGAGCTTGTTGTTGGCTGCTTGGTATTTTTTCAAAGCCACTTTTCCATTCAACATTGACTGCTTTTGAATAAGGAGGCACATCAGATTTGATTAGATACTTGATTGCCATAACCCAGTCAGTAAAGTGCTCTGACATACTAGGCACTCCTATGTTGTCTTGTATGAAGTTCATCCATTGACAGTTGCACTTTTTCATTCAAATTTGCCTTTTGTTAGAAGACATTTTGTTTGTTGATTGGATTGAAATAGGTTTTTCTGAGGCAGTGAAGCTCACTCTATGGCCCCTCTGTTTGTCTATGGTTAAATTAGAAGTAGGCTACAATGCTATAAAAGCACTCAAATCTATGAAAAATAAGTCAAGCCGCAAATGAACATACAAAAAATAGTATCTGATTAAACACAATAGATAAATCACTATCTCTTTCACCTACTAGGTTTCTATCCAGAGAGGTTCCGCAGACTACAACTTCTTGCGTCTAATGTCTCTACTGTCAACTCTACTGCCTTCCTTTCTTCCAGGCTCCAGGTTCCCCAGGCTGACGGCAAGGCCAAGTAGGAAGCGGGCCCTGCCCATCTCTCCCCTGTCGGAGCACAGCTTTGACCTGCAGACCATGATCCGCAACTCGCCCAACTCCCTTGTCACCATCCTCAACAACTCCCGCTCCAGCTCCTCCACCAGCGGCTCCTATGGACACCTCTCGGCCGGGGCCATCAGGTATGCGATCACGGTTGCATAATTCCAGTACCTTTTTTCAATACATTTTGGTTGGAGGATTCCAGGATTTCCTGTTTAAACCTTCCTAATTGCAGGAATAATTTCCAAGGGGGATTTCTGGAAAAAGTAATGTATGGGATGATAAAGACAACCAACATTCCACACAAACGTATGCCTCCATCACGCTTAACGTTGAAGAGCGATGTGGGTATGGGGATGGAGTGGGACGGAGGGCCTGGGGCAGAGGCTATGTTTTTTGTGGGACGTTGGTCTACTGAAGGTGAGGGGGATGTATTAGGATGTGGTGGACCAGTGAGGTTATTATGGGCGTGCGTACGTGTTTCTCCTCTGCTTCAAAACTCCTGGTGGGCCTTGTCCCCCCATTTACCCAGCATCCCCGGCGGCATGTCAGTCATCCACACACCCTCCCGAACACCACCCCCCTAATACACACCGAAACGACAGAGAAAGACAAAGAGAGAGAGGTAGATCCATAGCCCTACTCGTAGCCATTGATCAGCGATCTGGAAGGAGAACCTGATCAATCACATGCCTCTGTGGCCTCAGTGACAGGGCCAATGATAGGGCCTCCAGACTGATGAGTGATATGACAAGCAGATGGGCCCCCAAATGCGACTTGGCCAATTGATTTCCACTCGTGGCCGGTAATAAGATCAGCAGACGTATGGAGCCAGGCTGAGAGCAGGCATCAAGGAGGCAGGATGAATGGAGCCCCACCACGCGTGACTGCTATTGAACCATAGGACCTGTGTTTACCTGGAGCTACCTATGTTTATAGAGAGAGCCTATGTGAAGGTGAGCAATGGGAGCTTTGGATGTTGATTTCATCGATGATGTAAGTGAAATAGTCAGTGCAGATAGTTTGGGTACCATTAATTGACTATCTTGCACTGACCCTACGCACACTCACTAAACTTTATATACACACCATATATACACTCACTAGACTATATATACAAACCATATACACACTCACTAGACTATATATATAAACCATATACACACTCACTAGACTATATATACAAACCATATACACACTCACTAGACTATATATACAAACCATATACACACTCACTAGACTATATATACAAACCATATACACACTCACTAGACTATATATATAAACCATATACACACTCACTAGACTATATATACAAACCATATACACACTCACTAGACTATATATACAAACCATATACACACTCACTAGACTATATATACAAACCATATACACACTCACTAGACTATATATACATTTACATTTACATTTAAGTCATTTAGCAGACGCTCTTATCCAGAGCGACTTACAAATTGGTGCATTCACCTTATGATATCAGTGGAACAACCACTTTACAATAGTGCATCTAAATCTTTTAAGGGGGGGGGGTTAGAAGGATTACTTTATCCTATCCCAGGTATTCCTTAAAGAGGTGGGGTTTCAGATGTTTCCGGAAGGTGGTGATTGACTCCGCTGTCCTGGCGTCGTGAGGGAGCTTGTTCCACCATTGGGGTGCCAGAGCAGCGAACAGTTTGGACTGGGCTGAGCGGGAACCGTGCTTCCTCAGAGGTAGGGGGGCCAGCAGGCCAGAGGTGGATGAACGCAGTGCCCTTGTTTGGGTGTAGGGCCTGATCAGAGCCTGAAGGTATGGAGGTGCCGTTCCCCTCACAGCTCCGTAGGCAAGCACCATGGTCTTGTAGCGGATGCGAGCTCCAACTGGAAGCCAGTGGAGAGAGCGGAGGAGTGGGGTGACGTGAGAGAACTTGGGAAGGTTGAACACCAAACGGGCTGCGGCGTTCTGGATGAGTTGTAGGGGTTTAATGGCGCAGGCAGGGAGCCCAGCCAACAGCGAGTTGCAGTAATCCAGACGGGAGATGACAAGTGCCTGGATTAGGACCTGCGTCGCTTCCTGTGTGAGGCAGGGTCGTACTCTGCGAATGTTGTAGAGCATGAACCTACAGGATCGGGTCACCGCCTTGATGTTAGTGGAGAACGACAGGGTGTTGTCCAAGATCACGCCAAGGTTCTTAGCACTCTGGGAGGAGGACACAAGGGAGTTGTTAACCGTGATGGCGAGATCATGGAACGGGCAGTCCTTCCCCGGGAGGAAGAGCAGCTCCGTCTTGCCGAGGTTCAGCTTGAGGTGGTGATCCGTCATCCACACTGATATGTCTGCCAGACATGCAGAGATGCGATTCGCCGCCTGGTTATCAGAAGGGGGAAAGGAGAAGATTAATTGTGTGTCGTCTGCATAGCAATTATAGGAGAGACCATGTGAGGATATGACAGAGCCAAGTGACTTGGTGTATAGCGAGAATAGGAGAGGGCCTAGAACAGAGCCCTGGGGGACACCAGTGGTGAGAGCGCGTGGTGCGGAGACAGATTCTCGCCACGCCACCTGGTAGGAGCGACCTGTCAGGTAGGACGCAATCCAAGCGTGGGCCGCGCCGGAGATGCCCAACTCGGAGAGGGTGGAGAGGAGGATCTGATGGTTCACAGTATCAAAGGCAGCAGATAGGTCTAGAAGGATGAGAGCAGAGGAGAGAGAGTTAGCTTTAGCAGTGCGGAGAGCCTCCGTGACACAGAGAAGAGCAGTCTCCGTTGAATGCCCAGTCTTGAAACCTGACTGATTAGGATCAAGAAGGTAATTCTGAGAGAGATAGCAGGAGAGCTGGCCAAGGACGGCACGTTCAAGAGTTTTGGAGAGAAAAGAAAGAAGGGATACTGGTCTGTAGTTGTTGACATAGGAGGGATCGAGTGTAGGTTTTTTCAGAAGGGGTGCAACTCTCGCTCGAAGACGGAAGGGACGTAGCCAGCGGTCAAGGATGAGTTGATGAGCGAGGTGAGGTAGGGGAGAAGGTCTCCGGAAATGGTCTGGAGAAGAGAGGAGGGGATATGGTCAAGTGGGCAGGTTGTTGGGCGGCCGGCTGTCACAAGACACGAGATTTCATCTGGAGAGAGAGGGGAGAAAGAGGTCAAAGCACAGGGTAGGGCAGTGTGAGCAGGGCCAGCGGTGTCGTTTGACTTAGCAAACGAGGATCGGATATCGTCAACCTTCTTTTCAAAATGGTTGACGAAGTCATCCGCAGAGAGGGAAGAGGGGGGGGGAGGGGGAGGAGGATTCAGGAGGGAGGAGAAGGTAGCAAAGAGCTTCCTAGGGTTAGAGGCAGATGCTTGGAATTTAGAGTGGTAGAAAGTGGCTTTAGCAGCAGAGACAGAAGAGGAGAATGTAGAGAGGAGGGAGTGAAAGGATGCCAGTTCCGCAGGGAGGCAAGTTTTCCTCCATTTCCGCTCGGCTGCCCGGAGCCCTGTTCTGTGAGCTCGCAGTGAGTCGTCGAGCCACGGAGCAGGAGGGGAGGACCGAGCCGGCCTGGAGGATAGGGGACAGAGAAAATCAAAGGATGCAGAAAGGGAGGAGAGGAGGGTTGAGGAGGCAGAATCAGGAGATAGGTTGGAGAAGGTTTGAGCAGAGGGAAGAGATGATAGGATGGAAGAGGAGAGAGTAGCGGGAGAGAGAGAGCGAAGGTTGGGACGGCGCAATACCATCCGAGTAGGGGCAGAGTGAGAAGTGTTGGATGAGAGCGAGAGGGAAAAGGATACAAGGTAGTGGTCGGAGATTTGGAGGGGAGTTGCAATGAGATTAGTGGAAGAACAGCATCTGGTAAAGATGAGGTCAAGCGTATTGCCTGCCTTGTGAGTAGGGGGGGAAGGTGAGAGGGTGAGGTCAAAAGAGGAGAGGAGTGGAAAGGAGGCAGAGAGGAATGAGTCAAAGGTAGACGTGGGGAGGTTAAAGTCACCCAGAACTGTGAGAGGTGAGCCATCCTCAGGAAAGGAACTTATCAAGGCGTCAAGCTCATTGATGAACTCTCCAAGGGATCCTGGAGGGCGATAAATGATAAGGATGTTAAGCTTGAAAGGGCTGGTAACTGTGACAGCATGGAATTCAAATGAGGAGATAGACAGATGGGTCAGGGGAGAAAGAGAGAATGTCCACTTGGGAGAGATGAGGATTCCAGTGCCACCACCCCGCTGGCTCGATGCTCTAGGGGTATGCGAGAATACGTGGGCAGACGAGGAGAGAGCAGTAGGAGTAGCAGTGTTATCTGTGGTAATCCATGTTTCCGTCAGCGCCAGGAAGTCTAGGGACTGGAGGGTAGCATAGGCTGAGATGAACTCAGCCTTGTTGGCCGCAGACCGGCAGTTCCAGAGGCTGCCGGAGACCTGGAACTCCACGTGGGTCGTGCGCGCTGGGACCACCAGGTTAGAGTGGCAGCGGCCACGCGGTGTGAAGCGTTTGTATGGCCTGTGCAGAGGGGAGAGAACAGGGATAGACAGACACATAGTTGACAAGCTACAGAAGTGTTGTTTCTTGTATTATTGTCTCTTGTGTCTTTAGAGAACTGTTTCACTTTGATATCCTTTTTCTTCTGTTAACTAGATATTCTTTGTTATTCTTCGTTAGCTAGCTAGCTTCTTCCAGGAGAGTCCCTAGCAACTGCTTAGCAACTGGTAAACAATTCAGCTAGCTAAGATAACTACAATTTTATGAAAAATAGTAACTTTTTTCAAAAGCCTACCTTTGTTTGTTCCTTGTTTTTTCTCCTATTCAGTCTTGCAGTTTTCTTTTGCTTTTTTCCAAAGTACTTCACTCTAAAAACCATGTAAATTTCAATATTTATAATAATATATACAAACCATATACATACTCACTAGACTATATATACACCCCATATACATACTCACTAGACTATATATACAAACCCTATACACACTCACTAGACTATATATATACATACCCTATACACACTCACTAGACTATATATACACATCCTATACACACTCACTAGACTCTATATACAAACCATATACACTCTCACTAGACTATATATACAAACCATATACACAACATATACACACTCACTAGACTATATATACACAACATATACTCACTCACTAGACTATATATACAAACCATATACACACTCACACACATTACATTGACTCTCCCGCACAAAACCCACACACATAAGACACACACGCAGACCAACACAACACAAACACACATACCTACATACACATTACACACACACACACATTTACACTCATCATTTGCTGCTGCTACTCTGTTCTTTATTTTAGTCTTATTATAATCCTGATGCTTAGTCACTTTACCCTGCCGTCATGTACATATCTACCTCAAATACATTTACATTTACGTCATTTAGCAGACGCTCTTATTCAGAGCGACTTACAAATTGGTGCATTCACCTTATGATATCTTCGACCTTTGCACATTGATCTGGTACTGGCACATTGTGTTACTATTTTTATTTTTAAACTTTGCATTGTTGGGAAGGGATTGTAAGAAAGAAAGCATTTCAAGGTAAAGTCTACACCAGTTGTATTCAGTGCATGTGACAAATAAAATGGGATTTGATGTAAACACTCTCACCTCAATGTAGATCTATGCGAAAGGAAGGGTATCCATGATCTAGTTCTTTCACAGTGGGGGAGAGCTAGCAAGCAGACAATGCAATGTGAAGTGACTGTTGTAGTTATATAGGCATGATTATACTGTTGCTATAATAAAGGCTTGTTATAATTGTACTTTATTTCTGACAGAACCCAGTCTTTCTGTCATTGTCAGGGTCATAGAGTTTTTACAGTGGAGCGATGAGTTAATATAACTAGGGTTGCAAAAGGTTCCCCCAAATTTTCCCAGATTTACTGCTTATTCCCTTCTGATTCTGAGAATCCGCCAACAGGGATTTCTGGAAATCCTGGGAACTTTTGGAAAATTACCTGAATTTTGCAACTAAGTATAACCTTACATTTTTCTTTTACTTTTCTTTTACCAGGCAGGTCAATTAAGAACAAATTCTTATTTACAAAGACGGCCTGTCAAGGGACAAAGCATGAATGCACAGTGCTAACAATCTGAACATTCTTTGCCAGGGATTCGCCTTGGGCCCCGTGGGCTCCCGAGTGGTGCAGTGGTCTAAGGCATCTCAGTGCTAGAGGCATCACTACAGACCCTGGTTCAATTCCAGGCTGTATCACAACTGGCCGTGATTGGGAGTCCCATAGGCCAGTGCACAATTGGCCCAGCGTTGTTAGGGTTTGGCTGGGGTAGGCCGTCATTGTAAATAATAATTTGTTCTTAACTGACTTGTCTAGTTAAATAAAGATAAAATAAAATAAAAATCAGTGTTTCCAGAGCATCACATCTCCTGTCAGATGAGGAGCTAGCCAGAACAATTTATTTTGCCTCGTTGCCATTGCATTTGCCGCTCAAATACATCAGAATGTAGTTTGATAGTGGTACATTAATTGTTAACTTTATAAATATGGGGGGGGGGGGGGGGTCTGCACAAAGCCTTGTTGCACAAAACCTTGTTTTATGTTTCACCCTTTCTCGTCTACCTAACACTGATTGTGATATTGTTTCCCTCCAGTCCGGCATTGAGTTTTGCCTACCCTCCGAACCCCGTGGCACTTCAGATGCACCAGCAGCTGCTTGGTCGGCAAACAGGGATGGTGGGTTCTGCGTTCGGCCACAGTCCGCCGCTCATCCACCCCTCCCCGGTCTTCACCACCCAGCGGCCCATCCCTGGCATTCCTCCTCCTGTCCTCACACCCAGAGAGCGCTCTGTCATCTCTAACGACACCTCACAGGTGAGAGACTCCTCCCTCCTCCACGTCAGAAGCCTCTGCGATTCATCATCACAGGTAATAGATAGATAGCATTACCATGTGCTAGCCACGTGCTAGCTGCTTCCGTGGTAGTCTAAACAGATACAAGGCTCAGACAGGTAGAAGCAGGCTCCCCTCTGCGCTCTGGCCTCATGGGAGTTACGGTCCCCTGGATGTGTTATTTTCGACTGGGAACGTCGTTTTTGAACATCGTTTTTTTCACATGAGAAACAACAAGGGACTTGTTAGCATAGGATCCCACCACTGACACCATTAATCACACAGGAGGAAACAGGGATTAAAATGGGAATAGATGGAATGAATGAATTCCATAGTGTCTCTCCATTCCGACTGTATGTGGGGGCTCGCATTTAAAGCTCGCATTTTAGTTTGCTACTTTGTGGCATGTTAATGACACAGATCCACACTCACTGCTGTTTCTAGCTATGAGGTAGTTGGTGGATGAGATCTCTCATTCAAGGTAGAGAACTGACTATGTAAATGTATCTTCTCAATCTATTTCAGAATTCTTTCCAGCTCTGAGGAAACAACCAGAATCATATACTACCTTACCAATTTCATATTTCTAGTCCAAATAGGACAAATACAGTTTCACTGTGTCTATAAGCAGGATCTCAGTGGCTCGAGTGTCAAGGTGCCCCACTGTTAAAGGGGGAATTACATTCCAGATTCCCCTGAGTAAACATTCTGAGAAGGCCAGTAGCACAGATCTGAGCCAAGGAATCTCTCCTGTTTTTCCAGGCCAGTTCAGCTTTCCTAGTTAATTTATTTTCCTGGCTCGCCTGCCTTGTAACAGGGAACTCCCCTTTGGCTCTCAGGCCAGGACCAGTCAGGCCAGAGTCAGGTCTATCAAAGGTGAGGTCAGATAGGGAACTGCTGTATAGAATCATTGGCTTATTCAATGGCCTCGAATGAATAGATAACAGGCTGTACTATGCTACCTTGTAGTAGGATTAACTAGATCCCTTGAACAGTATCATACAGGATGTCGTCATACAACTGCATGTAAATCTTATTTTCTTTTATGGTCATTCTATCATGTAGTATGTTGAATACATTTTGAACTAAGTGATTTTATTGTGGTTGTTCCCACAGACCAAACCCACCAGTGAGTCAGCGGTGAGCAGCACGGGGGAACCCATGCACCACAAACGCTCCAAGATCAAACCGGATGAGGAGCTACCCAACTCAGGGGCCGTAAGTTGCCAGGTAAATGTAACTTTGCCAGCATTTATCGTATAGTCCAATGAACAGACATTCTTATCTAGTGTTAGAAAAGGGGTATGTGTATGGTATTCAAAGATGAGATCAGAAGATGAGATGGTTTACTGCGTCAGCAGCAATAGAATAGGATGTGGTGCTTGTACTGTTCAATTCTGTTCACACATAGAAAACACATACACACGTGTGCACGCACGCACACACATAACCACACAGTCACTCTCTCAGACGCAGAGCTTTGGGGCCAATTATGTGATGTATTGTAAAACTATTTATTTATTTGCCTGTTTCATTCGGCTGCTTGTTCAGGCTGCCGTCTCTGAAACGATAAGCCCCATTGATCTTGGAGGCACCAGAAGGAAATTGTTTTCCTTTTAATCAGATGCTTAAGTGAATGGAAACATTTTTTTAAATTAGATTGCAGGTTTTCTAAAGGCCTCTCTGTGTGCTTGTCTGGAATGATGCTTCTTAAAGTGGCTCTGTGCTCATACAATGGAGGCAAGCCTGTAGAGAGATCCACATTCTGTGAATGAAACTCCTCTTCTCTCTGTTCCCCTCCTTCACACACTCTCCTAACACCATGGCAGGCAGGTACTAGCAGTAGACCGAGGTGGTTTTTACAAACCACAACTTTGCCTAGAGAGAAACACCTGTACACCCCTGGTCTCCCCTGTTAGTCTCCAGTACTCTCCAGGCTACCCAGCCATGTAATGCTAACAGTGACAGTAAAATATGTCTAGACTAATGGAGCAAGCTAGAGCAGGAAGAGGGGTTAGATTCCTGAAATACTCTGACCCAGACCTGTCGTAGATCAACTGCCAACCCAGAGCAGAGCTTTCAGCGCTACATTTCCGCTCCCAGACTCCCAGATGTTCTACTCCCTGTGTGCTGAACAGGGCCACATTGGCCAGATTCACTCGATTACACCGGTGGAAAAGTGTAACTAAATCAGTCTGTTGGGTTAGGGGAGGATAGAGTAGGGGGAGAGAACGTTTTGGTTGTGATATGACTTTGTTACCGGTCAAGTGTGTTGTGAACATATGTTAACTGTCTTTTGCCTAACCATAGTAAAAAAAAAAAAACGGACCCATACGTTCTGAATTGATATGGGCTTACTTACTGTATATACTGTACAATATTTAATATTCTGCAGATCTCTGCTGGGCCATTTCTGTAACACTGACAGTGTTGTGTCCTTGCTGTAATTGTGTTGTGGTTTCCGTATTGTAGGACCATCCGGATGGGATGACACTGGTGAAGGAGGAAGGTGACAAGGACGAGAGCAAGCAGGAGCCAGAGGTGGTGTACGAGACCAACTGCCACTGGGAGAGCTGCCACCGGGAGTTTGACACGCAGGAACAGCTAGTGCATGTGAGTACCTACCAGGACACTATGGGGAAGTAGCCTCGATTTGCAGGAGGCAGAAACAATATGACTATTGTGTCTGGCTTCGCAAAACTCCCTCTACCTCTATCAAGTTCAAGTTCAAAAGCTTTATGGTCCATTTAGAATGCAGATACTGGGCAGATAACAGCACAATAAATAGGAAACAAGCTTTAGGAGTCTATTTTAGGATCCCCCAACAAGTAGTTGGGGGCTCCTATAGTGCTCCTGGACGCCTGGCTCCAGCCCTAACACCCTCTCTCTGGTACAGCAGTCTCTTCTGTATATCACCATGTTCAGCGTTCAGTACAGAGTGTGCTGCAGCCTACAGGCGTTGAGTAATGCCCCTGCCGGATTCCAGATTGGTTTCAGGGACGATGGTTAATGGGCTCAAAGGCTGCCGAGCACGTCGCTGTTGGGCTGATTTGGCCGGCACCGACTCGACCTACGAGCCCTGCACAATCAGGCCTTAAGCCTTACACTCTTCCATACTGTATACAAGTCTGTACCGTACTGGCTGTAATATACTCCCCCCCCCTTCTGTCATACAACTCCTCTACCCAGGAGATGGATGACTCTCATCTGGTAGAGCCTGAGGGCCTATTCTTAACCCAACTATTAATGATATTACAGTAATACTGTATCACAAGCACTACGGACGCCACTTACACTGATACTATTACCACGGCTTCTGCTGCTGTCGTTGGACTGGTCTCCCCTGTCACTGCTGTGTGCTACTTACCACTTGGCCCACTGTGAGGTGAGATTTTACTTCACCCTCATGTTTAATACATGACAGCTGGAGCTGAGCTCACACAGCTCACCATTTCATGTGTGAGCTGTGCCAAGATTTTCCTATTGTAGGACAATAAACGTGATTCAGATTCTGATTCTGATCAGGACACATCAGAAAGATCCCCAGCTCTCCACGGCTGTCTATCCCGGCGTCTGACATTGCAATCCGCAGCCGCAGCAGTAACCCGTATCTATAATTGATATCCTCGGCGCGGAATGGGCTGCCTCCCGCGTTTGAAGGGCTCTGCTCAAAGGTTGAGGATCTTGACAACTTCTTGCCCCCGTTTCCAGGAACAGGGGGAGTTTGGCTGGGAGATGGGGAGGGGCATCATACTGGGAAAGAGCTTGTTCACACAAGATATTCTCCATGAAGAAAAGAATCAACACATCCTCATTGTCTTTTCCCCTTACTTTTTTAATGTTGTATTTTAATTACTCATTTTATATTCCCATGCAGATAGGGGGAGGGACATGCTAATAAAACTGTTCGCCTCTATATACGCATGCAGATAGGGGGAGGGACATGCTAATAAAACTGTTCGCCTCTATATACGCATGCAGATAGGGGGAGGGACATGCTAATAAAACTGTTCGCCTCTATATACGCATGCAGATAGGGGGAGGGACATGCTAATAAAACTGTTCGCCTCTATATACGCATGCAGATAGGGGGAGGGACATGCTAATAAAACTGTTCGCCTCTATATACGCATGCAGATAGGGGGAGGGACATGCTAATAAAACTGTTCGCCTCTATATACGCATGCAGATAGGGGGAGGGACATGCTAATAAAACTGTTCGCCTCTAATTCAGTGAGCGGAGAGAGAACCCTGTTATCTCCCCACCCCTTCCTCAACCCCCACCCCCCTCAGTAATAGGATAAGTACAGTATTTGGACCACATTGTCTCTTATCCAACGCCGGGGATATCCCCTCCCCCCTGTTTTCAACTTGTCATCTTGAATTGAGAAAATATATAATACTATAATATACTTCCAGTCTGGCTTTGATTGGTAGTGTTCATGCAACATCATTTTCAGTTCTGATACATTTATGGGTTGTTTTCTATCGATTGTTCATTGTCGATAGTCTTTGATATTAGGTAAAAACTTTAAATGAAACTGCTGTTTGAAATAAGTGAGGTAAATGATTAACTATTTGAAGTGTTAAAAAAAGTGATGGTTACGTAGCTGAAGACAAAGAAATCCCTTTTTTGTTTTTCGCATGGCCTAATTCTAGAAATAAAAGCCGCTGTGCACCACCCTCATTGCTTTCTACCTTGTTCAAAAGCGTCTCCTGCCTCGCTCCTGATGCATATTTTTACACTCTACAAACACGCTCGCACCATGACGTGCTGCGCCGTTCCTTTATCATACGCGTTTAAGCGCTCTCGGTGCCGCCGATAAGATAAACATCGCATCTACGCATTTTAGCTCACTTATCTGGCCTTCCCAGTCAGCAAAAGCGAGGCGGGTGTCAATTTTCGGTTGCTGTATTTATTTCATTAATTTTTCCCTCTCTCTCCATCACTTATTTTAACTCTGCCTCTCTACATCACCCTCCCTCCCTCCACCCCCTCAACCTCCAATACCTTTTTTTGGCATCACTCTCTCCCTATCTCTTTAATTTTCTCTCCTCTCCGAGGGAGCACTTTTAAAGATAAGGCGTTGGTGCTGGATTATTTCATGTCTCTGTCTGAGATGTTTGGGGGGGTTTGGAACTGGGCTGGCTTTGGAGAGATGTTACAGAGACTAAGATGGGGGAGTACAGAAAGGGTCTCAAATGGGGTGACCCTGAGACAGGGTGTTTGTGTGTGTGCATATGTGTGTACATATGTGTGCACGTGCACACAATCCACACAGTCAACTTCCACTCCCTCCCACCTTGACACTGTGCTATTCTGGGTCATCTCCTCAGGTGGAGCTGTAATGTCCTTGTTCTAAGGAGATGGAGATTACGTGATGTTAGCGTTAGCTCCCCCAGTATTCAAGCATGCTGTACGGCGGTGTTTGCGGCCTGGGTGCCTCCTCGGTGTTGAGGGGAGATAAAGTTGGGCTCAGTCAGAACGCGGCCCCCTCTCCTGCCTGCTGGCACAGCCCTTTAATTGGTAAAATGCAGATTATTTTTTTGATCAGGAGAAGGATTAGGCACCTTATCTGTCTGGAGTATCTTACTCAAAGATGAAAAGGCTCTGCTGAATTACACATACAAATTCTAGCCCCCCTCTCCACTCCCTCACTCTCTCCCTCCCCCCTTCCCCTCATCTTCCTCCCTCCCTTGCCTCTTTTTCCCTCCTTTTTTTTTTCTTTACACAAAGCGCTTCAGCAATTGACATCACAAAAGAGCATATGATTTATTAGGCTCTGTTTGATAAAGCTAAACGGTGTTGCGGGTCCCACAGCTTAGTGAAATTGCCTTGTAAACAGGCCTTCTTCTCATGCACGCCTGCATTCTAATGTATGAGGTGTATATACCAGAAAGTGCTTGATAAGGGGACACTGTAGAGGGATTTTGAAGTCGGGCAAAATTGAGGAAAGTAGCTAAGTATTGATGGGATTCTGTGTATCTGGTGTCAGTGTGTTTATGTGCATGTGTAACTATTATATGTGGGTGTAAATCCATAAAAGTGTAGAGTAATCTAAAAAACATTTCCTTTAGTATGTAGTAGCTACATGTCCTATACAAATAGTTCACATCAAATTGTGTGTGTTTGTATATCACTGTGTTATATCACTGTGTTATACACTGTATTATTGGAATGTCAGTCTATACCTGTAAGCGCATGTGTACTGTAGGGTGTGCATGTGTGTATGCACTCTGTGCTCATCCCAGCCAGCCTCTGTGTCCCCATCCAGCGCATGCCTCCCTCCGCCCATCTCCCTCCTAAATCCATTTGGGTGGCGTTTTTACAGTATGTTGGCCGATAAGCTGGCAGGGTGAAAATGAATAACCTGCTAACGCGGCACCAACACTGCTATCACCACCTGTTTGTCCATTACGCCGGGGCCAACACTGCTATCACCACCTGTTTGTCCATTACGCCGGGGCCAACACTGCTATCACCACCTGTTTGTCCATTACGCCGGGGCCAACACTGCTATCACCACCTGTTTGTCCATTACGCCGGGGCCAACACTGCCTACCCTGCCTGCCCTCAGCATGGAGATTATTGATTCATTACAAATTGCCATTAGATCATGACCATTAGAGTCATCTCTAGCTTGGGCCCCTCTCTGTCAGCATGGGGCCCATGTATCACGACCGTCAGCGGCCCCTGGTCATTTGTACGGGCTGGTGGGAGGGACGAGGGGGGACAGGGGAGCGTGTGCCAACAGCATAGCACAGCAACACCGGGGCACTCCTATCACTCAGGGGATATCGAACGGCGAGGCGCAGACTGATGGCTTGCCACAGGAATTCCCTCACAGAGGCGGAAGGGAAAAAAGGAAGAGAGGAGCTAGGAGCAGTTTTCCGTGTTGTGATGGGGAAGGGAAGATCAATCTGAGGTAAACGAACATCCAAAGCCCTCGATCTTACCTTCCCAATCGTTTCCTCTCTGAATTTTATTTTTATCACCAAAATTAAAACGTGTCAGATTGAATTGAATGGAGGGCCTTTGTTGATACATAGTCAATTGGAGACAGAAATGAACGATTGCATTGGCTAACGTATTGATGTAGTTGTGAGAGCAGAGCAGGGCAGGAAAGTGCACTTGTCTGGCGAAGAGATGCCGGTTTTAGTGCACTGCTTTTGTCATAGGGGCGGTGTATGACACCCCTGGCTCCCACTGCATAGGGGGTTAGTTAAGTGCAATTGTTCTGAGACTTGAGGGCCCATGGGGGTCTTTCTCTTGAAATAAGGTCAGACTTCATAGGATACTGTCTGTTTGGGGGTACATCCCCTCTTCTGATGGGAACAAAGGGCTGTGACGGTGCCCTGGTCAGGGCCAAGCTGGACTAATAGGTTGGGTTACTAACTGGCCAGGGGGGAGGGGCTCCTGGCTGGGGATAATTCTGCTGTTGTCTGGGGACCGTCATGTCTGGAGGTGCACGGCCAGTGGCGCACTAGCAGTTCAAACAGGCATGCAGGCACACAAATACACACACACACTTTTCTTGGGGCGGCAGGTAGCCTCGAGGTTAGAGAGTTGGGCCAGTAACCGAAAGGTTGCTGGTTTGAATACCGGAACAGTTAGGGTAAAAAATCTGTCGCTGTGCCCTAATTGCTCCAGGGGTGCTGTGCAATGGTGACCCTGGCTGTGACCCCACTCCCTGTGGGTGTCTCAAGGGGAGTTGGGATATGCAAGAAACACATTTCCACGACACACTTGTGTGTAACAGGACAAATATAAACCGCCCCCCCCAAATGATTATTATTCTATTACCCTCTCAATTCCTCTTCAGCTATTTCCCTCCACTAATGAGGTTTTAAAATATAGAGATACTCTAACAACCGTTTGTTTCTCCTAGACATTTAAGACCTCTCAAAGTCATGTCTCTATTTATCCCTGTCTTTCTTTCCCGTTCCTCTCTCTCTCTCTCTTTGTTTTCCCCGTAAGGCAAATGTCTCTCTCCCCCATCTCTGTTCAGGAATGTAATAAGACGGGTTCCTTTTGTTCAGGATATTGTGTCTGTCTCCCTGGGTTTAAATTGCTCTCGGAAAGGCCCTTCAGAGGCCACCACGCTAACACTGTTGTCTTTGTGAGAGGGCCAGATGTTGACTTCTTCCCCAAGGATTCCATGTCTGCCTTTTTTTCTTCTCTTTTTCTTTACCCCTCTCTCATCCCCCTTCAACCGTCCACTGCCACCACTTGTACCCCTTTTTCTGGTCAGTGTGCAAGGCAGAGAGAGAGGGAGTGAGAGTGACAGAGAAATCAGGGGAGAATGCATGCTCACTCGATACTGAATAATGATTTGCTGGAGTTGTAAAGCCATGGCATTTGAAAGGCTTTGAAATGCCCCATCCCCTCACCTCCCTCTCCCCTCCCCTCCTCCCACCCCCCTAAGCCTCAGATTGGAAGTTGCCACGGCAGCACATCTGTCAGCAGGAGCCCCATGTGATTTGAAGTGACAGGGTTTTATTTGAAAAGCCTGTTCAGATCGGACACTGAGACTCACAAGTCTCCCATTTATTCCTCAGAGTACTAAATACAAATGGAAGAAAAGGAAATGGAGAGAGAGAATATGAAACAATGGGAACTGTAGAGAGAGAGAGGGAAAATGAGTGTTAAAACAATGATGGATGAATCAATTGAATCAAAATCCAGATTGACCTGTGATTGACCTCTGCTCATTTCCTCTCTCAGCACATTAACAATGACCACATCCACGGGGAGAAGAAGGAGTTCGTGTGTCGCTGGGACGAGTGTTCACGGGAGAAGAAACCCTTCAAGGCCCAGTACATGCTGGTGGTCCACATGCGCAGGCACACCGGGGAGAAACCACACCGATGCACCGTAAGCACACTCCCACAACACCAGAGTCCTGCACGGGCCTGATGTTTTAGCCCGAGCCCTACCCAGGCCCGCGGCGTTCAGGCCGTACCCTCCCCAGGCCTAATGTAAGGCCGGCCCTCCCTGAAATCAGAAATAACTTCCTCCTTTAGTAAATCCATTAGCTGCTCCTCTCTGTCACTCGCTCCCTGCTCGCAGCTTGCTCTGCATGCGCTCTGCTCATGATGCTCTGAGTCTCTGAGTATCCATAGAAATGGCTCGACTTGGGCTACTCTGCTCAATGACGAGACAGTTACTTTTCACTCTAGACTCCGACAAAACTCAAGGAACATTATTATATTCTATGAAATAATCTCTCCTGTCTTATTGTGATGAGGTTGAAGCCATGTTATGATCTTACTCAGATTTGACTGCACAGCAGAGCACGCGCAAATGGCTCAGCTTCAAAATGTTAGTGATCAATTTAGTGATATCCAAGCCCTGCCCATACCCTAGTTATTGAAAATTGTGAAAAAACAGGCCCTACCCGGGCCCTAACCCGATGTATAATGTTGGGGCCTGTCCGGCTCGGGTCGGGTAGTAGAGCTGTACACTCCCACAAAGTTGACTTTACATACATGGCCTTAGAAATAGGAATATATTTTTAAAATGTATTTCACCTTTATTTAACCAGGTAGGCTAGTTCTCATTTGCAACTGCGACCTGGCCAAGATAAAGCAAAGCAGTTCGACACATACAACACATAAAGAGAGAGTCATTGTTAAACGGTTACATTTAATCAACAATCTGTCACATTTCTGCATAGGTCAGTAATATTTTGGCGGTAATTGTTGTCTGCCAGGATGACGCAGAGCTGTGTTTGATGTGTGTGTATATTCTTCTTCTTCTTCTTCTGTGCAGTTTGAGGGCTGTCCCAAGGCCTACTCTCGCCTGGAGAACCTGAAGACCCACCTGCGCTCCCACACTGGAGAAAAGCCGTACGTCTGTGAACACGAGGGCTGCAACAAGGCCTTCTCCAACGCCTCAGACAGAGCCAAGCACCAGAACCGCACACACTCCAACGAGGTACAAACGCACATGTTCACTCACGCGCGCACACACATACAGTACATGTATGCACTCACGCAAATGCAGGGAAACATACGCGTGCACACAAACACACACACAGCTCAGCGACAGGTAATTTACCTACATCACTGACTGTATGTCAGCATGCTGTCCAATGCTGGAGGCCTTTAGTGGCAGGTAGCCTAGCGGTTAAGAACTTTGGGACAGTAACCGAAAGGTGTCTCGTTAGAATCCCTGAGCTGACTAGGTGAAAAATCCATCAATGTGCCCATGAGCAAGGCACTTAACCCTAATTACTGCTGTAAATCGCTCTGGATTAAAGCGTCTGCTAAATGACTCAAATGTACAAATTTAGAAACAGAAGCATCCCCATCTACTCTCCTTCCAGAACATTGAATTAAATAGAACAGCGTACTAATATAATGTTCTATACTAACAAAATAATACAATATAATGTATTTCTATGTTCCAGAAACCCTACGTGTGTAAGATCCCGGGCTGTACCAAGCGCTACACAGACCCCAGCTCCCTACGCAAGCACGTCAAGACTGTGCACGGGCCCGAGGCGCACGTTACCAAGAAGCAGCGCGGCGACACCTACCCACGACCCCCGCCCCAGGAGGGGGGGAATGGACAGGGCCTAACACCAGGGCAGCTGGGAGGGTACGCAGACCAAAGGGAGTACAACCACTCTACCTCGAAACAGGATGAATGTCTGCAGGTCAAGTCCATCAAGACAGAGAAACCCATGGTGAGCCCCTCTCTGAGGTCTAACAATGCATAATGGGATAACCATAGAAATAGAATTACTCCCGCTGGTCCACCAAACACGGATCGTAGAATTGAATGTGGATGCCCATTCTAGTAATTATATTTCTATGGGGGTAACAGCCCAGCTCTATCTGAAATGTCACCCTAATACAGGAGCTTCGAAACAACGCTTCAGCTATTTTAACTTTAACTCTAACTGTGTAATGTACCGTGATGCTCACTTAAACCTGTGTACAGTACGTGTGTTTTGTGTGTATTCAAACCACTTACGAATAACCCTATAACGAATTAATGTTTTCTTCTGTCCAATTTTCCATGCATTACTCTTCCCTCTCTCTCTCTCTATGGACAGTGGGTAATCAGGTGAGATAGGTGTCCCTACATGTTGCCATGTTGCATTTGTAAAAAAAAAAAAAACGTATGTCTCTCACTCACCTTGTAATGCCCATTCAGTAGCCTGTTTTCCTTATCTCCTCTTTCCATGTGGCATCAGCATTTGGCTCATTAGCCATCTTTACAAAGCTGTCCGTGGTCGTCGCCACTTGGGATTGAGAAATTCTCTTGATTATAATCATTTTCTTTATTTTGGAGAGTAACATTTGCTCAAAGCAAGTTAAATGCCTTGGGGCAGAACTAACTGCATTTCCAACCTTTTCCAATAATGTTTATGTGTAGAATGCCCAACAATGCCTAGGGCTCTATTGTGCAGCCAAATGCATTGGGTGGAACCGAGATGAGACTAGGCCCATTCAAACTACAAATTCTTGCTTTGCAATTTTGTATGATGCCAAAAAATTGAGAATTTTTCTCTTCACTCCATTTAGGTAAATTAGAGTAAGCCCTTACTTAGTCAGTCTGAAAATAATCCTTTGTCCACGTGGTTTACAGAAGAAAAGACATTGGACAAACCCACGGCTCTAAGGGGGAAAGATTGTCTGTGTTTACACATATTGTAATGACAGTTGAATGCAAACCTCCGATGGTTCTGTGGCCTGTAGATTTGAAGGTGGTATTTGGTCATGATCAGATGGAATGCGTTAGTATGATCAATCATTGTGTTATTGTTTACTCCTGTGGAAAGCATGTCCCAGGCAGCTGCATCACATGGTGTCATTGTGCGTTTTGATCACATGGCTCAGACCTTTAATAAAATAAAATGGTCCTTAAAGTGATACTTCGGGATTTTGGCAAGGAGGCCCTTTATCTTCTTTCCCAGAGTCAGAAGAACTCGTGGATACCATTTATATGTCTCTGCGTGGAGGAAGTTGCAAACCAGCTCTAGCGCAATTGCTAACTAGCGTTAACGAAACTACCTCTAACTTCCTTCATACTGGAAACAGAGATATAAAAATCTCTTTAATGTGTCCCATAATAATTGAGCCCTCCTATTCTTCCCCTCCCGTCTTTTCTTTTCACCTCCCTATCCACCTGTTTTCATCTCTTACTTGATACTCGCACCCCTATCCCCCCGGCAGACGTCTCAGCCAAGCCCTGGCGGTCAGTCTACATGCAGCAGTGACCAGTCCCCCATCAGCGCCTATACCAGCCGTGGAGTCCAGCTTGCTGTGAGGGGAGGGGTGGGACTAGGACTGGGCGAGGGACTGGGAGAGTACGAGGAGCTGGAGGATGAGGAGGAGAAGTTGTTGGAGGAGTTAGAAGGGGGCTGTGGGGCCCCCATCATGGACTCCACTGTGTCCACAGCCACAGCGGCTACGTTGGCGCTGCAGGCGAGGAGAAGTGTGGGCCGACCCATGAGATGGATGGAGCACATGAAGATGGAGAGGCTGAAGCAGGTGAACGGAGGAGGAGCCCCCATGCCCAGGCTGGTCCCCCTGTCACCCACACCGCCACCCAAGGGACCTGCCACGCTGCCCGCCATCCTGGGGAAGGGTAAGGACCCACCATGCTCATATCCACCACCCTATCTGGATCGTCTGAGGCTATACACAAAGAATAATAGTGTTTCATTACTGGGACTTAGTAAGGGAGTGGAGTGTGTTTTACATGCTGTACTCCATGGGCATTCAATATCGATATTAAATGTCCCTGGACGCTGTAAAGGCGACTAGATATGTAAAATAATATTGACACTAGTATTGGGTTGTGAAAATAACTCCAAATGTCTCAGCAGATCTCAGTTTGATTACTTGAATTTCCCCCTGGCAGATCGGACTTGAATACACGGGCGTAAAAATTCTTTAAATTCTCTGTTCCGCTGGAAATCATTTTGAAACCCATATCGTATCACGCCATATATCATATCAGTGATTAAAGCATGTAATAGAATTTCATGGCCAAACTGTGCCAGCTGTATTTGTGAGAAGGTTGCATCTGTCTGAGGGATCTCTTCACTTATATTGTGCTCATCTTTCTCTCTATCCCCGCTTTCTCTCTCGCCCTCTTTTTTCTTTCTCCCCCCTCACACACCTCCACTACCCCTCCTTCTTCTCCTCTTTTCTGTCTCCCCTCTCTCCCCCTCCCTCTCTCTCGCCCTCATCAGATCCATACCTGGGCAGGTTATCCCAGCCGAAGCCTCCCCCTCGTCCCGAGCTGGGCAGCACAGAACTTACGGTGCTCAGCTTGCTCCACAGCATTGAGCGCGTGGACCGGCGGGATAGCTGTGGCAGCGCCACCAGCTCGGCATACCTGAGCAGCAGCCGGCGCTCCTCGGGTATCTCGCCGTGCTTCTCGTCGCGGCGCTCCAGCCAGTTGTCCCAGAGCGAGGCAGCCAACACCCCTAGTCACCACTACCGCCACCACAACCTCAGCTCCACCGACTCCTACGACCCCATCTCTACCGACGCCTCACGCCGCTCCAGCGAGGCCAGCCAGTGCGGGGGAGGTGGTGGAGGAGGAGGGGTGTTTGTGGGTGGAGGGTGGGCGGGTGTTGGGGGAGGGACCAAGGGGATGCTCAACCTCACGCCTGCGCAGCACTACTACCTGAAGGCCAAGTACGCTGCTGCCACGGGCGGCCCACCCCCAACACCGCTGCCCAACATGGAGTGCATGAGTCTGAAGACCCGCATGGCCATGATGGGCGAGGTCCAGGATGGCGCTGGAGGCAACTATGCGATGCCCCAGCTGGTCAGGTCGCGCCGCTGCAGCGACGGCAGCACCACCAACAGGTACGGGGGCCACGGTGGCTACCGAGACTACTGGCGGAGGGGCTTCTACCCCGGCGAGGGCCCAGGGAACGGCCCGGACCGGAGGGCCAGCGACCCCGTGCGGACCCACCCTCAGCAAGCACCGGAGTTCTTTGGGCTGCCCCAGGTCCAGTGCTTCAGCAGCCTCAACAACATACACCCTCTGCCCCCTCTATCAGGCCTCCAGCACCCCACGGCGAAGGGCCGCAGCTTCAGTCTGCAGAACTACACACGCTCCGAGGTGAACCTACAGAGAGGGGGCCTGCTCTCCTCGCCCTGCCCCCCCAGCATCATGGAGAACACGGCCCTGGAGGCCCTGGCCATGGAGGAAGAGGGATCCCTGCTGCTGGGGGATGAGGACATGCTGCCTGACGACATGGTGCAGTACCTCCGCTCACAGGACAAGGCAGGCTCCTACAACAACCACCTGGAGAACCATGTGGCTGGGGACAATGGCCATCTCCCTGGGGGGGAGTTACAGGACCAGGGCCCAGGGCTGAACCAGTGCTTCCACAGCCCCCAGCAGCACCAACAGCGGCAGGGACTGGAGAGAGAGAGCCCTAGTAAAGACTGCATGCCCATCCAGTGGAATGAGGTGAGCTCAGGGAGCGCTGAGAGGTCTCCACAGAGACAGGCCCAGTCCCAGCAGAGGTGTAGTCGATGGACCGCCACAGAGCAGCACCAAGGTCTGGCTGCCGGTTCGCCATTAGGGAGGTTTGGGAACATGGTGGTGCAGCCGCAACAACCATTCGCCAGAGAGTTCCAGAACCAACGCTGTGCCCAGCCAGCCCAGTCCCAACATCAGCCTCCATGCAGAGTCAATGGCGGGATAAAGTTAGAGGAGACCACCCACTCCTGCATGGAAATGAGAGGGAACGACCACAACCCCACACACAGCTTTGGCCGCCCTGACTTCTCCCAGATCACCCTGGGGCCTCTGCCCCAGGGCTACGGCCAGCAGAAGTATCATAACCAGACCCAGAACCACAGAACCTCCAGGCAGATCGGAGAAAACCTGCTCCTCAGCCGGGCCTCCATGGACAGCCTCTCCAGCCTCTCCCCGGCACTCCACGGCCAACTCCTGGCCGCCGCCGCCCCCCGCCTACAGCAGGCCAACAGCAGGCACCCGGCCAGACCACAGCAATACCTGAATCTCCAACCGAGCACCACCAACGGTAGCCATGTCAACCTTACCCATCAGAACATTTCCCAGCAGCAGCAGAGTCTAAGCAACCAAGGCAACCACTGCTCCCTGGCCCAACAGGTGTCCGGGCTGAAGCTGGAGGTTCCTGACCAGGGCTACCTGGACCAGGACTTCAGCGACCAGGCTGTGTGCTTTGACCCGGTGGAGACCAAGGCCTCGTCCTTCCCTCCCCTGGAGGAGCAGTGTCTGCTGGAAACCATGACCGAGCAGGTGGGTCTAGGCGTAGACTCCTCGGTCCCGGCCTGTCTACTATCTCCGGGTGCCGACCAGGTGACCAGTACGGTGGACAGTGGCGTGGGAGGCTCAGCCAACGTGCTAGATGATGTGGTGGTGCTGGACTTCGGCGCCATGCTGGATAATGTGGGGCTGGGCTACGACCAGGGTAGTCTGGTATCGGGGGTGATCAGCCCCTCCATCTTCCAAGGCCTGTCCCGGACCTCGTCCCGCCTCACCACTCCCCGGGCCTCCGCCACCTTCCACAGCACCGCGGGCATGGTGCCTTCCAACCTCAGCAACATGGCCATCGGGGACATGAGCTCCTTCCTCACCACCCTCGCCGAGGAGAGCAAGTTCCTGGCCATCATGCAGTAACTAAGTCCGTCCTTCCTTCACTCTATCCCTCCCTCCCCTGTCTAAAAGGAAATAGAGGAAAAACCTGATGCATGTAAAGAACTGAAAGAGGAAAAAAGATGGCAACACTTATGACAAAGCGACAAATTATCACAGTTTATTATACTTACCTAAAGTGTTTCCCGAAACAGATTTGTTGCCAAACAGATTTATTTTGTAAAAGTGTCATGCCCTCTCTTCTGAGGCGGGGAATGTATCAAAAATTATATATAGGTATATTCAATTTCTGTAATGAAGGCTATTTTTGGAAGCCCTTCCCTTTGTATTACCATATGATGGTGAGCAAGTGAGGCCTCTGATGGCATCTCTGGTCTTGTCCCTTTGAAACATTATTCTGTGTATCGTCGCTGTTTTTTTTGCTGTACACTGTTGGTATAAATGCATGTTGTATTCAAGGTCAAACATAAACACTGTCTTCATAAGTACGTAGGCTAGCCCACGTGCTAAGTATCTAATCCTATTGGATGTACCATTTACCATTATGGTCCAACAATTGCCTCATATAAATCCTTATATCATCAGGTCATAAGAGGGTCAAAGGTCAAATATTAGCTGAAAAGGCCCCTTGGTTGTCATCTTTCTATATTTACTTGTTATAGAAAGATTCTAATTTTGTTAGTATGTTACTTTTGCGAATATGTAAATGTTAGTGTTTCAGTGCTTCTACCAAGTCTTACCAAGTGGGTGTGTTTGACAGAGTATTACAATAATATTGTGTTGTGTCCACGTTTAAAGGACCACACTTCAAAGTCTTTGAATTCACAAGCATCAAAATGTAGCCCTTTAGTTCATACGCCAATGGCTTGATTTACAATGTCTGTTATGGTACTCACAGGTGTGTATATATAACAATGTGTTTTTTTCATATTTTCTTTGTGAAAATCCGATTTTTGTTTTGAGGTGCTTTCTGTAGAAAACAAGCATTTACGGACAGTATGGGACATATTCTTTATGCAACAGATCATCCATTAATTCTAAGCGTAGCACATGGTTCACTGATTTAAAAAAAGGGTACCATTTGTGTTCTGTTTTTTTATCCACCATTGTATTCGTCTATTTTAGAAATGTGATCCTTTTTTTGTCTGATAGACATTTATAGTGGATCATCCATATTCTATTCTCCAAAAGAGTACAATACAATATGTCCTGCCACTATGGAGTGCAGTGACCCTTTCAACAGTGTTGGTATCACCTTGCAATCCCACATGACAGTGTACAGTATTTTAAATAGTTTCCTTAATCTTCAGTGGCAAAATAATGAGGTACAGAATTGTTTTGATGTTTTTTGGTACTTTTTGTCTTTTTGTAGCTGTGCATCGATGTTTTGTTTTGGAAGAGGTAAGAACTCATTCCCTCGTGAAAGGACCAGAGGGAATGCCCATGAGGTATGTGCCTTAATAAAACCTGCCTGTCGGAAAATAAAAAGATCACTGCCAATCTTCCATTGTTAATTCTGAAAAGATACACATGTTAAGTGTCTTGTGAGACTTGTAAAATTCACAAACATTTATATTTAAAAACGGATTATCAAAAAGATTGAAATGTGTGAAATGCATTAACTTTAATTTTGTTAATCTTTTTTAATCATTTTTTTTATTTTTACTATTGCCTTTTTTTATACCTGTAAATACATTACTCTTTCTGTAGGTTTAGCTCAGATATGAGGATGAGGCAGAGGGGTCAATAAAGAAATGACTCTTAAAGCAGGGATTCCCAGACCAGGCAGATTTGGCGTGGTGAAGAGCCACTTTGCTCTTTTATAACTGACCACAAATGTTTGTATGGTTTTAATAAAAAAAGGAAATTATATTTCAAGTCTTCTGTCTTGCATGTGTGCTGGTTTGGATACAATGAAGCACAGACTCAGATGGATGTGAACCGATCTTCCATAGGTTTGTTGGATTTAAAGTCATCAACCCACCACGACAAACAAGTAAACGAGAGAATGATCCATTGACTGCGAACGTCACTGCCATTTCTGCATAAGACAAACTACATTAGTAAGAATTACTGCATTATTAAGCATTACTAATAAAGTCACTGTCCTTGTAATGGGATTAAATCACTAAACAATCTCTGTCTAAACCTCAGGCTATCAGATTGAGAGCTTCTGTACTCTCAAATCAAATCTTGTTCCAACATATTGGGTCAAAATCTATTTTATTTTAAAGAGGATACATTACACACACATTAAAAAGGAAATGCAACTTCTGTTGGACCTCACTGATTATCTGTACCAACCTCCATGTAGCCTCAAATCTTACACATTGAATTATGGATAATCGAGTAGTCTGTGCTTTTGTTGCCCCCTTCTGATCATCAGTAAGAATTGCATTTAAATTCCACACCAACAGTCATGCACTTCAGACCACAAGTCAGTGCCTATTCACAAACATAAAAATAGATGTATTACCTTCAGGTTTGTCCAAAAATATTGTCATATCTTCTCCTCAATTGGCTTTTAAATGCGTGTATATATAACAAAATGTAGAAATATTGTGGGTAACACTTCATTTTAAGGAGTCCTTTTTACATTGTAATTACCAGTGACGTATATAAACCCTGGATTGTGTATGTATTTTTGTAGTGGGGACAGTAACATTAATCATCTACATTTGATTTGACTTTATGGACAATGTTTTAAGATATTATTTTTCATTTTTAGCTCGCATAATAAAATGTAAAAGTACTGTATTCATGACATAATATAATTTTTAAGTATTCATTAAGGTGTCTGTAATACAAAAAAAGTGTCAAAAATGAATATAGTCATTAATAAATTCATTTCTATAGCTTCCAAAATGTGTTTTACAATGGCGGGGGAGTGCCAAGATGGAGGCACAGTGGCTTCAACACAGCGCCCCCTATTTAGTGTATATACACTACCGGTGAAACGTTTTAGAATGCCTACTCATTCAAGGGTTTTCTTTATTTTTACTATTTTCTACATTGTAGAATAATAGTGAAGACATCAAAACTATGGAATCATGTAATAACCAAAAAAGATTACTTTTTTTTATATTTGAGATTCTTCAAATAGCCACCCTTTGCCTTTATGACAGCTTTGCACACTCTTAGCATTCTCTCAACCAGCTTCACCTGGAATGCTTTTCCAACCATCTTGAAGGAGTTCCCACATATGCTGAGCACTTGTTGGCTGCTTTTCGGTTGGAACCAAAAATCTCCAATTTGGACTCCAGACCAAACGACAAATTTCCACTGGTCTACTGTCAATTGCTCGTGTTTCTTGGCCCAAGCAAGTCTCTTCTTATTATTGGTGTCCTTTAGTAATGGTTTCTTTGCAGCAATTCGACCATGAAGGCCTGATTCACACAGTCTCCTCTGAACAGTTGATGTTGAGATGTATTTGTTACTTGAACTCTGTGAAGCATTTATTTGGGCTGCAATTTCTGAGGCTGGTAACTCTAATGAATGTATCCTCTGCAGCAGAGGTAACTTCCCTTCCTGTGGCAGTCCTCTTGGGAGCCAGTTTCATCATCGTGCTTGATGGTTTTTGCGACTGCACTTGAAAAAACTTTCAAAGTTCTTGAAATGTTCCGTATTGACTGACTTTCATGTCTTAAAGTAATGATGGACTGTCGATTCTCTGTTCTTGCCATAATATGGACTTGGTCTTTTACCAAATAGGGCTATCTTCTGTATACCACCCCTACCTTGTCACAACACAACTGATTGGCTAAAACGCATTAAGAAGGAAAGAAATTCAACAAATTTACACATCTGTTAATTGAAATGAATTCCAGGTGACTACCTCATGAAGCTGGTTGAGAGAATGCCAAGAGTGTGCAAAGCTGTCATCAAGGCAAAGTGTGGCTATTTGAAGAATCTGAAACATAAAATATATATTTATTTTTTGGGTCACTACATGATTCCATATGTGTTATTTCGTAGTTTTTATGTCTTCACTATAGTGTGTAGTGTATGTCATTGGTAATTACATATGTAATTACACTAACACGTATTGTAATTATTGTAATAATTTATTGTTACACTGCAATAACATTGCAGTCTGCATTTACAGGGTTGTAACAACGAATGTTTGTTGTCATGCTTGTTACAAATGTTAAAGTTTCCGATAGCATCCCAACGCACCATATTTCAGCCTGCACAAACCACGCGAAGTGTTAGCCAATTGAAAACCGACCACCTCACTGACACAACTCTGTAATGAAGATCTGGAGTCAGATGTCTAGGCCCAATGGCAAAAATAGGTTCACATAAATAAATACTTTAAATTGTTAAATCATGTATTTGAGCATTTGATAGTAGGTCAATTACTTTAACCATTTTTTTTTACACATTAATAAACAGTTATGATTAAAATTGTGAGCTAGTCATTTGTGCTTGCCAAATTGTAAGCCTATTAAGCTTGGTTGAATAATGGTTTATAAATGCACTTAAAATGGTCACAAGACAATCTCTTAATCCATCATGTAACCTTGCAAGGGTTTCACTGTTGAGGAACATTCTCCCTTTCGGATGGGATGGATTGGTACAATTATTTAAGTATCCCAGGATAAAGGCATCGTGTCAAGATCTGTCCATCTGCGCAACAGATTAGATGTTTTCTAAAGACATGAAAACATCTTAAGAAAATGTTGCAAATATATTTAAATGAAATACAGTAATATCTAATTTACATAAGTATTCATTACCCCTGAGTCAATACATGTTAGAATTACCTTTCTGGGTAAGTCTCTAAGAGCTTTGCACACCTGAATTGCACATTATTCTTTAAAAAATTCTTCAAGCTCAGTCAATTTGGTTGTTGATCATTGCTAGACAGCTATTTTCAAGTCTTGCCATAGACTTTCAAGCCAATTTAAGTCAAAACTGTAACTAGGCCACTCAGGAATAGTCGTCTTGGTAAGCAACTCCAGTGTATATTTAGCCTTGTGTTTTAGGTTATTGTCCTGCTGAAAAGTGAATTTGTCCCCCATTGTTGGTTGGAAAGCAGACTGAACCAGGTTTTCCTCGAGGATTTTGTTTTTACTTTGCTCTATTCTGTTTCTTTTTTCTCCCCCAAAAAACTATGGTTTTCTTCCTCTCCGGCAACTGAGTTAAGAAGTACGCCTGTGTCTTGGCAGTGACTGGCTGTATTGATACCAACATCCAAAGTGTAATTAATAACTTAACCATGCTCAAAGAGGTATTCAATGTCTATTTTTATTTACTCATCTACCAATCGGTGCCCTTCTTTGAGAGGCATTGGAAAACCTCCCCTGGTCTTTGTGGTTGAATGTGTTTGAAATTCACTGCTCGACTGAGGGACCTTATAATTGTATGTGTGGGGTACAGAGATGAGGTAGTCCATAAAAAATCATGTTAAACACTATTATTGCACACAGAATGAGTCCATGCAATTTATTATGTGACTTGTTAAGCATATTTTTACACCTGAAAGTTCTTAATCCTGGTCCTAGGGACCCAAAGGGGTGCACATTTTAGTTTTTGTCCTAGCACTACACACCGGATTCAAATAATCAAAGCCTGATAAGTTGACGGTTTGAATCAGGTGTGTAGCACTAAGGAAAAAACAAAAATGTACACCCCTTTGGTTCCCCAGGACTAGGATTGAGAACCACTGATCTAGGTTATTCACCATACTATTTAGGCTACATATTTGAGTCACCACTAGAATAGTTATTTTTATGGTATTTAGTAGGCCTATATCTTTGTTTAACCTAAATAATCTAATTATGAATCTAAGAAATGTACGTTTTGCATTAAAGTTGACTAAGGTAGAAGCTCATGTTTTGTTTGTAGGTATTTTCACTTGGTAATTAAGCAATAAGGCCTGAGGAGGTGTGGTATATAGCCAATATACCACAAACCCCTGTAGTGCCTTATTGCTATTATAAAATAGTTACCAACGTAATTAGTGCAGTAAAAATAAATGTTTTGTCGTACCACGGCGGTCAGCCAATCAGCATTCAGGGCTCGAACCACCCAGTTTATAATGAGTAATAAGTAATTATATAGAAATTGCTCATAGTTAACTATAAAACTACACTTTAAATCCTAAATCCTGTGTAACTAGCGGCAACCTTGTACTTATGATGATATTACTGATATGTACTCTATGGTGTATTAGTGTGTTCACTTTCTCACTTGGATGACGCTTTCAGAAGCTGACGTTAGATTGTCAGAATGGGTAATGTACTTTGTAGGTACACAATAGTTTCAAGTAAGTACACCTCAAGATACACAGGACTTTTAACTAGCGAAATCCTTAATAACGCCTAGTAATTACGTACTTATGCAGATATTGAATGTGCTCTGTGGTGTACTAATATGTTTATTTTATCACTTGGATGGTGCTTCTAGAAGATTTAAAGTTAGGGCCATGTTGTCAGGATAGGTAAGTATATATTAATTACAAGTAAGTACCCCACAAGATACACTTCATTTTAACTAGTTAAGTCCTGTGTAACACCTTGTAATTGCATTGTACAGATATTACATGTACTCTGTGGTGTACTAGTTTGTTTATCCTCACACTTGGATGCTGCTTCCGGAAGCTTTAACATAAGGGCCAGGTTGTTAGGATCGGTAATGTACTAAAATATATAAGTACCAGTGGCGGTCAGTGCCGTTTAAGATGAGGGAGGACAATTTTGTTTTTCATGAGCATGGCCTTATTTCTATTACAGCATATCAGATGACTCTCATTCATATTCCATTCACCCAGTTCAATATAACAGCGATAGGTTTAGGCTATTACATGATACTCCAATTTTCCCTATACCCATCATGAGGTTGCTATAATCTAGCCTATGAATGAAAGATTACAACATAGGTGTGCACAGGTCGAGCGACAAATTTGAGGTGACAGACAGTGACAAACGGACAGACAGTGACATTCAATACCGCCTTGCACACTCTTGCTGGCATCTATCTGATATAAGGGTGTAAGTCCAACAGTTGCAAATTAGAGTTTCTATTGGACAAATGTAGGGGTTTGTACCCATTTTTTCCGTTTGCTTCCGTATTAAGAAACGTTTTCAACAGAATCGGCTAAATGAATACACCCCTGATCATGCATAAACACAGTTCACTTTCATGGCAGCCACGTTGTATTCCTTTTCGCATCCATGCGCTCTCCTTCTCTCACCTGTTCCCTTCGCTTGTGGACTTCAATGCACAACACATCAGCTGTATGTGAACAGGCAAAAAACATTTCCAAGCTAAACCGCTACACAGAGCCTACATCGTTGTCACCATATTATCTAAGGTAACGTCATAGTCAGCATAGCTAATGGAACTAACGCGTTAGTAAACCCGCTACAATCATGCAGTAACGTTACAGTGTACAGTCCGTAAGCAGTTACACCGACGGGCCCCGGTGGCAATAAATTAGTAATACCAAAAGCTTACCTTGACTTGGAAGAATACCAGTGTTGTGTTGGAAAGTCATAGCCAGCTAGCTAACACAGCAACCCTCTGTTTGAGCAGGGTGCTCCAGTAGGCTAAACTAGCTAGCTGCATTTGCTAGCTAAGTAAGTGAAACTGAAAATGAAAAAAAATGCTTCTCCTTCATTTTTGAAGAAATTAATTTGTTCCAAACTGTTAAACTATTGTCTTTCTCTTTGAGTCAACTACCCACCACATTTTATGCACTGCAGTGCTAGCTAGCTGTAGCTTATGCCTTCAGTACTAGAATAATTATCTGATTCTTTGATTGGGTGGACAACATGTCAGTTCATGCTGCAAGAGCTCTGATAGGCTGGAGGATGTCCTCCGGGAAGTTGTCATAATTATTATGTAAGGGGGTGAGAACCATGTGCCTCCTAGGTTTTGTATTGAAGTCAATGTACCCAGAGGAGGACGGAAGCTAGCTGTCCTCCAGCTACACCACGGTGCTACCGTACAGAGTGCTGTTGAGGCTACTGTAGACTTTTGCGAAAGTGTTTTAATCAGTTATTTGACGCAATTATATTTAGTGTAGTTTTATCTAAAATGGATACATTTTTAAATGTTTTATAGTTAAACATTTTATGAAATTCACTGAGGATGGTCCTCTCCTTCCTCCTCTGAGGAGCATCCACTGATAAGTACACATTAATTACAAGTAAATACGCCTCAAGATACACAGTATTTAGCTACATAAAATGAAGTGTAACATCTAGTAATCTAATTTTACTTATGCAGATATGCCCTGTGGTGTACTTGTGGGTTTATCCTCTCACTTGGATGGCAAGGAGGTTCAGGTTGTCATAATGGGTAACACACACATTAATTATAAGTATTTTATTTTCTAAAATCTGGGATGACACCCATATGGTAGGCCCCAGTCAGTGAGGTTGACCTATACTGAGTGTACAAAACATTTGAAACACCTGCTCTTTCCATGACATAGACTGACCAGGTGAAAGCTACAGTATGGTCCCTTATTGGTGTCACTTCAATCAGTGTAGATGAAGGGGAGGGGACAGGTTAAAGAAGGATTTTTAAGCCATTCTGTGATATGGAATAGTCCCTAATCTTCTCTAATACACTGAAATTATTGTATTTTAACCAAAGGTTTTCCCTCTGAAGATTCTCTGTGGCTCCAGAGATCACAGGTAATGGATCATCTGTCCCCTTGTGAGACTCTCTGATTGACCTCCTCGCCATTTCACAATGCCCATAATTTACCCAATCCTTTAACATGGCAACCCATTTGCACCCATTTCAAGTCCTTTAGGTGCCCTTGACATAAGTAGAGCTAGGCTTCATTTTTATTTCACCTTTCCCCTGGACTGTTGTAAGACTTCCTAAATGTTCTCTGCCTTTTAGAAGCCACAGTGACTGAACACGGCAATCACCGAGATGAAATGGAGGACTCTCAAAAGGGTACCTACTACGTAGCATCAGAAGACTTCAGAAAATAAAGAGGAGCTAAATCGTTCCAACTGGACACGTGAGATGGGCTCTTTGACTTTGAAGCTCCCAGGCTGCAAATGTTTCAGATAAGAACAGTTCCCTTCAGAGACATTTCTATCCCCTTTTGACTCTAGCTCTAGTTTTCCTCAGACTGTCTGACTGAAATGGTAGGGGTGTGTCAGGGGCCAGCCTGTCAGGGCCCTGCTCTCACAGGGCAAGAACTTCAATGCTAAATGGAGAGAGAAATGGGGATACCTGTCAATCTGAGTTAATCTTTTCACAAGTCTCCTCTTCCTCAGTCAGCATCCAAACCTTAAGAGAAACTCAACTAGTCTTGCATACAAGCCCTCTATCCAGTTATCGATTTTCCTTAGCCACAGCATCACTAACATCAATAATTACAACGCAATGCTCAATACAGGAAATGGATATGGGAGAAAATACACTTCTCAAGTACAATATTATTGAATATGAAATATTTTATTACTAAAAGTTGTGGTACACTGAAGGTGCTATTTTTACATCAGCTGAAACTCAATTCTTTGCGTAAATCACATTTTTTCCTCCATGAAAAAACAAACGAATCAAACATAAATCTTTAAAATGAGGAAAGACGATGGTAACAGAATATACACTCACTGGCCAGTTTATTAGGTACACCACCCCATTCAGGAAAATGGATCGTGCCTATAGACAGTGTGGCAGTGGCTTGATACAGTGCATTTGGAAAGTATTCTGACCCCTTCCCCTTTTCCACATTTTGTTACGTTACAGCCTTATTGTAAAACGGATTCAAAAAAAAAAAATCCTCACACTATACCCCATAATGACAAAGCGAAAACAGGTTTAGATTTTTTTGCAAATGTATTCAAAATAAAAAAATTGAAATATCTTATTTACATAAGTATTCTGACCCTTTGCTGTGTGAGACTTGAAATTGAGCTCAGGTGCATCCTGTTTCATCAATTATCCTTCAGATGTTTCTACAACTTAATTGGTATAAATTAAATTGATTGAGACACAGATCTGGGGAAAGGTACCCAAAAATGTCTGCAGCATTGAAGATACCCAAGAACATAGAGGAACCACCAAGACTCTTCCTAGAGCTGGCCACTAGGCCAAACTGCGCCATCGGGGGAGAAGGGTTTTGGTCAGGTAGGTGACCAAACACAATGGTCACTCTGACAGAGCTCCTGAATTCCTCTGTGGAGATGGGAGAACCTTCCAGAAGGACAACCATCTCTGCAGCACTCCACCAATCAGGCCTTTATGGTAGTGGCCAGACGGAAGCCACTCCTCAGTAACTCACAGCCCGCTTGGAGTTTACCAAAAAGGCACCTAAAGGACTCGTAGACCATGAGAAAGAAGATTCTCTGTTCTGATGGAGGAAACATCCCTATGGTGAAGCATGGTTGTTGCAGCATCATGCTGTGGGCATGTTTTTCAGCGGCAGTGACTGGGAGACTAGTCAGAATCGAGGGAAAGATGAACGGAGCAAAGTACAGAGAGATCCTTGATGAAGTCCTGAGCGCTCTGGAGCAGGTTCTCAGACTGGGGCGAAGGTTTACCTTCCGACAGGACAACGACCCTAAGCACACAGCCAAGACAACACAGGAGTGGCTTCGAGACAAATCTCTGAATGTCCTTGAGTGGCCCAGCCAGAATCCAGACTTGAACCCAATCGAACATTTCGGGAGAGACCTGAAAATAGCTTTGCAGTGATGCAATCTGACAGCGCTTTAGAGGATCTGCAGAGAAGAATGGGAGAAACTCCCAAAATACAGGTGTGCCAAGCTTGTAGCGTCAAACCCAAGAAGACTCGAGGCTGTAATCGCTGCCAAAGGTGCTTCAACAAAGTACTGAGTAAAGGGTCTGAATACTTATACAAATGTGATATTTAAAATTCGATTTTTTGTAAATGTACAACAATTTCGAAAACACTTTTTGCTTTGTCATTATGGGGTATTTTAGAATAAGACTAACGTAACAAAATGTGGAAAAAGTCAAGAGGTCTGAATACTTTCTGAAAGCACTGTACAGTCGTGGCCAAAAGTTTTGAGAATGACAACGTTTGCTGCCTCAGTTTGTATGATGGCAATTTGCATATACTCCAGAATGTTATGAAGAGTGATCAGATGAATTGCAAAGTCCCTCTTTGCCATGCAAATGAACTGAATCGGCCAAAAACATTTCCACTGCATTTCAGCCCTGCCACAAAAGGACCAGCTGACATCATGTCAGTGATTCTCTCGTTAACACAGGTGAGTGTTGACGAGGACATGGCTGGAGATCACTCTGTCATGCTGATTGAGTTCGAATAACAGACTAGAAGCTTCAAAAGGAGGGTGGTGCTTGGAATCATTGTTCTTCCTCTGTCAATCATGGTTACCTGCAAGGAAACACGTGCCGTCATCATTGCTTTGCACAAAAAGGGCTTCACAGGCAAGGATATTGCTGCCAGTAAGATTGCACCTAAATCAATCATTTACCGGATCATCAAGAACTTCAAGGAGAGCGGTTCAATTGTGGTGAAGAAGGCTTCAGGGCGCCCAAGAAAGTCCAGCAAGCGCCAGGACCGTCTCCTAAAGTTGATTCAGCTGCGGGATCGGGGCACCACCAGTACAGAGCTTGCTCAGGAATAGCAGCAGGCAGGTGTGAGCGCATCTGCACGCACAGTCAGGCGAAGACTTTGAGGATGGCCTGGTGTCAAGAAGGGCAGCAAAGAAGCCACTTCTCTCCAGGAAAAACATCAGGGACAGACTGATATTCTGCAAAGGGTACAGGGATTGGACTGCTGAGGACTGGGGTAAAGTCATTTTCTCTGAATCCCCTTTCCAATTGTTTGGGGCATCCGGAAAAAAGCTTGTCCGAAGAAGACAAGGTGAGCGCTACCATCAGTCCTGTGTCATGCCAACAGTAAAGCATCCTGAGACCATTCATGTGTGGGGTTGCTTCTCAGCCAAGGGAGTGGGCTCACAATTTTGCCTAAGAACACAGCCATGAATAAAGAACGGTACCAACACATCCCCCGAGAGCAACTTCTCCCAACCATCCATGCACAGTTTGGTGAAGAACAATGCCTTTTCCAGCATAATGGAGCACCTTGCCATAAGGCAAAAGTGATAACTAAGTGGCTCGGGGAACAAAACATCGCTATTTTGGGTCCATGGCCAGGAAACTCCCCAGACCTTAATCCCATTGAGAACATGTGGTCAATCCTCAAGAGGCGGGTGGACAAACAAAAACCCACAAATTTTGACAAACCCCAAGCATGCAAGAATGGGCTGCCATCAGTCAGGATGTGGCCCAGAAGTTAATTGACAGCATGCCAGGGCGGATTGCAGAGGTCTTGAAAAAGAAGGGTCAACCCTGCAAATATTGTTTATTTGCATCAACTTCATGTAATTGTCAATAAAAGCCTTTGATACTTATGAAATGCTTGTAATTATACTTCAGTATTCAATAGTAACATCTGACAAAAATATCTAAAGACACAAAAGCAGCAAACTTTGTAATAATTAATATTTGTGTCATTCTCAAGACTTTTGGCCACAACTGTATATAAAGCAGGCAGGCAGGCAGACAGGCATCCAGTTACTGTTCGGTTGAATGTTAGAACGGGCAAAAAGAGTGACCTAAGCAACTTTGTATGTGATATGATCGTCGGTGCCAGGCACGCCGGATCCAGTATCTCATAAACAGCTGCCCCCTGGGCTTTTCACACACAACAGTGTGTAGGGTGTCCCCGAGAATGGTGCGGAAACAGCTCATTGGTGAGGGGCCGAAGGAGAATGGCAATAATCGTGCAAGCCACAAACAGACAAATAACGGCACAGTACAAGTGGTGTGCAGAAGGGCATCTCGAAACGCACAACTCGTCGATTCTTGTCACGGTTGGGCTATTGCGGCAGATGAGCACACAGGGTTCCACTCCTATCAGCTAAAAAGAATAAGAGGCTTCAATTGTCCAACACTGGACAATTGAGAAGTGGAAAAATAGGGCCTCCCGAGTGGCGCAGTGGGATAAGGTACTGCATCGCAGTGCTAGCTATGCCACTAGAGATTATGGGTTCAAGTCCAGGCTCTGTCACAGCCGGCCGCAACCAGGAGACCCATGGGGCGGTGCACAATTGGCCAAGCGTTGTCACAAGACTGTAACTACCAATTGGATACCATGAAATTGGGGAGAAAAAGGGGTTAAAAAAATAAATAAAAAGAGGTGGGAAAAAATTGCCTGGTCTGACGAATCCTTTTGCGTCAAACGGATGTCAGGGTCAGGATTTGGCATAAGCAGCAGGACCCATCTGGCCTGGTGTCAACGGTACAGGCTGGTGGCGGTGGTGTGATGCCATTGCGTTAGCAAGGACCAACATCCCTGCGGAACGTTTCAGACTTGTAGATTCCACGCCCCGAATAATTCAGGCTGTTCTGGAGAGAAAGGGGGATCCGACCCGGTACTACATGGGTGTACCTAATAAACTGTGTGTACACAACATAGGAGAACAATGAGGGAGAGTGGTGGCTTCCACAAGCTGGCATTGTTCTGTGTTTTACACACAAGGCTCATGCACGAGGCTATAGCCAGGACTGTGTCAGAGAGAGAGAGAGAAAAAGCGAGAAATAAAGAGGAGTTGTGAAATCATTGTAGTCCATCGTGGCTGTTCTGTAAAATAACACAATGGCCGTGCTTGAAATGGAACATTCCTATTGTTCTGAGGGGAGTACAGTACTACTGTTGAGTCCATTCCTTAAGCACAGGCCTGGGACCTGTGAAATGGGGCTTGTGCTGCCATTACATATGGGACATAAATGCTGCTACACACACAGAGCATTTACATTACACAGGCCTGCGCTACACACGTCTAGGGCACAACGAAAGAGTGCACATTCTTAAGCATGCACCGTAGCAGAATGAACAATGTTTGTAATCATAAAAAAGAAACTGCAGAAGATGTGCCATTATGTATCATCTTCTTGATGCGACTAGTACACGACCCAAATTTCTAGACCGATCAACACTCTGATTCTTCCAACAACGCAATAGACATATTTACAGTAATTATATTCTTTCAATGTCTGTCATTTCATTGCCAGTTAAAACACTTTTTTGAATGTCAATTTTCAATGACCTATTTACAATAAAACTAGATACCAGGTTATAGTACCCATCATAATCAAAATAGGGGGAGGGAAAAATATACATCCATAACATTCTTAAATGGGGAGTCTGGTCTTGTCTTGTCTTTTTGACTGCCATACTGCAGTATTCGACCTGACATCGCTGCTCTGGGTGGTGGTGGTATAGTAGCCGGGTCCCAGATCTGTTTTGTGCTGTTTTGCCAACTGTTGTTGTCATGCAATCGACATCAGAATGACCATAGTTGGCGAGACAGCACAAATGGATCTGGAACCAGGCTAGTGGTATAGTGTGAGCTGGTCTGAGGTCAGATTTTCTCCTGGATGAAGGGGTGCTGCAGGGCCTGGTTGATACTGATGCGTTTGGCCGGGTCCAGCATCAGCGTGCCGTCGATCAGGTCTTTGAGGATCAGGACCTTCTTCCTCTGCTCCTCGGGCAGCCGCTGGCCCCCCACCATGTCACACAACAGGTCCTTGGTGGGGTTGATAGTGCTCATCACTGTCACCTTCTCCTGTGGACGGGACGGTGAGAGGTGGAATGGAGGGGGGTGGAAGCAGAAGTGAGATTTTTTGTAACAGTGGAACCATTCAAAAACCATTAACCATCTGAATGAGCCTTCATGATTAGCCTGGCAAACCTAGCAAGTTATTTATGCTTGAACCACAGACTGAAGATCGATAGAATCAGGGAAACCGCTTTGCCCTCTTTCTTAGATTGTTTCCTGAAAATGTAGCAGGTGAAAAGTAAAACATATACAAACCCTTTCAGTCACTTTATCTACTTCAATGTAGAGGAAGTTGAGGTTCTGATCAAAGTGCTGGTCTTTAAACAGGCCTTTCCGGATCATCTGAGAAGAAAAGAAGAAGCATTACAAAATCTGTACCTTACAGCACAGTATACAATGCCCCAGGTTATGACTTCCTCTCAAAATCTAACTTTGAGAAAAAGGTTGAGGCTAAGAAACCAGCCAGGTCCAGTAATGTGGACAGTTTACCTTGTTGGGCATCTTGCCCTTGAGGTCCATGGCAAGTTTGATCATGTGGTTGTTGGAGGAGCCGGGGAACAGGATCTTGCCTGTGTAGAGTTCGTATAGGGTGCAGCCCACCGACCACATGTCTATGCTGTAGTCGTATGGCTTCCCAATGACTGTAACAGAGAGACATCATAAAGAATGTGATCCAAATATGTGAAACCATCATTCAGGGATGCAAACTGGTGAGGGCCCAATAAAGTGAGAGAAAAAAATCTGCAAGGAAACACGCAACAAAAATCTGTGTAAAGGTCCCTATTTTCAGAGTGGGGTTATCACAACACCAACATTTCACTAACGATGTGATACCAGGTCAAGTATCCCGATGCTAACTGGAAGGGATGCACAATATATCAGTGAGCATATCGGAATCGGACGATATTAGCTAACATCGGTATCGGCCCGATGTCTAGTTTAACGCAGATGTTAAAAACCGATGTCAAAGCTACCGTGCAAACCTATATAACGTAGGTACATGACATAATAACGCCACGTAAAATGTTGCGCTACACATGCAACACAGCATTTCTAACCTAGCCCACAATGTCTGCTGTGTGGATCGAGCAGTCATTTGAAAGAGTAAGACATTTTCAGCGATACAACTCAAAGGTGAAATCCATTAAAGCCAAAATAATGGAATTCATTGCCCTTGACAATCAACCGTTCTCTGTCGTGGGTGATGTTGGCTTTCGCCGACTGGTCGAGCACCGGTACACATTACCAAGTGCGCTATTTTCAGATGTTGCCCTACTGGAGTTACACAGTAATAGCGTCACTGCTATTAGCGTCACGACATACATACTATGCAACGCTGTTTGGGTCTTTGCGTGTCAAAAAAATATACAGTAGCACTGTCAAAGCTGTGCAAACAAGCAAACACCGGCCACGAACGATGTGTTTACAATACTGTGTTGGTAATAAAGCATCATTTGTTCTACCGCAACTTCTGGGGTAGCTAGCTTTAGCTTGGTACCTAGCTAGCACCAATACAACCAGCCTGAAAACAATGACCAGTAGAAACTGTAGTCATTTTCATTATTCTTAGCAATGATTTAGGAATCCTTGTGAGTAAGTATTAGCTGGGATGCCACTTGTTCCCCTTTGAAATTGAACTTCAGTTCATGAAAATAAATAGCTAGCCAGCTACTTAACCCTGTTGCCCAAAGCTAACTTTATAAGCAGCCAGCTAGCTTCACCTGGCTAGTGAGGCTTGACATGACTATGTGTTGTGAAGCTAGCCACAATAAGAATTAGGTTCAATAGTGGAATTTCCGGTTTGCCTTCAAAATAAAAGTATATCATTGACAGTTATACAAATATTTTGATGGCTAACTGCAAAGTCCACTATTGTGTCTAGCTTCACATAGATGGGTCCGACCACCATTAATTAAATAAGAACGGTCTTTTAAATTAGGGTTATTTTAGATGATGACACCTAGCTATATAGTTAGGCAGCTAACTATAGCTACTGAAACAGATTATGACGTATCTTTTTTGACATGCAAAGACTCAAAAGGCATTCCATCGAAATCATGGTTGAGAATGAAACGACTGAAAAAATGAACAACGAAACAGCACAGCAAGTAAATTAAAGAAATAGGTTTTGATTATGTTTTACTGGTAATGGGGACATACCTTAATGCCAACAATATAACTTCTTGGTTAGTGTGGTGTGTGTGTAACCATTATTTAACTAGGCAAGTCAGTTAAGAACAAATTCTTATTTACAATAACGGCCCGGACGACGCTGGGCCAATTGTGTGCCGCCATATGGGACTCCCAATCATGGCCGGATGTGATGCAGCCTGGATTCGAACCAGGGACTGTAATGACGCCTCTTGCACTGAGATGCAGTGCCTTAGACCGCTGCGTGCATGTGTGTGTGTTAACTCTTTAATTGTACTAGAATGCTTAAAAGGCCGCTAAAATTTTAAATATCGGTTGTGTTTCTTTTGGCGAGGAATTTATCGGTATCAGCCAAAAATGTAATATCGGTGCATCACTACTAACTAGTATTGTGATACCACAGGGTTTGCCCTACCACCCTGTTCCCGTGTTCTATATGTTCTGCTCACAAACCTGTCCCTGATATTCACACCAATACAACACATTGAATTTAACTTCACACTTTTTAGTGCATAATAGAATCGGCTACTGCAGAAAATGGCTGCTTTGCTCATATCCAAAAACCTACCTGTGATTGGGCAGGAGGAATGTAGAAAGGAGTATAAATGCATAATGATCTTAATTTTCATTGTGGCATTAAGGGAAAAACACACTAGGCCTATTTGAAACCATCTTCACCCTACTCTTCAGACAACTTTACACACACCTCCCAAAAGTTGAGTAGGCTCACAGCTGTCACACGTGATATTGGATGAAGCACTCATTCTGATATGACATACTGTATATTATTTTTCAATTTGTAGTTGACGTATAGGGATGCATTCTGTGCTCAGTAATTAATTTTGATATGAGAAACATACATTATTTTGTGATCACACAGGGACAGGGCTGGCTATAGCAAGATTTGGTTGCCCCCCCATCATGTGTTGGGCTGGGGCACTAATCGACCGCTTATGACTGGAACAGGCCCTGCACAGGGAGGAGAAGATCTTTTCACGCCTATTTTATAGCTCAATGGGTGATAAACTTTTTGTCAGACAGATCTACACAATTCACGTGGATGATTTATCTCCATCTCTTCATTCAAAAACTCAATCATGGATACTTACTGACAGTATTTATATGTACATATTCGTATTCCATTCCTTTACTTAGATTTGTGTGTATTAGGTAGTTGTTGTGGAATTGTTAGATTACATGTTAGACATTGCTGCACTGTCGGAACTAGAAGCATTTCGCTGCACTGGCAATAACATCTGCTAATCATGTGTATGTGACCAATAAAATTTGATTTGACAGTTGCGGCTGCTTCGCGTGATATATTGTTGTCTCTACTCTCTTGTCCTTTGTGCTGTTGTCTCTGCCCAATAATATTTGTACTATGTTTTGTGCTGCTACCATGCTGTGTTTTCATGTGTTGCTGCCATACAAAGTTGTTGTCTTAGGTCTCTCTTTATGTAGTGTTGTCTCTCTTGTCGTGACGTGTGTTTTGTCCTATATATAAAAAAATATATATATATTATCCCAGCCCCCGTCCCAGCAGGCCTTTTGCCTTCTGGTAGGCCGTCATTGTAAATAAGAATTTGTAAGTCGCTCTGGATAAGAGCGTCTGCTAAATGACTTAAATGTAAATTTGTTCTTAACTGACATGCCTAGTTAAGTAAAGGTTAAATAAAAATATTAATATTTTGAGATCAAAGCAGGTTTAACTTGTTTTGGATAGGGGGCAGTATTTTCACGGCCGGATAAAAAACGTACCTAATTTAATCTGATTATTACTCCTGCCCAGAAACTAGAATATGCATATAATTATTAGCTTTGGATAGAAAACACTCCAAAGTTTCTAAAACTGTTTGAATGGTGTCTGTGAGTATAACAGAACTCATTTGGCAGGCCAAAACCTGAGAAGATTCTGTACAGGAAGTACCCTATCTGACCATTTCTTGGCCTCCTTGATCATCTCTATCCAAAACAGGGGATCTCTGCTGTTACGTGACACTTCCTACGGCTCCCATGGGCTCTCAGAAGGCGGCAAAAAGCTGAATCGTGGCTTTGCAGGCCCTGGCTGAAAAACATTAGCGTGTTTGGATAGTGGCCGGTCAGAGTACTATGAGACTGAGGCTCGTGCACGAGGGGACACCATGTTTTTATTTTCTCTCTCTTTGTACTAAAACACGATTTCCCGGTCGGAATATTATCGCTTTTTTATGAGAAAAATGGCATAAAAATTGATTTTAAACAGCGGTTGACATGCTTCGAAGTACGGTAATAGAATATTTAGAATTTTTTTGTCACGAAAAGCGCCGGGCGCCGTCACCCTTCTTTACCCTTTGGATAGTGTCTTGAACGCACGAACAAAACGCCGCTATTTGGATATAACTATGGATTATTTTGAACCAAACCAACATTTGTTATTGAAGTAAAAGTCCTGGGAGTGCATTCTGACGAAGAACAGCAAAGGTAATAACATTTTTCTTATAGTAAATCTGACTTTGGTGAGGGCTAAACTTGGTGGGTGTCTAAATGGCTAGCCCTGTGATGCCGGGCTATCTACTTAGAATATTGCAAAATGTGCTTTCACCGAAAAGCTATTTTAAAATCGGACATAGCGAGTGCATAGAGGAGTTCTGTACCTATAATTCTTAAAATAATGTATGTTTTTTGTGAACGTTTATCGTGAGTAATTTAGTAAATTCACCGGAAGTGTTCGGTGGGAATGCTAGTTCTGAACGTCACATGCTAATGTAAAAAGCTGGTTTTTCATATAAATATGAACTTGATTGAACAAAACATGCATGTATTGTATAACATAATGTCCTAGGCGTGTCATCTGATGAAGATCATCAAAGGTTAGTGCTGCATTTAGCTGTGGTTTTGTTTTTTGTGACATTATATGCTTGCTTGAAAAATGGGTGTCTGATTATTTCTGGCTGGGTACTCTGCTGACATAATCTAATGTTTTGCTTTCGCTGTAAAGCCTTTTTGAAATCGGACAGTGTGGTTAGATAAAGGAGAGTCTTGTCTTTAAAATGCTGTAAAATAGTCGTATGTTTGAAAAATTGAAGTTTTTGTATTTTTGAGGAATTTGTAATTCGCGCCACGCCTATCATTGGATATTGGGGCAGGTGTTCCGCTAGCGGAACGTCTAGATGTAAGAGGTTTTAAAGTGACGAGTTTACATCCCTGATTATTACAGAAAAAAATCTTTATAGTCAACAAACAACAACTTACTGATTTCGGGAGCTCTGTAGAATCTGCTGACGAGGTACGGCGTGATGTCGTTGTCCGCCACATGGGACGCCGAGCCAAAATCGCAGAGTTTCAGGATGGTCTTCGACTCATTGACCTTGTGGGGAGAGACAGAAAAACAGGGCAGTGTAGCAAAACTCTTAAAAAAAAAACAACTACACAGAAATCGAAAAAACAAGTGATTCTTATAGGACGAATCCAGGCAGTCCCTCCCTGTTTCAGTCCGCTTTCTTTCATTTGGTGCCTTATGAACACGACCCAGCCTCAGTGCAGTGGTTAACAGTCATGTGATGATATATATAAATGTAGGGGTGTGAACGTTTAAACAAAATAGGGATCCGTAACGTTAAGAAAAATCCCTAACGGAATTTTAGTTTTTTACCCCCCAGAAAATCTTAATCACAGTGCAGCTGGCTAGCCTGCTCTTTCTCTTCGCTAATGATGCGAGTCTGTTGTGTGTAGAATATCCTAGCCTATTCATTGATGATAGGCCCTGCTTTACTGAATTTGCGAGACATTGCATGCCAAGAAATGGCAAAGAACAGCATTCCATTGCGAGATACAGCTTTTGATTGTCGATAGTCAGAACCGTGCACTAGGCCTATCTATGTCTGCCTGGTGGCCGACCCGCCTATACTGTGAAGCTCCCCTCTCTCGTCGTCCCTCGCTATGAAACATGCGATTGTTTGTGTTCTTGGAAGTACAGCAATTAATAAGTCTCCGCCGTTCCAAAATGACTGAATCTTAGGAGTCGGTTCCTTACAGAAGATGCATTTACTTTAGACTGAATGTTTTGTTAAGTCACGGTATTTAACAAACTTTGAAGAACATTTTTAGGAGAGAGTGGTCTGTGTGCAGACAGGTCAAGATTTTTTTATTTCACCTTTATTTAACCAGGTAGGCTAGTTGAGAACAAGTTCTCATTTACAACTGCGACCTGGTCAAGATAAAGCAAAGCAGTTCAACACATACAACAACACAGTTACACATGGAATAAACAAAACATACAGTCAATAATACAGTAGACAAAAGTCTATATACAGTGTGTGCAAATGAGGTAGGATAAGGGAGGTAAGGCAATAAATAGGCCATGGTGGCGAAGTAATTACAATATAGCAATTAAACACTGGAATGGTAGATGTACAGAAGATGAATGTGCAAGTAGAGATACTGGGGTGCAAAGGAGCAAGATAAATAAATAAATACAGTATGGGTTGAGGTAGTTGGATGGGCTAATTACAGATGGGCTATGTACAGGTGCAGTGATCTGTGAGCTGGGTCTTGTAACTTCTGGTCGCCTATTGATGGACATTGGTCCCGCTTCAGAAGCAGCATTCCTTTACAGATAAGTAAAATGTCCGTTCAGTGGCGTTTCGAAACTATCTCCAGAGAAGGTTTCGTGTTGGCATTTAAAAAAGCCGTAGAGTACCCTTACAAACAAACAAACATAGCGTAACTGATGCGCTTTCAAGGGTATATCTGACAGCGGAAGATAGAACTTTATTGCCCAGTCCCTAGCGGTCATACATGCGTAATAGGACCATTATTCTGCATTGTGAATTAATGTGGAATTTTATGATTGTTTTTCTTTTTTACTGAAAACCGTAAAAAAAAATTGCAGTTTAAAAGTTAAGCAAAATGTTCCATTTGTCACATCCCTAATATAATGATAGTATGGGCCTCGTACCAAGATGTTGTCGGGCTTGATGTCAGCGTGGAGGATGTTGCACCGTTTGAGGAGCTTGAGGGCCAGGAAGAGCTGCTGGGTGTAGGAGCGGACAGCCTTGATGTGGAGGCCCACATCCTTACCATACTTCTTCAACACCTCGCGCAAGTTCATACTGGGAACAGAAATTACACAGAAAGACATGAGTTACAGCCAGTGAAGCTGTGTGCTAGATGACAAACGCGTTGCAGCGTATAATGCCACTAAGGACATACAGTGTGTCTGAAATGGCACCCTATTCTCTTTAAATTGCATTCATTTTGACCAGAAATGCCCTATAATAGGTCGCCATTTAATACATAGCCATAGTGTGGTGACAGTGCAGTAGTGGTAGTCTCCCAGCCAGTACCTGAGGGGCTCAAACACCAGACACAGGTGCTGCTTGTGGTAGAAGTGTCTGAAGAGGCGCAGGCAGTGGAACTTGTCGTCGGGGTCGGCGTCGTTGAGCCTCTTGAGGAACTCCAGCTCTTTCAGGCCAGTCTTCTGCCTGGAGACCCAAAACAAAATCAGCAAGGTAAGCATTGATTGTTTTTTATTTGTATAAATAATTCTGATAAATTCCCCTCGTCCAAGGAAACCCCGGACGCTTCACATAGATGTAGATGGAATACTTATAATGAGAGTGCACATTCAAATGTATGGGTGGTAAAGGCAATATGCTCCCATAACAATAAGTGAAACAGAGACCAGACAAACCCAAATGGCACCTTATTGCCTATACAGTGCACTACTTTTGACTAGAGAGCTATGGGCCCTGGTCAAGAGTGCTGGTCAAAAGTAGTAGACTATATAGTTGCCATTTGAGTCCTGAGGCTTGCCTGCCTGAGGACTTACATGAGCTCGTTGTTGCGGATGATCTTGACAGCCACATCCTGTCCGGCGCGGGCCGTGTCCCTGCCCCTGATCACATTGCTAAACATTCCCTGGCCTGTGTAGCCATACACGTCGTAGCGCTTGTCCAGCGTCTCCCCGATGTTCACACCTAACATACAGGTGGCACACAGAGGGCAGAGATGAGGGGCATGTTTATAAAGCGTTGGACATTTCTCAATGAGATATCCAGTTTCCAGGCCTAAAATAACACTATATTGAATGATCGTGAAATCAAAGGACCACACTGAATACTGTAAGACTTACATGGACTGTTTCCAAACAGGGCTGATTTATAGAGAGAAAAAAAAGCTCTGCCGCCTTTAATTGATGAATTAGTGAATGACAGTAACATTTGTACAGTCAAGGGCACTTACGGTAGTAACCCTCTGCGTCGGTCCAGTTGTCCCGGAGGTTGGGGTTCTCTTTGAAGTCCTTCCCCCCCACACCTGCTGCTCTCATCCTGGCACTCTGTACAGAGATATATACGACCAATGGTTCAACCACAACATGACCAAACATTCAACCACACTCACATAATGAACTACTGCAAAAGACAGATCATTCAGAAGATAAGGACGGGCTTGCGTGTCTAGTCCAGAGTTGCACTCTAAAGATCAGAGATACAAACATGGTTTGAAATCAGTGGAGGGGAATGAGGCTCCTGTAAGACTTACATCAATGGCTGCTTCAAACATGTCGTCCGATTCTGTAAACATATCCGGGGCCGAGGGCTTTTTGGGTCCTAACGGAAAGAGGGAGGAAACAAGATTAAAAAAATGTTACATTTGTGAGTTATTAGTAAAAACATGCTCCGACTGGCACACGTTCTGGCCTAAAAATATGACCTGAAGGAATGCAACTGAATGACCATAGGGGACCCAAAGACTTACTTACAGACCGAAGACTAATTTACAACCCCTGCATTGGTCAATGTTAGTCGTATGTGTTAAGTCACAACTGCATTGTCAGCTTTCTCCCAAACAGACAGATTCAAATTCAGATCAACTTTATTATCCCACTAGGGGGAAATTCATTTGGTCATGTGCTTAAAAAGACGGTACATGAAAACACAGAAAGTACACAATAATATCATTACGGCACCGTCAGCAATTTTCCTGGCGGGAGCGGGCAAATATTTTTGTTGTCTACCAGATTATTTGGAAACGGTCGTCTATCTGATTTGTATGCGTTATCCTACGGAATTGTATTAAAAGCACATATTTTTCCGCATTATTCAAATTCAGTAGCCTACCTCCCTAGTAACGCGCCTAGTATGTGTGGTCTCATGGAAATAGAGTAGGCTGTCTTACGAGCACATAGGTTAGGCTACTATGGTGAGCGAGTGTTGCGCCTACTATTAAGTATAGTAGGCTATAGCCTATGCATGGTCGCAGAAACACGGGGCAGTTATCTTTTCAAGGAAATGTACTTCCTAAATATGATTAGGCTATAGTTCACTACATTGCCTGGAAATAAATATTGATCATCATATTTCTCAGTCTGAAAACATCTCACTCCTAAAAGTTAGGCTATAAAAATAGCTCAAAAGAAAGTAAGTCTGCTCTCTTCAAACTACATATATCATATGACTGTTATACCCCAGTAATACAGAAAGCCTAATATAATGGGCCACGTGAGAATCTCAACCTATTTCTTAAGGTATTTTTACACAATTGTTATTGCCCATTGGGCGGAATATTGCTGTGACCACGGCTGGCAAGTGAGCTGTGTCACATACGCCCTAAAATAACATTGCGCGACAGTGGTTGGGAACAGTTATTTTTTATTTGTTGTATTTTTCTTATATTTTTCCTTTATTTTCCACTAACCCTATGACCCCTCCCCTAATTGGACTAAACTAATGAACAACACTTAGGCTTCTACTTCCAGCTCATACATACTATATACATTTTACGGACACTATCTATTTTCCAATAGTTATTTGTTGTTTGTTTTTACACCTATCCTTTCGCTACCCTCCCATCTATGCTGGAGGAAACAGGTACTAAAGTATCTATATCCACAGTAAAACGAGTCCTATATCGGCATAACCTGAAAGGCCGCTCAGCAAGGAAGAAGCCACTGCTCCAAAACTGCCATAAAAAAGCCAGACTACAGTTTGCAACTGCACATGGGGACCAAGATCATACTTTTTGGAGAAATGTCCTCTGGTCTGATGAAACAAAAATAGAACTGCTTGGCCATAATGACCATCATTATGTTTGGAGGAAAAAGGGAGAGGCTTGCAAGCCAAAGAACACCATCCCAACCGTGACGCACGGGGTGGCAGCAACATGTTGTGGGGGTGCTTTGCTGCAGGAGGGACTGGTGCACTTCACAAAATAGATGGCATCATGAGGCAGGAAAATGATGTGGATATAATAAAGCAACATCTCAAGACATCAGTCAGGAAGTTAAAGCTTGGTCGCAAATGGGTCTTCCAAATGGACAATGACCCCAAGCATACTTCCAAAGTTGTGGCAAAATGGCTTAAAGACAACAAAGTCAAGGTATTGGAGTGGCCATCACAAAGCCCTGACCTCAATCCTATAGAGAATTTGTGGGCGGAACTGGAAAAGTGTGTGCAAGCAAGGAGGCCTACAAACCTGACTCAGTTACACCAGCTCTGTCATGAGGAATGGGCCAAAATTCACCCAACTTATTGTGGGAGGCTTGTGGAAGGCTACCCGAAACGTTAGACCCAAGTTCAACAATTTAAAGGCAATGCTACCAAATACTAAATACTAAACCTCTGACTGGGAATGTGATGAAAGAAATAAAAGCTGAAATAAGTCATTCTCTCTACTATTATTCTGACAATTCACATTCTAAAAAATAAAGTGGTGATCCTAACTGACCTAATACAGGGAATTTTTTATAGGATTAAATGGAAGGAATTGTGAAAACTGAGTTTAAATGTATTTGGCTAAGGTGTATGTAAACTTCCGACTTCAACTGTATATACATTTTATGGACACAGTATATTTTACATTAGTTACCTTGTTATTAGTCCCACCCTTTAGCTCCATTCAACCCCTCCCATCTGTCTTTTAACTTCATTGGGCTAGGTGGCAGTATTTTGACGTCCGGATGAAAAGCGTGCCCGTAGTAAACTGCCTGCTACTCAGGCCCAAAGGTAGGATATGCATATTATAAGTAGATTTGGATCGAAAACACTCTGAAGTTTCTAAAACTGTTTGAATGATGTCTGTGAGTATAACAGAACTCATATGCCAGGCAAAAAGCTGAGAAAAAATCCAACCAGGAAGTGGGAAATCTGATGTTTGTAGTTTTTCAAGTGATTGCCTATCCAGTATACATTGTCTGTGGGGTCATTTTGCACTTCCTAAGGCTTCCACTAGATGTCAACAGTCTTTAGAATGTTGTGTCATGCTTCTACTGTGAATGGGGAGAGAATAAGAGCCATTGGAATCAGATGACTGAGAAAATGACATGAGCTCAGACAGGCAAGCGCCCACGAGAGTTAGGTGTGTTCCTTTTCATTTCTGAAGACAATGGAATTGTCTGGTTGGAATATTATCGAAGATTTATGATAAAAACATCCTAAAGATTGATGCTATACATCGTTTGACATGTTTCTATGATCTGTAATATAACTTTTTGGACTTTGTCTGAACTTACTGCGCGACCACAGTGCATTTGGAATGCTGGACTGAACGCGCGAACAAAAAGGAGTTATTTCGACATAAATATGGACTTTATCGAAACAAAACAAATATTTATTGTGGAACTGGGATTCCTGGGAGTGCATTCCGATGAAGATTATCAAAGGTAAGTGAATATTTATAATGTTATTTGTGACTTCTATTGACTCCAAAATGGCAGGTATCTGTATGGCTTTTTTTGATGTCTGAGCGCTGTATTCAGATTATTGCAAAGTGTGCTTTTGCCGTAAAACTTTTTTGAAATCTGACCCCAGCGGTTGCATTAAGGAGAAGTGTATCTATAATTCTTTGAATTACAGTTGTATATTTTATCAACGTTTATGATGAGTATTTCTGTAAATTGATGTGCTCATTCACCGGAAGTTTTGGGAGGCAAAACATTTCTGAACATTACACGCCAATGTAAAATGGGGGTTTTGGATATAAATATGAACTTTATCGAGCAAAACATACATGTATTGTGTAACATGAAGTCCTATGAGTGCCATCTGATGAAGATCATCAAAGGTTAGTGATTCATTTTTAGCTGTATTTCTGGTTTTTGTGACGCCTCTCCTTGCTTGGAAAATGGCTGTGTGGTTTTTCTTGTCTAGGTGCTGTCCTAACACACGCTAGCGTCCCACATACCCCAGAGAGGTTAACACCATCCATATTGGATTTCTATTTGTCAATTATTTTTCGTGCTGTGATGTTTCACAAAAGTTCTGAACCTTTCTATTCTCATAGTTCCTACAGATTGTAAATAAAGATAAAAATGTTTGCTAAAAGTATTATTATATTATTGATCGATTGACTATGACTTTTCAGATCACCCAGTAGCGCTATCTGCAGTTAGCTCGAAGTAAATGTTGCAATTGTACAGCCATCCCTGGACATGCGACCAAAAACAAGCAACATATGGACAGTACCAAAACAAATAATCTAATGATTCTGTCTCTTCACAGCAAAATCTGCAGAGCTGGGATGGTTGTATCAACCATTACTGTAGGAAATAGGGTGCATATATTTTCACCTTGCCTAACCCTTTACTCACCGTCCTTCTCCTGTGTGATGAGGCCTTGCTTGGCCTTGATGTTCTCCTCAAACGTGTCGAGGTTCTCCAGCTCGTACTCCTTCACGTCGGCCGCCACGCGCTCCAGGATGTCGTCTGGTGAGGGCGAGCGGCTCCGCGTGCTGCTCTGGGGGCTACTGGGATCCGACGCCATAGATGTCATGCTGTCCTCGTTGCCGCCACGGTATTTCTGCGCAGGGAGAAAGGTGTTGGCATACAGGTCACAACAATGGAAATCCGGAAAAATAAGATATTGGTTTGGATGTGGGACAATTTCAGCGGTGTAACATGAAAAAATCTAATCATGAAAATTCCCATATCTGAGTAGAAAAAATAGGGGATGGGGGACTTGGGGATCCCTGAAACAGCTATGGACAGTCCAACAGCAGAGTGAGAGAGGAACTGACCTGGACGATAGCTAGGCGCTGCTGGCGGCGCTGCTCTATGAGGGCCTCTTCATCCACCTCCTCACCGTCAAAGTCCTCGAACCTGAGCACAAAATAAACCCACTTACAAGAACACACAATCACCCAGAGAATTACCATATTGCCGAGTATAGCATTTGTGTGTGTTCTCCCTCTACTCACACTTCCTCTTCGGAGGACTCCTTGTCGGCCTTCATGCCCTCAGAGAGACTGCCCTTGAATTTGTCCTCGTCCCGGCCATGTCTCCTCCTCCTGTCCCGGTCCCGGGAGTTGGAGCGCCTGCCGTACTGTCTGAGACGGCCATACCTGTCCCTCTCTGGTGACCTGCAGCGCACAACAAAGGAAACACTTTGTGTTGTTCTGAATGATTTGTTAAACACTTAACAAACCCTTAGACAACCTTGGCTTATGAGCCTCCTACTCTGACATCACTAAAGCTTCATCAATAGAGCCAGACAGAATCTGAAAGGGAATCAGTCGGAAAGGAACTAGCTATACGAGTCCAGTATCTAATAATAATACAGTATTACTACTATTACTATAATTATTTGCAGGTATCATCTCAATACATTTATGTAGGCTTGAGGAAGAACTCTTGCAGATTCCATTTTGCCCAGCTCATCCACACACACAAAGTTTCAGCTTGTCTCGTCTAACCTGCGTCTCAGTGGAGATCTACTCCGTCTCCGGAAGGGCGAGGGAGACCTTCTTCTGAAGGGAGAGCGGCTCATCCTGCGACCTTGGGGAGCACCTCTGGGGCTGGTCTCCCGTGACCTCGCTCTACCCCCTGGTCCTGCTTCTGGCCGTATTCGCTTCCTGTAGGAGAGAGAAAGCTTAGAAGATCAGTGGTGGATAGTAGCACATTCTTAATGCCCAATCCTAAAACACAAAAGTAATAGTTGCCCTTGCCATGTACAGACCTCTACTGCTGTTCAGTACGGGACAAGAAACAGGCACTGCATAAACATTTCGTAATAATATAGGCTTAAATAAATGATGGCTCATTTAAAAAAATAAAATCCTTGGCACTCAAATTTAGAGAAATAGGGGGTGGACTGCAGGTTATTCCATAGTAACAGACCTTAGTGGTGAGGAGCCCTGTCTGTCAGCATCCCTCCTCCTGGCGTCTATGGAGCGACTGCTGCCTCTCCTTGTTGGGGACCTGGCTGCTCTGGAAGGAGAGCCCTGTTTGGAGGTGGAGGCTGAAGCTGATGCCCGTTGGGAGTCTCTGGTGGAGCGTGGGGAGGTGCTGCGTCTCCTCTGGGGGCTGCTGAGCTCCCTTCCTCCTCGCCTTTGGGGAGAGCGATTCTCTTTCCCTGACGAGGTGTCCTTAAACGGGGACTTGGTCGGCCTCTTGTCTGGCTCTTTCTCCACCTCTGATCGTCCTGGGCGCTCCCGTGATCTGGACCTCCGGCTGCCGTGCACCGCGTTTGGTCTGTCATCGTTCTGTGGCGAGGAGCGTTTGTCCAAACGGCTGCCCCTCTGCTCTGATCTCCTGCTGGAGGGGGAAGGAGACTTCTTGCTTCTCTCTTTGGACCTGCTCCGGGAGCGTTTCCTCTCTTTTGATTTGCTGCGGCCACGGTCTTTGGCGGCGGTGTTTTTGGTGCCTTTGGTCGTTTTGTCTGACTTGGACTCCTTGCCTGTCCTCTCCCTGGACTTGCTCCGACTGTGGCACTTGGAGCTGGACTTGCCTGCTTCTGTGGTGTCCCGTCTGGATTTACCACTCCTACCCCTGGGGGAGGGGGGCTTTGCCATGCTGCCCCTCTGGCGCTGCTCCCCGTTCCGGACCCCCCCATCTCCATCTCCCTCCTCAGAGCCAGAGTTATAACCCTGTAGGATGAGGCCCATGCCTGACTGCACCTTGCCCCCCTCCATCATCTGGCTGTCTAGCTCTGCTTTGATCATGGCCCTCTGTTTCTCCAACTCCTCCAATAAAGCCTTGTCATCAGATACAGGGGATATGTTTGTTTTTCTGTGGCTAGAGGAGCTGTTGATGCCAGGGGCGGATGGAGAGGAGCCATCTTTACGTTTGTGTTTCTTGTGTTTGTGTCTATGTTTGCGCTTGCGGTCCTTGTCCTCTTCAGAGGCGTGTTTGTGTTTTTTGTGCTTGCTGCGGTGTTTGTGTTTCTTTTTCTTGTGTTTGCTGCCACCGCTGTAATGTTTGGACCCCTCTGCTGTCTTTTCTCCATTCATTTCAGCTTCCCCCTCTCTGACCTCTTTATCGTCCTCTTCTTCTTCAGAATTTTCAGCACTCTCCTCCTCACTCCCACTCTTCTCATTGCTCTCCAAATCTTCTTTCCTGTGGAGATAAAAAGAGATTGGTCAAAGATATAATTTAAACCAATAACTTTTTTCTAACTTGGTTAGCTACAACATTCATCTACCAAAACATTACTATCCTTGCTTCCTGACTTTACCGCCATAGTTAATGTTACTTAGCCTACTGCTAGCTGGGTGAATCTCATGAAACCAGTATTAAACATATCTGTAGAAAATTGTTACAAAACTGATGCATATGCAAAAATCCGCTATCATTCTGAAGACTAAGATGTCAATTTTTTTGCCAAAGTGTCTTATTTTAAATAAATTAATATGCACATTTTTCACCCAAAATTCTCATTACTGAAATGTGTTCGGATTAAATTCACAGAACATTTTATAAAATGTTACTTTCGAAAAACCTAACTTACTTGAATAAAACACTAAATATGTTGCCGAATTTTGTCCATAAATCATAAAAATGGTATACTCGTTGAAGTTTACATTAAACTCTAATATTTATTACGTAGAAACACTGACTGTGGACGTCTCATTACCGCACCCCTCTTGTTGGTGGATAATTTTTGTTGCAGGTTAAAGCATATTTCCTGCAATTCTACACATTTTGTCATCGGGTGCAGATTTTTTGTTGTTGCTGTTTTTAAGCCAATTTCCTACAATTCTACACATTTTCTACACGTCTTGTGTGTTCATGTGATATTTGAGTAACTCAATTACAACGAAATGGGCTAGTTGATCTGTACATTTATGAAATGTTATAAATAGGTCTGTAATGACTGACATGACAAGAGGAAAACTGATGATGCACTACCCAATTTAAAACTTGCACCTTGGTGCATTCTACTATTACAACTTTCAGGAGTAAGTTGAAATTTTGTTAAAGGTCATGAACAGTAAAAATCATGTTTTTCATGAAATTGGATATTTGGATGAAACCAGAATAAAGTCCCAATTGGTCCAGTGTCGTCCGGGTTACATTTACATTTTAATCATTTAGCAGACGCTCTTATCCAGAGCGACTTACAGTAGTGAATACATACATTTCATGCATTTTTTATTTTTTTTTGTACTGGCCCCCCGTGGGAATCGAACCCACAACCCTGGCGCTGCACACACCATGCTGGCGTTGCAAACACCATGCTCTATCAACTGAGCCACAGGGAAGGCCGGGTTAGGGGAGGGTTTGGCCGGGGTAGGCCGTCATTGTAAATAAGAATTTGTTCTTAACTGACTTGCCTAGTTAAATAAAGGATACAAAAAAAAGTATTAAATAAGTATAATTACCAAAGTATGAAAAATAACTGTTGCTTCTACATCGATAAAGTTTGATCATAAAGTTACTTGTCCTCTCCCCCATGTCAAACACTTGGATTCAGGAGGAGGGAATATTAAGGGGAATGGGTGACATCACCCCAACTCTCATTTTAATACATCAATGGTAACATGATATTCTCTTATCGATTTTAAATAAGTACAGCCTTGTAACCAACATCGGAGAAGGCGTGTTTGCAGAGGGGCGTGGTTTATATAGCTAGATACTGTAGCTACTCTACTGGTGCCAACATTTGACTGTAGGGTGTCAGCAAATATCATGAATCATGAATGAATACGGCAAATCTAAGGTGCCACCAACCTCCTGTGTTATATGTCTCCCCGTTCATCTGTGTCTGGTGTTAGACAGTTACTGGCTAGCTAGGTCTTCAGCCAGCATGGAATAAAAATTGGGGGACTGGTAGTTCAAAACTCTGACAGTTGTCATGTCAACACATCTGTCAGTGCTGCTGTGAACTGCATCACAAGAGACATGCCAAACGGGAGATGTAAAAAAAAATGGGGACATAATTGATGCAATTGTTTGAGTTGCTTTGTGTATCAACAAATTAGCTTGAGATGATTTTACTGCAACACTGCTCACTAGATCCTAGTTTCTTGACATAGGCATTTCAAAGAGCTGTCAGTCAAGGCGACCTCATTAATATAAGCTCTCCGCCCACTCAGTCTGTCTTTTCAAACTTCCTGGTAGTTAGCCATGAGGAAACAGTACTTTCCCACATTTTTTGGGGCATTTCTATCCCCAAAAAATATTATCCCCACAGTTTCTGAACCACTAATCTAGAGGGGTAGTCCTTAGTTAATTTATTCACTTAGATGCCTTCAAAATGAGATTCTTATTCTCAAACACCCCCTTTAACCCACTTGGACTTCTCATTACCAGCACGGCTAAAAAGCTCAAATTGTGAAAAAATCAGAACCATTACCATACCAACATGGAGGCATCAGTGGGCTTTAGTGATGTCGTCAATTGTTTTCTGACTCATAATGGCTGTCTCCTATTATTTGCATATTGAGTTAAGGTACTCATTACCAAAACACACATTTCTCATTACAACATAATTTTTAGGTCAGTTTAGGTAATAAGAACCTTAATTTCGGTAATGATAATAAGTTAAGTCTCATTTATAGTCAATGGGTGAGCTGTACTGGAAACTATCTATTTACTAGGCCCATTCCTTAAACCTTGATTTTCTTTGTAAAAACAAAATGTATTTGATTACGTACAAGAAATATGGGGTCTATAAACCCCATTTAACTTACTTTAAGCCACAATCGGCAGTTCGTGTTTCAGCAAAGAGCAACCCAAACACTTAAAGTAGGATATCCCCCATTTTTACATCTGTACTTGTTTTCACACTTACCTACAGTGGCAAGAAAAAGTATGTGAACCCTTTGGAATTATCTGGATTTCTACATAAATTGGTCATAAAATTAGATCTGATCTTCATCTAAGTCACAACAACAGACAAACACAGTCTGCTTAAACTAATAACACATACATTATTGTATTAGTCTTGTCTATATTGAATACATAATTTAAACATTCACAGTGTAGGTTGGAAAAAGTATGTGAACCCCTAGGCTAATGACTTTTACAAAAGCTAATTGGAGTCAGGAGTCAGCTAACCTGGAGTACAATCATTGAGACGAGATTGGAGATGTTGATTAGAACTGCCCTGCCCTATAAAAAAACAAAATTTGAGTTTGCTATTCACAAGAAGCATTGCCTGATGTGAACCATACCTCGAACAAAAGAGATCTCAGAAGACCCAAGATTAAGAATTGTTGACTTGCATAAAGCTGGAAAGGGTTACAAAAGTATCTCTAAAAGCCTTGATGTTCATCAGTCCACGGTAAGACAAATTGTCTATAAATGGAGAAAGTTCAGCACTGTTGCTACTCTCCCTAGGAATAGCTGTCCTGCAAAGATGACAGCGCAGAATGCTTAATGGGGTTAAGAAGAATCTTAAGAGTGTCAGCTAAAGACTTAAAGAAATCTCTGGAACATGCTAACATCTCTGTTGACGAGTCTACGATACGTAAAACACTAAACAAGAATGGTGTTCATGGGAGGACACCAAGGAAAAAGTCACTGCTGTCCAAAAAAAAACCATTGCTGCGCGTCTGAAGTTCGCAAAAGAGCATCTGGATGTTCGACAGCGCTACTGGCAAAATATTCTGTGGACAGATTAAACTACAGTTGAGTTGTTTGTAAGGAACACACAACACCATGTGTGGAGAAAAAAGGCACAGCACACAAACATCAAAACCTCATCCCAACTGTAAAGTATGGTGAAGGGAGCATCATGGTTTGGAGATGCTTTGCTGCCTCAGGGCCTGGACAGCATGCTATCATCATCAACAACAAAAAATGTATTCCCAAGTTTATCAAGACAATTTGCAGGAGAATGTAAGGCTATCTGTCCGCCAGCTGAAGCTCAAAAGAAGTTGGATGATGCAACAGGACAACGACCCAAAACATAGAAGTAAATCAACAACAAAATGGCTTCAACAGAAGAAAATACACCTTCTGGAGTGGCCCAGTCAGAGTCCTGACTGAGATGCTGTGGCATGACCTTAAGAGAGTGGTTCACACCAGACATCCCACGAACATTGCCGAACTGAAACAGTTTTGTAAAGAGGAATGGTCCAAAATTCCTCCTGATCCGCAAAATGTTTGGTTGAGGTTATTGCTGCCAAAGTAGGGTCAACCAGTTATTAAAACCAAGGGTTCACCTACTTTTCCCACCCTGCACTGTGAATGTTAACACGGTGTGTTCAATAAAGACATGAAAACATATAATTGTTTGTGTGTTATTGGTTTAAGCAGACTGTGTTTGTCTATTGTTGTGACTTAGATGGAGACCAGATCAAATTTTATGACCAATTTATGCAAAGTCCAGGTAATTCTAAAGGGTTCACATACTTTTTCTTGCCACTGTATACTGTTGTTTAAAGGTAGACTTAGCAAAATGACATTGCCACGAGCAGCACCGCAGATATTGAGATGAGCGAGATGCAAGACTTAGCTCTAAAACAGTCACACACAGTATCTGTGCATGGGTTCGCATCACGCTGTTCACAGCATGGTAGTCAGGGCACCAAAACAGCGGAGAAGTTGGGGTTTGCGCTTCAATGCTCTTAGTTGTGGTGGAAATTGACCCCCTATGCTGTTTACTTTCTGCAGCTACGTCATATCGCTGAGTCTACCTTTAATATCCTAAGACAGTTTTTGGTCCATATCTCATGTATTTAGATACTTTATAGACATATTGTGTTATGCCGTTTGCCCCTACCATCCCATTCAATCCAGAAATACATCTTAAATGCCTTACAACCACAAATGTCCAAATACAGCAATACTACCTGTAAAGACCTTAGATTTTTATTTATTTTTACTTTTGAAAATACATGCATTTAATTACAGTACTTATACTGTAATTAAGGGGTATTTTAGTAAATTGCATTAGTGATTTTAGTATTATGCAAATCATTTGTGATTAACAAATGACTGAATCTCAGAGAGATCAGTACAGTTTTTCAATGGCAAACTATGCAACGCTCATTACCGAAACATGCAGTCTCCGAAACCTGCTCATCATTACCATAATGCACCATTTTTTTATTTAAATATTAGGAAAAATAAAACTTTGGCTTAATCTAATAGTTTAACTTTTGTTCTTTATCCAAATATGTGTACATAAAAATAAACATGTATACACAAGTGATGACAAAATATTAAAACCGCTATGTTATGGTAATGAGAAACTACAAAATACATAAAAGTAATTGTATTTTTTATATTTTTATTTTCAGTGCTATGTTAAACTCAGGCCTTTTCATTACGGGATCAATGTAAAAAATATTAGAAATGGATTTGTTTTACTTTTTTGGACTGAAAACTGTTAGTGTAACGTTACAGTAATGAGCATTTTTGCATTGGTAACGTTAGTTGTGGAAATTGAGGTAAAATGCATAACTGTAAAAAAAAAAAAAAAAAACATAAGAATAATTATGAATAGATAAGTACAGATCCTAATCTCTCTGATCCAATATAACATTTCGTGAAAAATGAAAATTGTTTGGTCAAATGTCAAGTTTTGTGAGAATTACTCAACGTGTTAGCTTGCTCGCAAACACTGGCTAGCTTGCTACGTTATCTTCTTACTGATGCAATAGGTATTGTTAGTTAGATAGCTAGCGAGCAAAATAGCTAGAATATAAAGTCACATGTTATGGCACTAGGGTTTGATTGGTTTATGGTATAGTTTATCTATGGTTTATCTATAGAAAACATGTAAACATGTCGGCAAACACGTTCAACCACTCGGTGCTAGCTAAGTCGAGATTGCAGGCTAGCTCTATATAGTTAGCCAGCTAGCTAGCCTAGTACTGTTTTAATGCTGAAGAAAACAGATACAACGACCACAACGTCGACTTGCCAAAATCACTGAGCCGGATAAACGTACTACAAATAAATTGCATGACTGTGTAATCTTCTAAAATGTCTTACACGTGTTCGTTCCCATTATTATTCATTCTTGTAGACTCGATTTCCATCTCTACGTCGGCCATTTTCCTCAGCCGGGGAAGGCAGGGGTCCTTCCTTCAAAGTATTGTACACTGTACACACAACTGCAATAAATTGTACATCTGCCCTCTACAGCACCGGCGACGTACTGTGTTGACTGAAAATGCGAACGTTCTACTTTTGTTCACCAGGGGACAGTGATGTATCAGAGTATGCTGACAGTGACGAGGAGAAGGAGGTACATTCTCTACTAGTCTTAGCCTTTGACTTTACACAAGTGTTGGTCTATTCCCAGCTATAGTTTTTCATTGTTTAAAAGTAGAAACCTAAGACCAGGGTATTCTCTCAGGTGTTCCCACCACTGGGATTTGTCACTCACAATCCATCTCTGATCTATTAATATCAGCCCAACACAATTGACACAATGTTATTACATCCGACTGCTACCATCTGAGAGGTCAAAGAGCAGAGCAAGGTGATCATAATCAAGCATTTATGCACCACTTCACAGTTAGTGCTTGACTTGGACTAAAATAGGTGGCGGTACTCAGAGTTATATCCCTGTAGAATGTTATTTTTAGCTAATAGGTTTATATTTAGCTAATAGGTTTATATTTAGTTAATAGTACGTAAGAGGTGCAGCAACTAAAGTAGTAAGGTGTCGGTACTCAGTTCTGGTGAGCTCCTGCCCAAGTTAAGCACCGTTCACAGGACAGTTATAGTCTAAGTTTGATGTTACATATATATGATCTTAATTTGAGCCAGGTTGTTACAACAGGAAAATAATCCTGCAGCAACAGTAAATGTGAATTATTATGTGGATTATAGTTAAATAGTTAATGGACATTTTTGTAGGGGTAGATACATTTTTCATAAGAAAAAATGAAGTCTCAAGTAAAGTGGAAATTACAAATGTCAGAAGCCTTTAACCTCAAATACACTACCAGTTTTAAAGAAGTCCTCCAGCTATTTTTGAACTTTTACTGTTGAAAAGCAATATCCCAAGTATAAATACAGTAAAGTACACACACTAAAGGGTAAAACATGTATATGTTTTGAGCAAAATATTGTTTTTTAGACAACTGCAAACTTCAAGGAGTAGGGCATTCAATGAGTTGGTCTGATAGGAAAGCGTAAATGTAACAAAAAAAAGTGATGTCATCAGCTTCTCCTTTGCTTGAGGAACAATAGAGGAGCGATAGAGAACAAAACAGGAAAGACTGTAGTGCCACTTTAAATTTCCTGCATTGCAAGAAAGTTCCCCTGCAACAGGGTGATCAAATTAAAATCCTACATCTGTAGGTTCAAGGTTTTTTTTTTCTAGGTTCCTGCTGTTCTAGGGAGTTTTTCCTAGCCACTTTGCCTCTATATCTGCATTGGTTGCTCTTCTGAATTTTAGGCTGGGTATTTGAAATCAAATCAAATTTTATCAATTTGTAAGTCGCTCTGGATAAGAGCGTCTGCTAAATGACTTAAATGTAAATGTAAATGTAATTTGTCACATGCGCCGAATACAACAGGTGTAGACCTTACAGTGAAATGCTTACTTACAAGCCCAACAATGCAGTGTTAAGAAAAATAAATAAAAAATAAAAGTAACAAATATTTAAAGAGCAGCAGTAAAATAACAATAGCGAGGCTATATACAGGGGTACCGGTACAGAGTCAATGTGGGGGGGGGGCACTGGTTAGTTGAGGTAATTGAGGTAATATGTACATGTAGGTAGAGTTATTAAAGTGACTATGCATAGATAATAAACAGAGAGTAGCAGCAGCGTAAAAGGGGGGGGGGAAATGCAAATTGTCTGGGTAGCCATTTGATGAGCTGTTCAGGAGTCTTATGGCTTGGGGGTAGAAGCTGTTAAGAAGTATTTTGGACCTAGACTTGGCGCTCCGGTACGCTTGCTGTTCGGTAGCAGAGAGAACAGTATATGACTAGGGTGGCTGGTGTCTTTGAACATTTTTAGGGCCGTCCTCTGACACCGCCTGGTATAGAGGTCCTGGATGGCAGGAAGCGTGGCCTCGGTCATGCGCACTACCCTCTGTGATGCCTTGCGGTCGGAGGCCGAGCAGTTTCCATACCAGGCAGTGATGCAACCAGTCAGGATGCTCTCGATGGTACAGCTGGAGAACTTTTTGAGGATCTGAGGACCCATGCCAAATATTTTCAGTCTCCTGAGGGGGAATAGACTTTGTCGTGCCCTCTTCACGACTGTCTTGGTGTGTTTGGACCATGATAGTTTGTTGTTGATGTGGACACCAAGGAACTTGAAGCTCTCAACCTGCTCCACTACAGCCCCGTCAATGAGAATGGGTGTGTGCTCGGCCATCCTTTTCCTGTAGTCCACAATCATCTCCTTTGTCTTGATCACGTTAAGGGAGAGGTTGTTGTCCTGGTACCACAAGTCTCATCATTGTCGGTGATCAGGCCTACCACTGTTGTGTCATCGGCAAACTTAATGATGTGTTGGAGTCGTGCCTGGCCATGCAGTCGTGAGTGAACAGGGAGTACAGGAGGGGACTGAGCACGCACCCCTGAGGGGCCCCGTGTTGAGGATCAGCGTGGCGGATGTGTTGTTACCTACCCTTACCACCTGGGGTGGCCCGTCAGGAAGTCCAGGATCCAGTTGCAGAGGGAGGTGTTTAGTCCCAGGGTCCTTAGCTTAGTGATGAGCTTTGAGGGCACTATGGTGTTGAACGCTGAGCAGTAGTCAATGAATAGCATTCTCACATAGGTTTTCCTTTTATCCAAGTGGGAAAGGGCAGTGTGAAGTGCAATATAGATTGCATCATCTGTGGATCCGTTGGGGCAGTATGCAAATTGGAGTGGGTCTAGGGCTTCTGGGATAATGGTGTTGATGTGAGCCATAACTAACCTTTCAAAGCAGTTCATGGCAACAGTCGGTAGTTATTTAGGCAGGTTACCTTAGTGTTCTTGTGCACAAGGACTATGGTGGCCTGCTTGAAACATGTTGGTATTACAGACTCAGTCAGGGGCAGGTTGAAAATGCCAGTGAAGACAGTTGCCAGTTGGTCAGCTTATTCTCGGAGTACACGTCCTGGAAAACTGACTTGCCCTGCGGCCTTGTGTATTTGTATAGCACTTTGTGACAACTGCTGATGTAAAAAGGGCTTCATAAAATACATTTGATTGATTATAGGCCAACAGACAATACCTAAAATAGACCTATAATCTAACAGTCCCAATTGCAACTCTGGGAGACTGACCCCCATTCACTATGAGATGTGTTTGACTGACAAAAAATGCTGTCTAGCAAATGAAACAAACTTTATACCATAGTGGAAGTGTGAGTACATTAGGGCACTATACTACTAAATCATTTTTGTTCCCTTTTCCTAAAAACTGGAAGTGAAAAGAATAGAATCTTGAAATAAGCTCGGTCAGTTCTTAACCATCAGAGAAATATCTCAGAGCTGTTCCCCAAAAAGTCCCAAGATAACACTGAATGGCCATGAACCAATGGGGTTCGAATGCTTACTTTCCATATCCATTATTGAAAACCCAATAAAAAACCACACTGCTGCTCCAATTCATATAGGCTTTAATCCATCCTCAACAATACATGGTATCCAGTTGAACTATGGATTGGGGTGATGCTTGCAGGGCAGAGGAGACGGAGACGCAGGATGTTTCTCAATATGCATACTACTGTGTTCCACACGCTCATGCTCCAAGTGCATTCTCAGAGGACGTTCTCTTGAGTACATTGTTGTGAGGAAGAGAGTGTGGAGAACACTAAAACATTTCATTTGAGAAGCGCTCACACTCCCCCTACTGTATTACCTCACGCTGCATCTCCCCATTCACCGAACCTTCTTCCAGCCAGGACAAAGGCAACAATAGAGACGAAACAAGATATACACAAAGTAACCATTTTACTTCATAATTATCAGCTAGATACTGTATATGTGAATTGTAATAATGTAGCTAATCAGATGATTTATTAACAGGCAAAAATGACCTAAAACCAATGTTATCCAAGGTAGATGCATGCTTCAAAATATGTACAAACAGAGTATGCAATCGAGAAGTGTCCTCCATGCACCGTTTCGCATACTTTGATTTGGATTCATACTCCGACCCTCCAGTTCTCCAATTTGCATGCTCGGAGCAATTTAGTATACATTTTGAGAAACACCCACAGAGTATTCATCCCAGCTTGGGCTACATGAGAACCAAACATTTCAATGATTCTCTTCTCCTTATCGTACATTCAAATGCTGTTCATTGAGAGCACCCCACCCCCCCCCCCCCCCCATGGCATTTGAGGGGTCCTCCCTCCACGATCTCATTAAATCAGTGCCTGTCTCTACTAATGTCCCGTTGGTAGGATAATCGTAATCGTAAGTCATCAATTTTATTTTCCAATGACTGCAAGTAGTTTACTCAGAAGGCAGCCCGATCTGCGTCCTCTTTTCCTCCGTCTTTTCTTCACGATAAAATGATGTGGATTTGGGCCTGTTCCCGGGAAAGCAGTAAAAGGAAAACACTTCTTCCAGTTCATGGTGATTAATCGCTGTTCTGACGTCCAGAAGTTATTTTTGGTCATAAGAGATGGTAGCAGCAACTTTATGTACAAAATAAGTAAAAAAAACAAGTTACAAACAACGCAAAAAACGAACAAAATAGCATTGTTGGTTAGGAGCATGGAAAATGTCACCCATCCTCTTCGACGCCATCTTATATTTCTATCATTTCTATAATTTATTTTCATGTGACAAGGATTAAAAAGGATTTGACAGTAGACTGTTGATGTGATTTATGATGATGGCTTCTTGTGTAGCTTGCTAGCGAAGATTTTGAAAGTATGATGTTAACATGATCAGTCCAATCAAAGCTACGGTAGATATAACGGATTTTGACATAATTTTATCTGTGGCCAATGACCTTGAGCCTTCTTGGATGGGCTCTTCTAATGTAAATCTGTGGCAGCACCCAAGGGGTTTTGAACTTTTTAGCTCTCCCTGTAGATTTTGCGGTGAGTTCGTGTCCTCATGAGTGACAGAACACTGAGCCAATCCCGGCGCAACTAGAGAAGATTACCGACTCCTACACTCTATTTTCTGCTGGCTGCCCCTCCACCACAGAAAACACTGAGCTAGGCTGAAACACCTGCATTTTGGAGCTTTTGGAGCAGGAAAGCAAAAAAGAGACCATGTTTATTAACTCAAAAACATTTCCATTTTACATTGTTTGCAAACTGATATGTGACACGTATTAATGCCAAAATAACATGCAAAACAGGCAACAAAAACATTTAAAATGTTTGTTTTTTTGCTAAACAGGTGACGGGTCGCCACTGGCTTAAAGTATTTCGCTTCCTCTTTCAAAATATTATTTGGTGAATCATGGATGACTTGTTACAAATGATGTCATTTGTCACAAGTTTATGTAAATTATTAAAAAGATTAAAAAAAAGATTTGGCAGATATTTCCCCATATTCCATCCAGTTCGGATTATTTGTATAATATATTACACGTGATCTTTCGTGATCTTTCTTTTTGTTTTTCCTCTATCTTATTCTGATCCTCTATGTTACAGTTTTTATTGCTATCTATATCGGTACTGTTATTTAGTCTATTTCCTTTTTTTAACCTCTCTTGGGTAGGGGGCAGTATTTTGACGTCCGGATGAAGAAGGTGCCCAGAGTAAACTGCCTGCTACTCAGTCCCAGAAGCTAAGATATGCATATTATTAGTAGATGTGGATAGAAAACACTCTGAAGTTTCTAAAACTGTTTGAATGATGTCTGTGAGTATAACATAACTCATATGGCAGGCAAAAACCTGAGAAAAAAATCCAACCAGAAAGTGTGGAAATCTGAGGTTTGTAGTTTTTCAAGTGATTCCCTATCCAATATACAGTGTCTGTGGGGTCATTTTGCACTTCCTAAGGCTTCCACTAGATGTCAACAGTCTTTAGAACGTTGTTTCATGCTTCTACTGTGAATGGGGAGAGAATAAGAGCCATTGGAAACAGATGACTGAGAAAATGACATGAGCTCAGTGGCATGCGCTCATGTGAGAGTTCGCTGTATTCCTTTTCTTTTTTGAAGACAAAGGAATCATCCGGTTGGAATATTATGGAAGATTTATGATAAAAACATCCTAAAGATTGATTCTTTACATCGTTTGACATGTTTCTATGAACTGTAATATAACTTTTTTTACTTTTCGTCTCTACTCCCTGCGCGAGCACAGTGGATTTGGATTTCTCGACTGAACACGCAAACAAAATGGAGGTATTTGGACATAAAGGATGGACTTTATCGAAACAAATGAACATTTATTGTGGAACTGGGATTCCTGGGAGTGCATTCCGATGAAGATCATCAAAGGTAAGTGAATATTTATAACGCTATTTCTGAGTTTTGTTGACTCCACAAAATGGCGGGTTTGGTTTTGTGACTGAGCGCCGTACTCAGATTATTGCAAAGTGTGCTTTCACTGTAACACTTTTTTGCAATCTGACACAGCGGTTGCATTAAGGAGAAGTGTATCTATAATTCTTTGAATAACAGTTGAATATTTTATAAACGTTTATGACGAGTATTTTTGTAAATTGATGTGCTCATTCACCGGAGGTATTGGGAGGCAAAACATTTCTGAACATTACACGCCAATGTAAAATGTTTTTTTTTATATAAATATGAACTTTATTGAGCAAAACATACATGTATTGTGTAACATGAAGTCCTATGAGTGCCATCTGATGAAGATCATCAAAGGTTAGTGATTCATTTGAGCTGTATTTCTGGTTTTTGTGACGCCTCTCCTTGCTTGGAAAATGGCTGTGTGGTTTTTCTTGTCTAGGTGCTGTCCTAACATAATCTAATGTTATGCTTTTGCCGTAAAGCCTTTTTGAAATCGGACAATGTGGTTGGATTAACGAGAAGTGTATCTTTAAAATGGGATATAATAGTTGTATGTTTCCGAAATTTGAATTATGAGGATTTTTGTTGTTTTGAATTTGGCGCCCTGCTATTTCACTGGCTGTTGAATAGTGTGTCCCGCGCTAGCGTCCCACATACCCCAGAGAGGTTTTAAGATGAACTCTTTTGACCTAAATTGTTTTTGTTTTAAAGATGAGTATTGAATTACATGGCCTCTAAAGACACATTTAAAAGTGTCCCATAAAATAAAGGGATCTGCTGTACCTACGTTATGTAGGAAAAAGGCAGTTAGGAATTCTTCTGCGTGGGTTAAAACCTATTTGTCATCCAGTAGGCTTTGATTCAATTTCCAATATCCTCGTCCTCACCGAAATTCTGTAAGAGTAATGTGTATACCAATTATTTGATGGTCCAACAGCATTCTGTCCCTTATCAATACTCTTTTATCTTTTGGTGCCAGCAAAAATGACATAAGAAAATAGCCAAGACGACTAGCTTGATTGAGCCTCCGCCATGTATATCTCACTAGGTCAGGATATTTAAGCCTCTATATGTCCACTAGTTCCAATATATCAATAATATTAGTAATTTCCTTAAGGGCATGAGGGTGATAGCTTGTAGTGTGATTTCCTTTAAAGTCCATTGAGGTACTTAAAACTGTTTTATTATCTCCCACCATAATAATTGAATCATGTATTGCCTTTAAGCTCGATAAATCATTATATACAGTACCAGTCAAAAGTTCGGACACATCTACTCATTCAGGGGTTTTTCTTTATTTTTACTATTTTGTACATTGTAGAATAAAAATGAAGACATCAAAACTATGACATAACACATATGGAATCATGTAGTAACCAAAAATATTGGTAGTAGCCACCCTTTGCCTTGATGACAGCTTTGCACACTCTTGGCATTCTCTCAACCAACTTCATGAGGTAGTCACCTGGAATGTATTTCAATTAACTGGTGTGCCTTGTTAAAAGTTCCTTTTTAATGCGTGTGAGACAATCAGTTGTGTTGTGACAAGGTAGGGGTGGTATACAGAAGATAGCCCTATTTGGTAAAAGACGAAGTCCATATTATGTCAAGAACAGCATAAATAACTAAGAGAAACGACAGTCCATCATGAAGGTCAGTCAATCCGGACTTTGAAAGTTTCTTCAAGTGCAGTCGCAAAAACCATCAAGAGCTATGATCAAACTGGCTCTCATGAGGACCGCCACAGGAAAGGAAGACCCAGAGGATTGCAGCCCGAATAAATGCTTCACAGAGTTCAAGTAACAGACACATCTCAACATCAACTATTCAGAGCAGACAGCGTGAATCAGGCCTTCATGGTTGAATAGCTGCAAAGAAACCACTACTATAGGACACCAATAATAAGAAGAGATTTGCTTGGGTGAAGAAACACAAGCAATGGACATTAGACTGGTGTAAATCTGTCCTTTGGTTTCATGAGTCCAACCACTGTGTCTTGTGAGACGCAGAGTAAGTGAACGAATGATCTCTGCGTGTATGGTTCCCACCGTGAAGCATGGAGGAGGTGTGATGGTGTGGGGGTGCTTTGCTGGTAACACTGTCTGTGATTTATTTAGAATTCAAGGCACAATTAACCAGCATAGCTACCACAGCATTCTGCAGCGATATGTCATGCCATCTGGTTTGCGCTTTGTGGGACTATCATTTGTTTTTCAACAGGATAATGACCCAAAACACACCTCCAGGCTGTGTAAGGGCTATTTGACTAAGAAGGAGAGTGATGCATCAGATGACCTGGACTCCACAATTTATGTAAACATTTTATTTAACCTTTATTTAACTAGGCACTCCAGTTTAGAACAAATTCTTATTTACAATGAAGGCCTACACTGGCCAAAACCGGATGACGCTGGGCCAATTGTGCACCGCCCTATGGGAGCCTGGCTTCAAACCAGGGACTGCAGTGACACCTCTTGCACTGAGATGTAGTGCCTTATTAATCTGCTGCGCCACTTGGGAGCCCGCGTGTGATTTCCCTTACAGTCCATTGAGGTACTTAAAACCGTATTATAATCTCCCACCATAATAATTGAGTCACAATCACTCGACCTCAACCCAATTGAGATGGTTTGGGATGAGTTGGACCACAGAGTGAAGGAAAAGCAGGCAACAAGTGCTCAACATATGTGTTATTTCATAGTTTTGATGTCCTCACTATTATTCTACAATGTAGAAAATAGCAAAAATAAATAAAAACCCTGGAATGAGTAGGTTTGTCCAAACTTCTGACTGGTATTTGGATTTATTATGGATCCCTATTGGGTCCTGGGGTCCAGCAAAATTTAAGCAGTTTATACAATTTTAAAAACATTACAATACATATCACAGGTTTCACAACACACTGTGTTCCCTCAAGCCCCTACTCCACCACTACCACATATCTACAGTACTAAATCTATGTGTGTGTATAGTGTGTATGTTATTGTGGTACTGGTACTGTATATTAACATGATATATTGATTTCCACAATTGCCGAATCGTATGCGTAATAATATAAGAAGGATTATTACCCATAACAACAGCCGGTAGTAGGAATTCTACATTTCTGTCAACAGTTGTGGGATGCATACACTCACTAATTTCACCCCCCCCCCCCCACACACAACAACACACAAGCAGAAATTCAAATGTTCAACAGTTTTTCCATCCCCGAGCCCAACTTATGAGAAGACTTGATGAGTGAATGCATATACAGTTTGGCTGTTTAAGTAGCCATGCCAAATTGAGCAGAAATGGGAAGATTTGATTAACCAATATCTAGTCCTAGTTGATGGAGCCCGGATACCTCCCTTCCCCCCAATACCCACACAAGCTGGTCCCCCGTTGTGACCCATCTTCTCAAGCACCTCTGTGCAGTCAAACCGTTTGAATATTCTGTGCCGCCAGGGCCACAATCATATGTCCCCTCTCTGATTGTTCGAGTGTGATTCCCTCTCCATGGGTTACTGCAGCCAGTTTTACCAGCACTGCCACTACCTGGGTGGGGTACTCCATCGGAATTCCTACTGGCTAGTTATGAGGTCGTCAAGGTTCTCATTAGCAGCTTTGAGAAAATCCTTGTACATGATGCTCACCCATTAGCTTTTGGACCAAGGCTCAGATTCATGAGGGGGCGGTGCTGCTTTAGTGTGTCTCTGATTGCGTTCACCTTTCTGTCATGGCTGCGTAGGCTACTTGCAGCAGGCCTATAAAACGGATCTGGACTTCTCCTTAGTGGGTGGGTCGCTCAGGTCGGTGTCTAGAATATAGGGTTGGCACAATCATGATAGGACAAAAACAAACAAACCATATATTTTAATTTTAAAATGTATATCCCATGTCTGTGCAAAAGTGAACACCCGCTGTCACAACTCCTGTTCCCACACACACATGGGCTCTGGAATGTGTGTGTGGGAAGAGGAGTTGTGACAGAGCGAGAGTGTTCACTCCCCTCACATATACACCCGTACATACCCACATACTGTGCTTTTTATGTCATCTGTTTGTCATGTTTTTATTTCTACCTTGTTGATTCCTGCCTAATTTTGTGCTTTGGGTACTTTTGTGTTCCAGTTCCTTGTATTTGGGGATTTATTATTTCATGAATTGTCCTATCTTTTATCTATTTATAAATACTATACATAAACTTGAATAGCATAGTGTATTTATAGTTTCTTTATTAATTGTTGAATTGTGTCATTTCCTTCTTTTATTTATTACAATCCCTACCATTACTGGTGTTAGAATAGCCATGGAGTGGTCTTGGTGTCTAGGAACAGTTGTTCATCAACAGCTTGTTGACTACGAGAGCTACACGTCTCCCTTTTAGTCTATTGTCTTCGAAGAGTGGATGCAGTACTTTGTGTCTTCCTGCAATTTCCTTTGGTCGTTCATGTCTGATCGTTCATGTCTATTTTAAAGCCGGCAAGTCTTGTAATTTCCCTAGCCTTGTATTTATTTTACATGTGATAGAAGTATTAGGCAATTCTGACCTTCAAAGAAAATAACTCTTGCTAGCAATTTAATAATTTTCAAAAATCTCACCTGTCATTCAATAAATGGAAAAATGCTGGGTAGTCACAACGATGGCCACAATGACAAACAGTTCATACAAAAAAATATAAGACAGTTTGAGTTCATCAACAGTATCTGCCCTTCTGCTATAGTAACTGCCCCAGATGCAGAAACATCAATAGTGTCTGCCCATACACTATAGTACCTGCCCCAGAGGCAGCAACATGAGTGGTTTCTGCACTTACTATGGTTACTAGCCCAATGGCAGCAAAATCAATAGAAGCTGCTCTAATGCTATAGTACCTGCGCCGGGAGCAGTAACATCAAAAGTACTTACTTCGTGGGCAGTAACATTAATATAATCTGCCCTTGTGCTATAGTAACTGCCCTGGGGGTGGCAACAACAATAGTCTGCCTTTTTGCTATAGCATCTGCACAAGAGGCAGCAAATCAAATCAAATCGTTACTTGTCACATGAGCCGAATACAACAGGTGTAGACCTTACCATGAAATATTTACTTACAAGCCCTTAACCAACAACGCAGTTCAAGAAAGAGTTAAGAAAATATTTCCCAAATAAACTAAAGTAAAAATGATCAAAAGTAACAAAATAACAATAACGAGGCTATATAGAGGGGGTACCGGTCCCGGGACAATGTGCAGGGGTACATGTAGGTAGGGGTAAAGTGACTATGCATAGGTAATGTTAAGTAGCCTTTTGGTCCTAGACTTGGCACTCCGGCACCGCTTGCCGCCTTGCCACCTAGCATTTAGTCATTAAACACAACCGAAGCCACAGTTGTGTTTAATGAGTTTCCTTCTCACAGAGGCCATCAGCCTTGGATATGTAGACATTTCTACCAAAGTCTTGACTTACTCCATTCAGCTCCTAGTGGAACAAAGGGCCTTAACGGTGCATCTCCAGTGAACTCTGTCCTGGGTGGCTTTCTTGACTTCATCCCAGGTGGTTCCTGCCTTCATCTCATCCTCATTCATCCATGCCTTCTTTTGGCAGCAAAACTTCCAACCCAAAATAGTATTGTATAGAAAAATAAAAATCAACGAGCATCTAATCAGTCATTCATCAGTTTGTCTTTTCTAGGCTATGAATTTAAATTGTCTGTTTCTCAGACAACTGTCAAATTTTTGCTCAGTTGTTGGTTGACTTACACTGCACTCCAGTGGTTACTATGTTCAGGTATGATAACAAAGACAGTACAGTATGAAGACAGGCTAAAACTACTTCTCCAATAGAAATCCCAGATTATACATGTAGGCGATGCATAGAAACACGTCATCAGGTCAAATGGTCGTCTCGCGCCAAACTGCACAAGTGCAGGCTTTCAAATCATAGACTGTCGTTTGATATAAAAGTTCATGAAAATTAAAATGTTAGTTTGTCACTTTCACAAGGTTGTAGTAATAACATGTTCAACGATTTAATACATTGACTGGAATCTAGGTTGTGCCTTTAGACTGAGAAAATTAAATAAAAAAGGAAGAATTTTTCACTTTTCTCATTGACTTCTCAAACCCCGGCCTGGTCTGTTTAGCAAACATTCACGTAAGTCCTGCGATGTTGCAACTCTGTGTTTAGGGAAACTGATGATACCTCATGACTGTCGTTCATCAAAAAAGTACACTTAACGAAAGCATTGTTGGCATTTTTTTAATAAACATTTGCCAAATGGAGAAGAAAAAAAATCACATTTTAGTACAAAAGGATAGTTGCTTGTCTCCTTTTTGAACTTGGGTTACATCTCTTTTTGTTTTACATATGATTTTACAATGGCAATTGGCAGAGGGCTTGTGGAATTTAAAGTGAACACAGCCGTCAATCAAGTCATTCAGTGGCTATCAGTTTTACTGCATTCATCCAAGTGCTACCAGTCTTTCTGGAACCAATGATCTCTTCACTGTTGGGTAGAGCTTGCAAGTTAAGCATTTCACTGTACTTGTGGATGTGACAATAACACTAACTTTTCATCAAATACAAGCCCAAAGAAGCCCTATCAATTGAGACCTCCTGGTTGCAACATATTCTTAACCCCAAAAAAACGACATAACTGGTATTTTTATAATTGTGCAGATATAGCACTTCATTTCATACCTAAATTGTTCTCGCCTTCTTTAGTCAGTAGTGCAAAAAATATTAATAATAGTCTGCTCGGGAGTAATTAAAGAACGGCTAAAGTACATATTTAAAACGCATACCTAGCCTGGTAAATGTACACTCGAAAAAGGTGTGTTTAATTTAAAAGACAGAAGCAGAATAGATTACAAAAAAATATACAAAATGGTACGAGCAAGAAAAGCCCCCGCAACATACCCCACATTCCAGATAAATTAGAACTACAATGCTTGACACAGATTTTTTTTTAATGATTACAAATCAGGTGTGCATTTCCAGATCTCTCTGGTCAGCCTGAGAGGGTTTGGGCTCAGCTTCTTTTGAGTCCTCAAGTCTGGAGTGTTTCCATCGTCACACCCCGCCCTGTTCACTATGCCACAGCCAATCAGAAGGGGAGGCCTCGCCCTCGGATGGCTGTTGAGTTCACATTTGTGTTGAAGCCAAGGGGCATAGATGGGGCCCCGGCCTGGGAAGGGGAGCCCCAGGACTGGCCCGGAGGTGGGATGGGCGGGGGAGGGGTGGCATGGTTGTAGAGCTGGATGGAGGTGGGGTTGACCTGCCCTTCCACAAGCAAGGAGGGGCTTTGATTGTACTCAAAACGGTGGTCTTTGTCCCCGCTGAACACCATGCTACTGCCACCTCTACCTCCCCCTGTGCCTGAAGGGTAGGGCTCCTGGAGCGAGGGGGCCAGGGACCCGGCAGCTGAGGACGAGCCGGGGGTCGGAGCGCTGCTGGTGAACACCTCCCTCAGGGCGTGGGGGGGCAGGCCACCCCCCAGCATGTGGCCCATGTAGCTGTCGCCAAAACCTGCAGGAGGAAAGGGTGGAGGGGGTGGGCGGCTGTAGTCACCGCCATAGCCCGGTCCTTCTGCGCCGGGGTGTGGTGAGTAAACTTGCTCCGGGAACCTTCCTCCCTCACCTGAGGTCAGCAGGTGGCCAGCCTTGGGCTCCATCTTCTGCCGGTAGTCCAGGTCCTCGCAGCAGGGAGGGGGCTCTGGAGGTTCAGGGGGTCTCTGGTCTGGGGGTAGGATGGGTCTGGATGATACTCCACTCCCCTCAGACACTAAGGGGGAAAAGCACAAGACATGATGTTAATTCAATGCAAAGGGATAGTTCTAGTTGGAGTTCTATCCAACATTAAATTCATTGTGTATAGAAATTAGAGACAGATAAGCCTACTGGATGGTCACAACAGTCACAACTAGCAAAATGTCTATATATGAGTGTAGTTACCTGGTGAGACAGGGATGGGCTCTGGGGGCTGCTTGGGCTCAGGGGGTGGCGGAGGCCGTCCTGCTAGTGGGTTTCTGCCGACTGCCTCGTCCCTGGCCTCTTGCCTCTGTTGGGCCTGGAGGAGCTGGGCCAGCAGCATGGTGACCGCCGTCTGGGTGGCTGACGATGCTTCACCTTCAGGCTTCCCCTGCGAAACCGACGAGGGAGGTGGTGATGGGAGCTTGGGCATGGAGGGCGTGCGGAGTGCTCCACCCAGCAGAGGGTGCTTGGGCAGAGGTGGTGGCTCTGGGGGCTGGTTGGAGTCGGAGGGCGCTGGTGGCAGGACCTTGGAGAGCTGCTGCAGTGTCTCAGAGTTGACCTTAGCGATCTGGGCTGCGTTGACAGTGCTCTTGGACTGGCCAAGCAGCTTGAGGAGGACCGCCAGCTGTTCCTGGGTCAGCTGGCAGTTGGGACCTTTTGGGTCTACGGGAGACAAAGGAAAACATGATTTACTAAAAAGTAACTATTAATTCACTCCAAGTTGTTGTTAGTGTGTAACTGACAAGGCATGAGGCAAGTATGGTGGGTTGACTTTGCGGTACGAGACTACAGACCCATTCACTCACCCAGTAGGGCCGAGGCAGCCACAGGCTGGGCTTTGAGCCCCCCGGGTGGTGGGAAGCCCTGGGGGGTGTTGCTACGACTGTCATCTCCCAGCCCCAGCTCCTTACGGGGGGCCTTGGGAGCTGACAGGTCCTCTGGCATTTGCTTCTGTTTCCGCCGCTTCTTACTCCACAACTCGTGGCAGTCCTGCCACAGGGGGAGACTGGAAAAGAGCAATGGGGACGAGATCTTCAGTTTCTTGGCAATTTCTCGCATGGAATAGCCTTCATTTCTCAGAACGACAATGTTTCAGAAGAAAGTGCTTTGTTTCTGGCCATTTTGAGCCTGTAATCGAACACAGAAATGCTGATGCTCCAGATACTCAACTAGTCTAAAGGCCAGTTTTATTGCTTCTTTAAATCAGAACAACAGTTTTCAGCTGTGCTAACAACTACAAAAGGGTTTTCTAATGATCAATTAGCTTTTTAAAATGATAAACTTGGATTAGCTAACACAACGTGCAATTGGAACACAGGAGTGATAGTTGCTGATAATGGGCCTCCGCACGCCTATATAGATATTCCATTCAAAAAATCTGCCATTTCCAGCTACAATATTCATTTACAACATTAACAATGTCTACACTGGACTTCTGATCAATTTGATGCTATTTTAATGGACAAAAATGTTTGCTTTTCTTTAAAAAACAAGGACATTTCTAAGTGACCCCAAACTTTTGAACAGTAGTGTAGATTCTACAGTGATGGATCACAGACACTGAGGTGTAACGGCTTTTCCCAAACATACTCTGGTGGGGGCATCTTGGTTGGGTCCACGTCTTTGAGGAATTCACTGCTTAGCGCCGCCTCGGCCGTGCAGCGCTTACTGGGGTCCAGGGACATCATGTGGTCAAACAGGTCCAGGGCTGAGGGTGGAATACTGACCAGAGAGAAAGACCAAGTGATTTGTCAAACACAGCCAAAGGATAATGCTATGTATTATTTTTATACGTCAATGACGAACACATTTACTGAATTCAAACAAGCTGATTAACTCACAAAGCATACTCCTCTCGTAACCGCCGCCGGTACTGTTTCTTTGGTTTCATGGTGTTGAAGTAGGGCAGCTTGATGACGTCTGGCCACACGGCAGGGCAGGGGCTGCCACAGATACGACTGGAAGGGAGAGAAGCCATCAGTTTGGCCTAGAGCTCAATATTGTGCCCCATCAGGAAGACTATCAAACGAGATAGCTGAAGGCCTTTCAGACAGTTAAAACCGCAATAGGTACATTTCTGGGCGACCTGACAAAATTCACATAGAAATGTGAGTTATAGATCGGTCAATCATCGAAAGCAAATCTAAGAAGTGGTAGATCTGTTCTGTGTGTGCGCCATTTCTATGCTTCTTGTTTTCAAGTTTTGTTTTTGCGTCTTTTACTTTCAGTTTTGTACACCAGCTTCAAACAGCTGAAAATACAATATTTTTGGTTAAGGAAAATATATTTCACAGCAGTTCAGATGGTACAATGATTCTCTACACCAGGGCTCTCCAACCCTGTTCCTGTAGGTTTTCGCTCCAACCCCAGTTGTAACTAACCTGAGTCAGCTTATCAATCAACTAGTTATTAGAGTCCGGTGCGCTAGATTAGGGTTGGCGCAAAAACCTACTGGACCGTTGCTCTCCAGGAACACGGTTGGAGAGCCCTGCTCTACTCTATTTTCTTGTTTTGTCACATACTGAAATTAGAAATGACAGAGCAATTTCTTAATAGTGAATCTTTAAACGAATACGACAATGACAGATTTATAGTACCCTTTTCCTCTGACCACAACGTACCTGATCAGCTCTAACTGGGCAAGCTCCTGGTTGGCTTGGAAAATGGGCTTCTTTGTGAACAGCTCCCCCAGAATGCACCTGGATTTCAGACAAAAACAGAATGAATACATTATCATCTTTATAGAACCATGACCCATCATCTTTCCTTGGTTCAAGAATCATGAATCTCATAAGCCAGTGAAACACCACACCGAATGTCAACGCAATGTATGTGTCTCTTACCCGCAGCTCCACACGTCAATGGCAGGTGTGTACCTCTCCTCCCCCAGCAAAAGCTCAGGGGGTCTGTACCACAGGGTGATCACCTTGTTGGTGTACGGGCGGCTACAAGACAGGGACAGAAAAATGACAAATGCATCAGTGTCAATAATGTCATCCACAACAAAACAGTTGAGACCTATATGTTTGATGAAACATATATACAGTAATACATCTGAAAATCCAATAACTATGGGCAGTAATCAACTGTAAGCCATATCGGGACACGTACCTCTCATCAGAGTTATAAAGTCGAGCCAGTCCAAAATCTGCCAGCTTTATTTGACCCCTGGTGGAGAGAACAGAACACTGCTTTAACTTGACTTCCAAACCCTTTCTGTCAGACACTGCCACCGTAGTGGATAGAAATAGGTTCTTTGACGTTGGCTATCCTTTAGCCTGGCCCCAGAGCTGCTTGTGCTTTGGCGTGACAACAACCATAGGAGTTGACAAGACAGCACCGACAGATATGGGACCAGCAGGCTAGCTATCCTGAGGAGTACTCACTTGTTATTGAGCAGGATGTTGGAGCACTTGATGTCCCTGTGCAGAAAGTTCTTTTTGTGGCAGTAGTCAAGGCCCTCCAGCAGCTGCCTCATGAAGGACTTGATGTGGCTCTCGTTGAAGTGGACCAGGCCTGACTCCAGGAGGCCCATCAGGTCATGGTCCATATACTCAAACACCAGGTAGAATGCACCTGTAGGAGGAGGATGGATCATATAGAAGGAAAACAGATGCATAGACAAACATAATGCAGATACATTGCTTTTCCCTATAGTGCACTACATTTGACCAGGTCCCATAGGGCTCTGGTCAAAAGTGGTGCACTATTTAGGGAATGGAGTGTGGACATGCTAATACAGAGGGTTTGTCATATGGACCTTTGTCGTTCTTGAAATCCAGGGCATCCTCCTTGTCGGTGACTATCTCCTTCATGTTGATGATGCTCTTGTGGTTGAGCTGCCGGAGGATCTTGATCTCCCTGATGGCGGTGATAGGGAAGCCCTCCTTCTCGTTGTCCAGACGCACCTTCTTCAAGGCCACCATCTCAGCTACACCATGGGGATAGAGATAAAGGGCAGAGTATATTATAAAATACATTGTGGCAGACGGCAGGGAGAGGTGAGGGGAGTGAGTGGTAATTGAGGAAAGATAGCTTGCAGGTCGCTGGCTCTACCCACAAGCCTTATATGGACTTCCTGCCCCAAAGAGGCAAGACTGAATTGTTAAGCCAGGGAGTGCTTGGGGATAAAGAAGGGAGCAGCCTACACAAAGGGGCAGAGGAGGTGAGACAAGAGAGGTATGAAGAGTGAGAGAAACGACAGCAAAATCTGTGTGATTGCCCGTTGTGACCTGGACTGTCGGACTACCCCCCATATACCAGACCAGATTGGCTGAGAACCTGAGTGTGAGGATTACCCCTGGAAAACGGAACGGCTTGTGGACTGTGAGGTGATGGGGAAAGAAGGGGTAATTCACCCGTGTACCAAAATCCCTAATAAACTTCCCCTTTGCATTCTATTTGGGCTATTGGTGCCTGTTTTGTTATTGAACTTGGTGACGTGGAAACCCCACACCCTTGATCCTGCTACAACAAGTTCATACATAATAGATACACAGGGCATAGAAAGACATCCATTTTGAGTAGAGTGAGTTTTTGCTTTAAAATGTTGATAGTCAAATAATTATTATAATATGAGCTACCAGGAAGATAGGGCGTAGCCTATGATCTACATGAAATGTTGAGAAAAGAAAGCATTAAGTAGTCCTCACCTGTGTCTTTGTCTTTTGCCTTGTACACCTGGCCGTAGGTGCCCTCTCCCGTGATGCCAATAATCTCAAACTTGTCCACGCACCGTTTCCCCCAGTCTATCTCAGTCTCCTTGATCTCCCCAAAACGTGGGCCGCAGATCCTGGGAGACAAACAAACCAACTAGAGATTAGGTCAAGCAGTGGAGGTCAACACCAGGCAGTGGAGACTCAAGGAGCATTAAGGAGCATAGGCCATGGAAGAGGTAGGGTGAGTATAATGGTTCCACAGAGCAGACACGGAAGGCCAAGGGGCCCAGACATACTTGGGCCGGCGGTGAAGTGTGGTGGTCTTCTTCTCGTTGTATGGGCTGTGGGGGGAGGACGCGCCGCCTCCGGGGAGCTCAGGAGGAAGGGGCAGGTCGGCAATGAGGTGGCAGGCCTTCTGATGCTCTGCTGGCTTCTTCCCTGAGAGCGAAGGTAAGACCTCCTTAAAGCTGCACAGGGGAAGAAGAGAATGAGAAGTTAGGCTATGGAACTGCACAGAGAGGTGGAGTGATGAAAATGATAAAAGCTCTTTTCTATTAAGTTCCCTTTACCTGTCTGCTCCATCTAAGTGCTCGAGGACGTGCAGGGGCAGGAGTAGAGATGTCAGTGTAGAGGCAGTCGGGGCAGCTACTCGCCCCTTCTCTTTGCCCTGTCCGGATGCTGGTGCTTTCCTCTTGTCCCGTTGCACCGAGGGGTGCCGCTCTCTGTCCCTGCTGGGCTGATGGGGCTCTGTGCTCCTCTTGGAGGTCCTGTCTGCAGGGGACTGGGGCTGGCTCAACACAGGGGTCCTGGGACCCTTCTCGGGAGGCGGCAGGGAAGGGGGCCGGCCCTTCTTGATGGTGGGGTTGGCCTTGGGGCTGGACTGGTGGGAGCCTGTAGAGGGGCCCTTGGTGGAATTGCCGGAGCTCTTGGCCCGGGCAGCTACCTCGGCAGCTTTTGCCTTCTTCTGCTTGCTGAGCTCGGCCGCTAGGCTGCTCTTGAAGGTCAGAGTGCTGGGGGAGAGGCTGGAAGGTCGACTGTGGGAGCAAGAGAGGCGGTGGCGGCTGCGTGAGCGGGAGTGCCTCAAGGAGGAATACGGGCTCCTGCTTCGAGACTTGCCAGATCGCCTGGAGAAAGGAGAGACAGGTTGTATGATGAACCGTTATCCCAGAAGAAAAGTTCTCATTAAAAAGGTGCATAATGTCTACCTAGTGCAAATCTAGCAGACTACTGAAATGGAAATTTATATTCAGAGCCATTACAACCTTAATCACAATCTAGTAAAACAGTTGTACCGTTTCACAAAGCAGAGCTCTCTCAGGCAATCCAGATTCCACCCTGACCTCATATTTACACCAATGTCTCTGAGTAGCTAGGTTTCCATCCAATTGGCAACAGATAAATGCAAATATATACTGCTCAAAAAAATAAAGGGAACACTTAAACAACACATCCTAGATCTGAATGAAAGAAATAATCTTAAATACTTTTTTCTTTACATAGTTGAATGTGCTGACAACAAAATCACACAAAAATAATCAATGGAAATCCAATTTATCAACCCATGGAGGTCTGGATTTGGAGTCACACTCAAAATTAAAGTGGAAAACCACACTACAGGCTGATCCAACTTTGATGTAATGTCCTTAAAACAAGTCAAATTGAGGCTCGGTAGTGTGTGTGGCCTCCACGTGCCTGTATGACCTCCCTACAACGCCTGGGCATGCTCCTGATGAGGTGGCGGATGGTCTCCTGAGGGATCTCCTCCCAGACCTGGACTAAAGCATCCGCCAACTCCTGGACAGTCTGTGGTGCAACGTGGCGTTGGTGGATGTAGCGAGACATGATGTCCCAGATGTGCTCAACTGGATTCAGGTCTGGGGAACGGGCGGGCCAGTCCATAGCATCAATGCCTTCCTCTTGCAGGAACTGCTGACACACTCCAGCCACATGAGGTCTAGCATTGTCTTGCATTAGGAGGAACCCAGGGCCAACCGCACCAGCATATGGTCTCACGAGGGGTCTGAGGATCTCATCTCGGTACCTAATGGCAGTCAGGCTACCTCTGGCGAGCACATGGAGGGCTGTGCGGCCCCCCAAAGAAATGCCACCCCACACCATGACTGACCCACCGCCTAACCGGTCATGCTGGAGGATGTTGCAGGCAGCAGAACGTTCTCCACGGCGTCTCCAGACTCTGTCACGTCTGTCTGTCACGTGCTCAGTGTGAACCTGCTTTCATCTGTGAAGAGCACAGGGCACCAGTGGCGAATTTGCCAATCTTGGTGTTCTCTGGCAAATGCCAAACGTCCTGCACGGTGTTGGGCTGTAAGCACAACCCCCACCTGTGGACGTCGGGCCCTCAATCCACCCTCATGGAGTCTGTTTCTGACCGTTTGAGCAGACACATGCACATTTGTGGCCTGCTGGAGGTCATTTTGCAGGGCTCTGGCAGTGCTCCTCCTGCTCCTCCTTGCACAAAGGCGGAGGTAGCGGTCCTGCTGCTGGGTTGTTGCCCTCCTACGGCCTCCTCCACGTCTCCTGATGTACTGGCCTGTCTCCTGGTAGCGCCTCCATGCTCTGGACATTACGCTGACAGACACAGCAAACCTTCTTGCCACAGCTCGCATTGATGTGCCATCCTGGTTGAGCTGCACTACCTGAGCCACTTGTGTGGGTTGTAGACTCCGTCTCATGCTACCACTAGAGTGAAAGCACCGCCAGCATTCAAAAGTGACCAAAACATCAGCCAGGAAGCATAGGAACTGAGAAGTGGTCTGTGGTCCCCACCTGCAGAACCACTCCTTTATTGGGGGTGTCTTGCTAATTGCCTATAATTTCCACCTGTTGTCTATTCCATTTGCACAACAGCATGTGAAATTTATTGTCAATCAGTGTTGCTTCTTAAGTGGACAGTTTGATTTCATAGAAGTGTGATTGACTTAGAGTTATATTGTGTTTAGCTGATTTTATGGTTTTGGTGACGCCTGTCTTTGAATCGACAATACATTACACACAGCTATTGTCAATGTACTCTCCTAACATAACCTAACTTTATGCTTTCGCCGTAAAACCTTTTTGAAATCGGACAACGTGGTTAGATTAAGGAGATGTTTATCTTTCAAAGGGTGTAAGTTAGTTGTATGTTTGAGAAATTTGAATTTTGACATTTATTTGGTTTCAAATTTGCCGCTCTTGAAATGCACCTGCTGTTGATAGGGTGCGCCACGGGTGGCACGCTAACGTCCCACATAGCCCCAAGAAGTTAAGTGTTCCCTTTATTTTTTTGAGCAGTGTATATATATATATATATTTTTTTTTTTAAATCAGCATGAAGACAATATGCACTTTTCCCCACAAGAGATGCGTTTCCATCAAATCGACTTGTTGTGGATAAAATGCTAGGCGTGATGACAGATTCTAAGCTAACATATAGAATTGTTTTATCATGGTCATACCAAGGAAAATTTAGCTATTTGATTTTGAATTTTAAGATCCCTTTTTATTTTATTTCACCTTTATTTAACTAATTATTTAGGCCAGTTGAGAACAAGTTCTCATTTACAACTGCGACCTGGCCAAGATAAAGCAAAGCAGTGCGACAAAAACAACACAGAGTTACACATGAGATAAGCAAACGTACAGTAAATAACACAAGAGAAGTCTATGTACAGTGTGTGCAAATGTAGTAAGATTAGAGAGGTAAGGCAATAAATAGGCCATAGTGGCAAAATAATTACAATTTAGCATTAACACTAGAGTGACAGATGTGCAGATGATGTGCAAGTAGAGATACTGGGGTGCAAAAGAGTAAAAAATAAATAACAATATGGGGATGAGGTAGTTGGGTGTGCTATTTACAGATGGGCTGTGTACAGGTAAGCTGCTCTGACAGCTGATGCTTAACGTTAGTGAGGGAGATAAGTCTCCAGCTTCAGTGATTTTTGGAATTTGTTCCAGTCATTGGCAGCAGAGAACTGGAAGGAAAGGCGGCCAAAGAAGGTGTTGGCTTTGGGCATGACCAGTGAAATATACCTGCTGGAGTGCATGCTACGGATGGGTGCTGCTATGGTGACCAGTTAGCTGAGATAAGGCGGGGCTTTACCTAGCAAAGACTTATAGATGACCTGGAGCCAGTGGGTTTAGCGACGAATATGTAGCAAGGGCCAGCCAACGAGAGCATACAGGTCACAGTGGTGGGTAGTATATGGGGCTTTGGTGACAAAACGGATGGCACTGTGATAGACTGCATCCAATTTGCTGAGTAGAGTGTTGGAAGCTATTTTGTAAATGACGTCGCCGAAGTCAAGGATCGGTAGGATAGTCAGTTTTACGAGGGTATGTTTGGCAGCATGAGTGAAGGAGGCTTTGTTGCAAAATAGGAAGCCGATTCTAGATTTATTTTTGGATTGGAGATGCTTAATGTGAGTCTGGAAGGAGAGTTTACAGTCTAACCAGACACCTAGGTATTTGTAGTTGTCCACATATTCTAAGTCAGAACCGTCCAGAGTAGTGATGCTGGACGGGCAAGCAGGTGCAGGCAGCGATTGGTTGAAGAGCATGCATTTAGTTTTACAAGCATTTAAGAGCAGTTGGAGGCCACGGAAGGAGTGTTGTATGCCATTGAAGCTCGTTTGGAGGTTTGTTAACACCGTGTCCAAGGAAGGGCCAGATGTATACAGAATGGTGTCGTCTGCGTAGAGGTGGATCAGAGAATCACCAGCAGCAAGAGCGACATCATTGACATATACAGAGAAAGAGTCGGCCTGAGAATTGAACCCTGTGGCACCCCCATAGAGACTGCCAGAGGTCCAGACAACAGGCCCTCCGATTTGACACACTGAACTCTGAGAAGTAGTTGGTGAATCTGGCAAGGCAGTCATTTGAGAAACCAAGGCTATTGAGTCTGCGCCCGTTGATGAAACACTGAATTTGGCATTACTGCTATTATCCAATTGAAACAAATTGAAAAGATTCCCTAATTAAACTAATCTCCATATATACTTCCATTCATTTTTTTGTGTTGCTGGTACTGGGGACCTTCAGACAATCAATTGAGAGGCAGCCCATACAAAAAACATCTCCCAATCTTAAAAACAGACGGATTTTGATGGGGATGTTATTAAATCGATTTCCACGGGGCAGCAGAAATTGTAGGCTAAGGGTTAATAAAGTGTTTGTCATTCAACGAGAAGCACTTTTTTTTTTATCAACAAAAACATCACATTTCATGCCAGATTTCTAGAATTTTCAGACTATTTTGGGGAAGTGTATACTGGCTCCTGAGTCTCAAGATGGTCAAACCGTACTATTGCAGTTTAATTGTTAAAAAAATAAATATATACAGGGGGGTGCCGGTACAGAGTCAATGTGCAGGGGCACCGGTTAGTTGAGGTAGTATGTACATGTAGGTAGAGTTGATTAAAGTGACTTCCGTAAATTCCGGACTATAAGCCGCAACTTTTTTCCCAGGCTTTGAACCTCGCGGCTTAAACAATGACGAGGCTAATATATGGATTTTTCCCGCTTTCAATTTTTTTCTCTCCAAAAAAACATTCTGTGACGTGCTTAGTTTTTTGGCGGCATGAAGCTTTCATTAGACCAATGAAATTGCCGAACGGGTTAAGGTCCAAGAACTTTTTTGTTTACTGTTTAGATTAAATCGAGCGCTCTCAAACTTCCCATCATTCTGATTACGGTAGTCATTTTGTCACCCTCATCATGGCAAAGACACAGAGAAATGCATATGATGCAGCTTTCAAGTTGAAGGCGATTGATCTGGCTGTTGGAAAAGGAAATAGAGCTGCTGCACGGGAGCTTGGTCTGAGTCGATGATAAGACGTTGGAAACAGCAGCGTAAGGAATTGACTCAGTGCAAAAAGACAACTAAAGCTTACTGCTAATTTTAAATTTTTTGTTACAAGCCGTGTTTCGTTAAAGCCTATTTATTTTTGTTACAAGCCGTGTTTCATTAAAGCCTGTGTAAAGTTCATTTGTTTTAATGTACCGGTAGGCACCTGCGGCTTATAGACATGTGCGGCTTATTTATGTTCAAAATAATATATATTTTTTAATTCAGTGGGTGCGGCTTATATTCAGGTGCGCTTAATAGTCATGAAATTACGGTATGCATAGATGACAACAGAGAGTAGCAGTGGTGTGTGTGTGGGGGGGGGTGGGGGTTGGGGGCAATGCAAATAGCCCGGTTAGTCATTTGACTAGATGTTCAGGAGTCTTATGGCTTCGGGGTAGAAGTTGTTTAGAAGCCTCTTGGACCTAGACTTGGAACTCCAGTACCACTTGCCATGCGGTAGCAGAGAGAAGTCTATGACTAGGGTGGCTGGAGTCTGACAATTTTTAGGGCCTTCCCCTGTCACCGCCTGGTATAGAGGTCCTGGATGGCAGGAAGCATGGCCACTGTTGTGTCATTGGCAAACTTAAATGAGAAGGAAATGCAAACTTTAAAATTGTAAATTTGTCATATCCCTAGTATATATATGCCTTAATATTTTTTTTTAAATAGACTCAGCTTTCATTTGACACCCAATTTGACATACTTCTATTTACTTCACGTTGGTGCTCATGGGTCCTTTAATATGGAAACATTAATATAAAATATTGTGGTTGTAAATAATTGCTACTCAGCTAAAAATTGAGAGCTGAGAAATAAAAGTATACCTACAGAAAGCTGTCAACAGGAGAGCAGTGCTTTGCCAGCAATTGGATTTTAAAATATTATACAATCAGACTATTTTCCCCCCGGGAAAGGAGCGAGAGGCTCGCTCGACACAGCAGTAGACCCTAGTGAAACATACCGCGACAGGCAGACACTTTCATTACTGGAATCATGAGGATTTTAGCCTCCTAAAAAATAGGAAGTTTTGAGTGAGGTGACCATGTAGAATGTGCAGCTTGCACTGATGCAACCAATTAACATGTTTACTCGCACAACCAAGTCAAAGGGTGCGACTAAAATCGTTGCAGTCTGGAGCCTTGAGGTGGCACGTGTAGTCCAATGTGAAATCTTATTTCAAACATTGACACTTTAGTAAATAAAAACAAAGAAAATGGATGATTCAAAATATTAACTTTGTAACCATTCCCATTTAATTTAGTGTTGCATAACTTAGTCAACCAAAGCAAAGGAATTTGAAACTCTGGTGTCTCGCAGTGGCTCCTGTGGATGAAGTCAGCACACAACATGACAAGCAGCAGAAATAATGTATCCATCAGAATGTATGGAATGCATCAAAGTGACTAGCTAGCTAACATTTTTTATCATGTTACAATACGTTAATGGATATGGGTATCTAGATACATTACACTTGTACATTTGGGTACTGATACAATGGCAGGCAGCATTTAAAGCACCTTGCGGCCCCATGACAGAGTACCAGTCAAGGGCTTACTTACTATTGATAAGCCAAATGTGCATGCTGTTACTGTCACCGTTTCCGTGTGCCAAGTTAATTCAACACTTCATAGGCCATCTGTTGTAAGCGTTCTGTTGTCTTAAGCCATTTTGCATTTTGAAAATGAGATGGCCTCTCTTCCAAACTAAGGCCTTCTGTGTAATCATATTTACATAATGAGGAAGTATGTGTAACGGGGGTCAGTGTGCTGCTAACAGCTCCACTGTCCATACTAGGCTCGAACCAGTGATGCTCTGCTTCACAACCCATGTAACCGGCCTCCTTGACAACATTCCAATGGGTTGAGCCACCCAAAGGGTACCGATTGGATGGCTCCATTTGCAACATTGCAAGCTAGCTGTGCAGTGAGCTTACGTCACGTTCTTAACTCAGCAATCCAAGGGCATAAAACACAATATTGAACATGATCACACAAGAGTAGCTAAAACACTGGTCCAAATCAGACAGTCAGGTAGGTAGTTAAGACGATTGACACCTGAAATTATACCAGGCGTGTTATCTTTGACTTTAATACATGTACAGTACCATCTGATTGACTGCTTACCTTATGACTGGACTTGGGCTGAGTGACTTTCGGTATGGACTTCGTGATCGCCGACTGGTACCATAGGGACTTGAGACAAGTTCTCCCTGTTCAAATGGACTATGTCGGCCATAGCTTGGAGAACTGCGCCTGTTGAATGGGCTCATTGGTGACCGCTTTCTTTTGTTGCTTGAGTATGAACTGGGCGACTTTGAAATGTTGTAGGCGCCATAGACCTCAGCATCTCGGCTGTAGTATGTCAAACTAGGGGACAGCCTTTTGTTCCCATAACTGGGACTTCTACATATAAACTGTTTATTATAACTACCACTGGGAGACTGGTATCCATAGGAATAAGTTGTCCCGTGTGGACTTTCTGCCTTGAAACCAGGACTTCTTCTGGAGGCTCCGAGTTCTTCACAGTCATCTCGGTATGATTGTGGTGCATCCCTGTATGCAGACAAGGCCTCTTTTTCAGACCGTAACTTACTTTTGTGCCGTTTAGACTCCCTTTTATCCAAAGACATGGGCGGCAATGTTGTAGACGTCTTCTTGCCGTTACTGTCACTGTTTCTCGCACCATCTCGGTTGTTTTTGGTGGCACTAAGGCTACTTCCGCCACGAGATTTCGAAGTCCCCCTCTCACTGCTCTGGCGTTCCTTTCTTTTCGGTTCCTTCTCTTGTCTATTCCTCTCGGATGAACCACTGGTTTGTTCATCCTTACTGAGATGCACTATATCCCGGTCTCTTCGAGACCATCTTCCTCGGGATGTCGGTCCGTTGATGTCTGTAAACTTAATTTTGCTAAATCGATCGGCCGAAATCCGAGCATGCGGTTCTGGTTTAGGTGAAGGGCTCCCAGAAAAGCGTTCTGATTGGGAACTCACGTCGTCATATTCCACCAAAGTCCGAGGTTCACCTTCTCTTTCGAGAGTGCGTCTCCGTTCACTGCCTGGTTCATCTGGCGTATGCCATGGTTCTTTCTCCCTAGCGTGACTGTGTTTCTTTCTACTAGACGACAGCCTCTTCTCCCGGTGTTTCTCTCGCTGCTGAGTAGCACCGCTTATAGTTCTAACGCTACTGCGCCGCTCCGGTCTGGCACTTCTCTGTGCGGATGGGCTTCTTCCCCGACCCTCGCGAATTACCTCCGAGTTAGGCATTTATCAAAAATATGTGATATATACTTTTGGTAACATTGGTTGTCTTCAGTGTTATGTTCCTTGGTACACAAAACATTTGCAACAAATTGGCTAGCTAGCAAACTAGCACTAGCAAGTTAATATAACTAGCTAGTCAGACAGTAACCAGCAGTGAGCTATTACAAACGATAATCCATAATCTAATGTTTGCCTCGATGAAATTAATTTAATATGACAAATAAATCAATGATTATAATCCCGGACTGTAAGATTCCAAAGATGTGCCATCTAGCTAGCCAGAGCTAGCTAGCAACTGTAGCTAGCTAGGCAGTGTCTTGTAACTGCATTCCATGTTGAGTGTAGCAGGCCCGATGTCTCCTGCTTGAAAGGAAATGTTTCTTGGAAGAAAATCGCAGCTCAGGTCGGCTTTAAAAATATATTCCCAAAGTGCTGAAAATAAGAAATAAAAACGTTACACTTTTTAGTAATGACATTTCTTTACGCTTGCCATAACAATCCAGTTTGGACGAACAAGGAAGTAGCTAGCACGCATCACTATGCTAGCTTTCTTTCTCCTTGGAGTTGAAATCAACTCCTGCAGATTCAATAAAACAACAATTTTAAAAATCCATGGACAGTTTACGTATCTTAGTGGATAGCCGTATTATCATATATTTAGATAAATTCAAATATTATATTTAGAGTTTTATTGGTTATATAATTACATTTTATAACCGATTTGCACGGAACATAATTCGTCAACTAGATAACGTTAGATTGCCGGGCCCTCCATTTTTCAAATTGAAGGGCTGCTGCTGCTACTACTACGACTACTACTACTTCTTCGATGAGATTTAAGGGTGGTTGGCATCCAATGAATGTTGCATTACCCCCACCTACAAGACCGGAGTACAACTCCCTATACTTTGCTTGAAAAAATAGATAAACAAATACCCTACCATCTAACACTACACTCACAAAACAATTTATAATAATAAAAAAGAACACCACCCTTCTCTACTATTTAAATCTATTTAGTCCTACCTCAGGCCAACAGACTGAAAGGAGGGGACACCACCACTTAACACACCCTGTAACTATTCTGACGTAAAGTCTTGCACACCCAAAATACTTCTCTGCAGCTGCCACCACAACCTCAATTGTCTGCGACTTACATTCCATCCCTTAAGTACAGTTGATAACCATTGCTATAAATGCAAAAAAATCCTATCAATCTCAATGAAACATATATCACTTGTTAGTTTAACCCTCTGTACTTGTACAGATCTAATACTCACACCACTCCTCTTAAGATCCCTCCCCCTTGACCCATCTTCCTCTACTTTCTTAACTGCCTCAGCATATGACAACTTCCACACTACTCTAACCCTGGAAACCTCAACCTGCCTCTCTCGCACAGGAAATGTCTGATCCCAACCCTATGGGCAGCCCTACAATTAACACATGCCACTACCTTCCCCAATGCTACACATTCCTTTGTCTCTGCACACTTCTCACACCTAGGAACCTCCGTCCTACACACTGCTGCCACATGCTTGACACCTGTAACAACGTAACGTATTCAGCACAAAAGCTCGTACAGGATAACATACATATATATATATATATATATATATATATAATTGTGCCGGCTCCCCGCACTCGCCCTGAGGAGCGTGTCATCAGTCCGGTGCAACCTGCGCCGGCTCCACGCACCAGGCCTCCAGTGCGCCTCCCCAGCCTGGTACGTCCTGTGCCGGCTCCCCGCACTCGCACTGAGGAGCGTGTCTTCTTACATCAGCTGATATCTCAAAGTGCTGTACAGAAACCCAGCCTAAAACCCCAAACAGCAAGTAATGCAGGTGTAGAAGCACGGTGGCTAGGAAAAACTCCCTAGAAAGGCCAAAACCTAGGAAGAAACCTAGAGAGGAACCAGGCTATGAGGGATGGCCAGTCCTCTTTTGGCTGTGCCGGGTGGAGATTATAACAGAACATGGCCAAGATGTTCAAATGTTCATAAATGACCAGCATGGTCAAATAATAATAATCATAGTAGTTGTCGAGGGTGCAACAAGTCAGCACCTCAAGAGTAAATGTCAGTTGGCTTTTCATAGCCGATCATTGAGAGTATCTCTACTGCTCCTGCTGTCTCTAGAGAGTTGAAAACAGCAGGTCTGGGACAGGTAGCATGTCCGGTGAACAGGTCAGGGTTCCATAGCCACAGGCAGAACAGTTGAAACTGGAGCAGCAGCACAGCCAGGTGTACTGGGGACAGCAAGGAGCCATCATGCCAGGTAGTCCTGAGGCATGGTCCTAGGGCTCAGGTCCTCCGAGAGAGAGAGAGAAAGAAAGAGAGAATTAGAGAGAGCATACTTAAATTCACACAGGACACCGGATAAGACAGGAGAAATACTCCAGATATAACAGACTGACCCTAGCCCCCCGACACATAAACTACTGCAGCATAAATACTGGAGGCTGAGACAGGAGGGGTCAGGAGACACTGTGGCCCCATCCGACGATACCCCCGGACAGGGCCAAACAGGCAGGATATAACCCCACCCACTTTGCCAAAGCACAGCCCCCACACCACTAGAGGGATATCTTCATCCACCAACTTACCATCCTGAGACAAGGCCCTGTATAGCCCACAGCATACGACATTCTAGACCAGCCTTTCTTAAAGTATGGGTCGCGATTCACTGACCTGTTAAAGGTGTGTCGCGATGTGTCAGAGTAAATTTGTAATTATTTCATTAATTACTGGAACTGATTTGGCCAAGTGCATCTACGCTCTCTACATAGCAGCGGTCTCTGCTCAGTTTGGCAGCTGCATGAGTGGGAGATGCCCGTGTGCTTCGTGGTTCACCTGATATTTTTTCTGCAGTTTTCTTGAAGATCACTCCGCGACACACACGATACAAAACTGTCATTTAGGAGCAGATGATGTACTGTCAGCCACTGACTTGTCATTCCCACTCGCCATCACTCATCACTGTCATCAAATGTACTCATGCTAGCCACAAGTTCTGACTGAGCTAAATTGTCATGAAACGCAAATGCAGGGATCAGTTTCTCTCTCTTTCATACAAACTTTGAGAAATAACGAGGAGCGTCCACAATGTGTTTTGTGCGGGGAAGTGCTAAGTAATGAGTCTCTCAAAACGAACAAATTAATAAAACGGCACGTCCTGACCAAACATCCACAGCATGATGGTAAACCCAGGGAGTTATTTTAGAACAGGGCAGAATGCTTCAGGAAACAGTGCTTTGACAGTGAACAGTAAATCAGCTAGCAAGGCATTGTTGTAATTTTATAACAGGCAATGATAAGCAGAAGTAAGTACTAACTCTCATAGTAGTAGATGTGAGTTTCTCTTTCAAACAATCCTCTGGCCTTGTACACAGCTAATAGCTAACATTAGCCAAAGCAAGCTAGCTAGTTACTGATAGTGCATCCCTTAGAAACAGTACAGATGAAGATGAAAAATGATCGGGACTACTGTACATCTTACTGTAGAAATGATTGTTAAACTAGTCTAGGTTGGAACTGTTGACGTTAAAATATAAGTAATCATTTGTATTCTGAACTGGAACAAACTGATTGAAGCAAGATGCAGAAACAGAAACAGTCTCAATGCTGAGCATGACCTCAGTGCTGCCCTGTCAAATACTGAGCCCAGAATAGACATGCTTGTTGAAAACTTCACACAAAACTTCACACAAAGTCCACACAGAAAAGGTTTGTCTAGATCGGTGTGGAAGAAATTGGTGGTCCCGTGTGTCTCAGTTGGTAGAGCATGGTGTTTGCAACGCCAGGGTTGTGGGTTCGATTCCCACGGGGGACCAGTATGTAAAAAAAATGTATGCATTCACTACTGTAAGTCACTCTGGATAAGAGCGTCTGCTAAATGACTAAAATGTCAACTTGACTGGCCTGCACAGCCCTGACCTCAACCCCATCAAACACCCCTGGGATGAAATGGAATGCTGACGGTGAGCCAGGCCTAATTGCCCAACATTAGTCCCCGACCTCACTAAGTCCCCGCAGCAATGTTCCAACATCTAGTGGAAAGCCTTCCCAGGAGAGTGGAGGCTGTTACAGCAGCAAAGAGGGGACCAACTCCATATTAATGCCCATGATTTTAGAATGAGATGTTCGATGAGTGGGTATCCACAACATTTTGGTCATGTAGCATATTATAAAATAGGATCGGTGGAGTTGAAGTCGGAAGTTTACATACACTTAGGTTGGAGTTATTAAAACTCGTTTTTCAACCACTCCACAAATTTCTTGTTAACAAACTATAGTTTTGGCAAGTCGGTTAGGACATCTACTTTGTGCATGACACAAGTAATTTTTCCAACAATTGTTTACAGACAGATTATTTCACTTTTCATTCACTGTATCACAATTCCAATGAGTCAGAAGTTTACATACATTAAGGTGACTGTGCCTTTAAACAGCTTGGAGAATTCCAGAAAATGATGTCATGGCTTTAGAAGCTTCTGACAGGCTAATTGACATAATTTGAGTCAATTGGAGGTGTACCTGTGGATGTATTTAAACGCCTACCTTCAAACTCAGTGCCTCGTTGCTTGACATCATGGAAAAATCGAAAGAAATCAGCCAAGACCTCAGAAAAACAATTGTAGACCTCCACAAGTCTGGTTCATCCTTGGGAGAAATGTCCAAACACCTGAAGGTACCACGTTCATCTGTACAAACAATAGTACGCAAGTATAAACACCATGGGACCAGGCAGCTGTCGTACTGCTCAGGAAGGAGATGCGTTCTGTCTCCTAGAGATTAACGTACTTTGGTGTGAAAAGTGCAAATCAATCCCAGAAAAACAGCAAAGGACCTTGTGAAGATGCTGGATGAAACAGGTACGAAAGTAACTATATCCACAGTAAAACAAGTCCTATATCAACAAAACCTGAAAGGCAGCTCACCAAGGAAGAAGCCACAGCTCCAAACAGCCATAAAAAATCCAGACTACGGTTTGCAACTGCACATGGGGACAAAGATTGCACTTTTTGTAGAAATGACTGATGAAACAAAAATAGAACTGTTTGGCCATAATGACCATCGTTATGTTTGGAGGAAAAAGGGGGAAGCTTGCAAGTCGAAGAACACCATCCCAACCGTGAAGCACGGGGGTGGCGGCATCATGTTGTGGGGGTGCTTTGCTGCAGGAGGGACTGGTACACTTCACGATGGTCAAAACAGATGGCATCAGGAGGCAGGAAAATTATGTGGCTATACTGAAGCAACATCTCAAGACATCAGTCAGGAAGTTAAAGCTTGGTCACAAATGGGTCCTCCAAGTGGACAACGACCCCAAGCATAAATCCAAAGTTGAAAGAAAGAAAGAAATGAAAGCTGAAATAAATCATTCTCTCCACCATTATTCTGACATTTCACATTCTTAAAATAAAGTGGTGATCCTAACTGAAAGACAGGGAATTTTTACTTGGATTAAATGTCAGGAATGGTGAAAAACTGAGTTTAAATATATTTGGCTGAGGTGTATGTAAACTGACTTCAACTGTATGTCACACATGCAGCTAACAAAAATATATGGAAATGTCTGCTCTATCAGAATTACAACAAAAATGGAGGAGGCAAGTGGAAGTCGTAGGAACTTGTCTGTCGGCCCCGCATTAAAACCCATAACAGTCTATTAAGGTATATGGAATTATTTTCAGAAGGTCATAACAAGAATCATTTTACTATTTAATTTAGAATTTTAAGACCCCTTAAAGTATAAAAAAAGATATCTAAAATGTTTTTGATTTAAAAAAAATTGTCCTTACTGCTAATAACCAATACAAATGCATTGAATAACAGATTCACTACATGGAACAACAGATGAGAGATATAAGAAAGATCAGGTTAGTGTGTAGCCCAAACTGTTCGGACGCTACAGACAGAAGTTGGCAGATCGGCTGTACCGACTTCAGACGCCTGTGGGGGGGTCGTAGAGAGCACACCATCTTGTTAGTGAGAGTCTCATTTTTCCATAGAGTGGTCATAAGAATTTGTCGGCTAAACCGTTCGGACGCTACAGCTGATTTTGTGAGAAGACCGATTTTCAGGATGTTTCATGGTCTGACAAACATCACTCTAGATGTGTCACCTTTCACCGCAGATGCGGAAGTGCAACATCGGTGGATGCGGTGGATTGATACACAGATACCTCTAGATTTTTGATGTGCCAATTCCATGGCACATGGTTTATGAATTGATACACAAAACAACACCTGATACAAATTTGTTTACATCCATGTTAGTGAGCATTTATCCTTTGCCAAGGTAATCCATCCACCTGATAGGTGTTGCATATCAAGATCATTAAACAGCATGATCATTACACAGGTGCACCTTGTGCTGCTGGGGACAATACAAGGTCACCACTTTAAAATGTGCAGTTTTGTCACACAACACAATGCCACAGATGTCTGAAGTTGAGGGAGCACGCAATTAGCACGCTGACTGCAGGAATGTCTACAAAGCTGTTACAGAGACAGCGAGGCTAGCCTTCGTTCCTACTGTGCCTGTTAGTGAGGCGTCCTCACCAGCTTCCAACAATTTTGACATTAGTAGGCAGATTGCCTTAGTACCTTTGTTTAGAGAGTCAGAGGTTGACTCCTATTTTTGTGTGTTTGAGCGAATAGCCGTAGCCTTGAAATGGCCTGAAGAAGTATGGTGCTTATTACTTCAGTGTAAATTAACTGGTAAAGCCCAAGAGGTTTTGTCAGCGCTACCTCTGGAAGATAGTTTGAACTATGAAGTGGTCAAAGCTACCGTTCTTCGCGCTTATGAGCTTGTGCCTGAGGCATACCGACAGAGATTTAGGTCTCATAGAAAGTCTCCTAGTAAGACTTATGTGGAATTTGCTAGAGACAAGGGAAATCTGTTTGATAAATGGCATGCTGCTAGTAAGGTAACTGATTTCAACTCTCTCCGGGAGTTAATTTTGTTGGAAGAGTTCAAAAATTGTTTACCCGAATGCATTGTAGTATACCTAAATGAACAGAAAGTATCCTCCCTGTCAGAAGCATCTGTGTTGGCAGACGAGTTTGTGTTGACGCACAAGAGTGTGTTTTCGGCTCATACTGAGAGTAGAGCTGCTGAGTTGCCTACTTTTAGTCCTAGTCGGCCAGCAGTATATCAAGCACGCCAGAAAAATGAGCGTCCCTGTTTCTATTGTCATAAAATGGGACATGTGATTAATGTTTGCTTCCTACTGAAACGCAAACAAGGGATGCCTATTCATGCCAAGCCGCCAACAGGTGTTGGGCTAATTCGTACTGTTGTGCGGTCTGAAATGAAACAAGTGCCTCAGGGTAAATGTAGTTTGAAAGTCTCAGTACCCGACCGCAGTTACGAACCGTTCATTTTTGAGGGGTTTGTGTCCATAGCGAATGACGAAGCATCTCAGCGCCCGGTTAAAATCCTTAGAGATACTGGTGCGGCGCAGTCATTCATATTGTCTGATGTGTTGCCCTTATCCGACAATACATACTGTGGTTCCAGTGTGTTAGTTCAGGGTATTGAAATGGGTTTTGTCCCAGTGCCGTTGCACTTTGTGAATGTACACTCTGAGTTAATCAGTGGAATATTCAGAGTAGGGGTACGTCCTATGTTGCCAGTAAAAGGTTTGACCTTTATAATGGGTAACGATATTGCTGGAGGAAAGGTAGTACCCGTATTGGAAGTGTTGGATAAAAGTGACCACTCTCTCTCCAATGAGTTGGCACAGAGTTATCCCCATGTGTTCCCCGCTTGTGCTGTCACTCGTGCTCAGGCAAGACAAATGGGTGACGTGATAGATTTGTCAAACACTGTTTTGTTTAAAGAAGATGATCAAGAGGATAGGTTGTGTACTACCTCTAAGAAGCTGATCACCTCTGACAAACAGCCCAGGGGAAGTGAAATCGCGCCCCAATTACATGACATTCTTTTGACTGTCACCCCCGAGAAGGTGATTGAATGTCAAAAGGGAGACATCAGTCTTCGCAAGTGTTTTGCTTCGGTAATTCCCATTGAGGAAGCTACAACTAAAGAAACTGCCTACTTTATGGAATCAGGAGTTTTGATGCGTAAATGGGCAGCTCAGGACACTGTTAGTGACTGGAGTGAAGTGTGTCAAGTGGTTGTTCCTACACCGTTCCGACAGCAGGTGCTGTCACTCGCCCATGACCAGGCGTGGTCCGGACACTTAGGGATCACGAAGACTTATAACCGAGTCCTTCGGCATTTTTTTTGGCCAGGTTTGAAGTCTGACGTTGTCCAATTCTGTAAGACATGCCACGTATGTCAACTCACTGGGAAAGTGAATCAAACAGTTCCACGTGCGCCGCTCTGCCCGATTCCTGTGGTGGGGGAACCGTTTGAAAAAGTGATAATTGATTGTGTAGGTCCGTTGCCGAAAACCAGGTCAGGTAACCAGTTCTTACTAACAATAATGTGCAGTGCTACTCGATACCCAGAGGCTATTCCTCTACGTACAATAACGGCTAAGACTGTGGTGAAGGCACTAGTGAAGTTCTTCTCTACGTTTGGACTCCCTAAAGTAATCCAAACTGACCAGGGATCCAACTTTATGTCAAAGCTGTTCTCTAGTGTGTTAAAGACACTGTGTATTTCCCATCAGGTCTCCAGTCCGTATCATCCAGAGAGTCAAGGGGCTCTCGAACGCTGGCATCAGACGCTGAAGGCAATGCTACGCAAGTATTGCATGGAAACCAGTACTGATTGGGATGAGGGGGTGCCCTTTGTCCTATTTGCTATTAGGGAAACAATACAAGAATCCTTAGGGTTCAGCCCTGCTGACCTTGTGTTTGGACACACCCCACGGTATTAGCTACCTTAGTGCTGCGGTGTTAGCTACCTTAGTGCTGCGGTGTTAGCTACCTTAGTGCTGTGAAGACTGTTTTTTTTTAAAGATTGATTTTGTTTGTTGATATTGTGGGGACTTATAGTAAATACTTTGTTCGCAATCCCCCCTGGGGTTGCTCTTTTAAGGGTGGGAGTGTTACGGATACAAGTGTGTATCCTGTGTTTCTTTTCTCTCCTTCTCCTCCTCACAGGTGACAATCATCACTCCCCAATCAGTCACCACCAACCAGTCCCCAATCAGAAGACACCTGCTCCCCTTTCCTCACCCAATCACAGCCCCTTTCCCTTGGTTTAAAAACCCAGTCAGTTGTTTTCTCCCCAGCTCATTATCTCGCAAGCTCATTCTCAATCTGAGATCAATCTTTGTGTTCATTCTCTCTCTCTCTCTCTCTCTCTCTCTGTGTGTCTCTCTCTCTCGCTATCTCTGTATTGATCTCTTTTGTTTTTGCAACTGCATGTCACATTTGTCCGGTAATCCTGTGAGTATTGTTTTGTTGTTTGTTTGTTTGTTGGGAAAAGGGGGTACCAAGACAAGTCGCCCATGGGCATACATTACCCATAGCAATACTGTGTCTAAGTACCCTAGTTAGAACTGGGCGGACCACCCTCTGTATTTTTGGTTAGTTAGCTAACTGTTTTTGAAATAGGCTAGTCTAGCTTTGGGGTGTTTTTGGCTTATTGTTTCTTTGCTTGGGTCCAGCTCAGCCCCTTTTCTCACACCCCATTACCGTGTGTTTATAAATAAACCATTAGAGTTTGACGGTAGATTGTAGTTGTCTGTGGTTATTGGTTCTCACTGTTTATCACTATTATAATTTGCATGATTTATGTTACGGTCTTGTTGCCATCCCCCCTAGACTGCAGGGCCAAAGGGATTCGTAACAGCATCATCGGACTGAGCTTGTTGTGATTACAGGCAATCTCAACGCTGTGCGTTACAGGGATGACATCCTCCTACCTCATGTGGTACCCTTCCTGCAGGCTCATCCTGACATGACTCTCCAGCATGACAATGCCACCAGCCATACTGCTCGTTCTGTGTGTGATTTCCTGCAAGACAGGAATGTCAGTGTTCTGCCATGGCCAGCAAAGAGCCCGGATCGCAATCCCATTGAGCACATCTGGGACCTGTTGGATCGGAGGGTGAGGGCTAAGGCCATTCCCCCCAGAAATGTCCGGGAACTTGCAGGTGCCTTGGTGGAAGAGTGGGGTAACATCTCACAGCAAGAACTTGAAAATCTGGTGCAGTCTATGAGGAGCTGCACTGCAGTACTTACACCAGATACTGACTGTTACTTTTGATTTTGACCCCTCTTTGTTCAAGGACACATTATTCAATTTCTGTTAGTCACATGTCTGTGGAACTTGTTCAGTTTGTGTCTGTTGTTGAATCTTATGTTCATACACATGTTAAGTTTATTGAAATTAAACAGTTGACAGTGAGATGACATCTTTTTTTGATGAGTTTAGCTATTCCATTTTTTAAAATCAGCCATTTCCAGCTATAATAGTAATTTACAATATTAACAATGTCTACACTGTATTTCTGATGAATTTGTTGTTATTTTAAATGGACAAAAAAAGTGATTTCTTTCAAAAACAAGGACATTTCTAAGTGACCCCAAACTTTTGAATGGTAGTGAATTTCTTACTAGAAGTCTGAGAAATGGGTGGATTGCAAACCAGGTAGTGTGTGGGTGTCGTATCACTTAGTGCCAGTGGATGGTATCTCCAGTTGATATTGATGTGAGTTACGGTGGTGTTTCCCACGCCACTCCTTCAATCTCATGAACTCAACTCCAGTCTCACTATATTTACATGTAATTAAACAAATAAAGTAGACAGAAATTTGCAGAGGAAAAAAATTGATTTATTGTAGGATACTGTACATCTTGACTCAATTATTATGAACTATCAATATTTCAATATAATTTTCCAACGTGATCGGTGTGTGTTTTAACATTTACATTTAAGTCATTAAGCAGACGCTCCTATCCAGAGCATCTTACAGTATTGAGTCCATACATTTTCATACTGGTCCCCCTTGGGAATCAAACCCACAACCCTGGCGTTGCAAGCACCATGCTCTACCAACGGAGCTACACGGGACATCATTAAACCTCATAGAAAACATCTGGTTCTTGGCTTCAATTGTCTTTATTTTTCCCCAAATTGAGCTAGAGAAAGAGGACAGTGTAAAACATCAATCTAATATCAGCCATATAAGATTAAAGGATATGCGAGACAGACAGACACAGAAAACCAAAGACAAACAGCAGTTGAAGGTCAATTGACATTAATACGTGTCATACCTCTCTGAGGTCCATCGCGTCACACAGCATGTAGCGGATTCTGGGGGACGTCCTCTTTTTCTTAATGAGCACCCCAATCTGCCTGTAGTGCTGATCCATTCTGGGCTGTGGAAGTATAGACTGGCTATTAGTGATCACATTTATAAATCAGAAAGACAAACAGACAAGAGACAGACGATATGTAGTTGTACCTCAGCCTCCTGAGAATCCTCCTCTAAGTCCTTGCCGATGGTGAAGAGTAATGTGCACAGGCCCTCCAGTGAACCATCATCACCATTCTTTAGTAGCTTTACAATGCAGTTGTGCATGACGGCCTCCATAATCATCTTTAGCTTGAACAACTCGCACATGAACTTGATGTTGCATAGCAACTCCCGCTGCCCCTCTGCCTTCGTCTCCTCCAGCTCCTCCCTCAGTCGCTGTTGGTCCTCCTTCTGGAAGGAATCAGGGAGATTTGGTGAGCCTGCCTTGAACTAATCAAAATTGCATTGGACTAAACAAGGTACACGTTAGTGAGTTGTTACAAGCGTTACAATGATCAGTTGAAGGGAATAAATTCTTCAATGTAAGGTTAAAGGCTAGGAGACCAAAAGTGAAAGGGGGCTTCATGACCACAATCCCAAACTATCTACAGTCGTGGCCAAAAGTTTTGAGAATGACAAATATTAATTTTCACAAAGTCTGCTGTCTCAGTTTGTGTGGTGGCAATTTGCATACACTCCAGAATGTTATGAAGAGTGATCAGATGAATTGCAATTAATTGCAAAGTCCCTCTTTGCCATGCAAATGAACTGAATCCCACAAAAACATTTCCACTGTATTTCAGCCCTGCCACAAAAGGACCAGCTGACAGTGATTCTCTTGTTATGGATAGGGGGCAGTATTTTCACGGCCGGATAAAAAACGTCCCCGATTTCATCTGGTTATTACTCCTGCCCAGAAACTAGAATATGCATATAATTAGTAGCTTTGGATAGAAAACACTCCAAGTTTCCAAAACTGTTTGAATGGTGTCTGTGAGTATAACAGAACTAATTTGGCAGGCCAAAACCTGAGAAGATTCTGTACAGGAAGTACCCTGTCTGACCATTTCTTGGCCTTCGTCATCCCTATCCAAAACAGAGGATCTCTGCTGTAACGTGACACTTTCTAAGGCTCCCATAGGCTCTCAGAAGGCGCCAGAACGTTGAATGATGACTCTGCAGTCTCTGGCTGAAAAACAGTAGCGCATTTGGATAGTGGTCGATCTGAGAACAATGAGACGGGTGCGCGCGTGCACGTGAAGAGTCCATTTTACATTTTCAGTCTTTGAACGAAAACAACGACTCCCGGTCGGAATATTATCGCTATTTTACGAGAAAAATAGCATAAAAATTGATTTTAAACAGCGTTTGACATGCTTCGAAGTACGGTAATGGAATATTTTGAAATTATTTGTCACGAAACGCGCCGGCGCGTCACCCTTCGTTACCCTTCGGATAGTGTCTTGAACGCACGAACAAAACGCCGCTATTTGGATATAACTGTGGATTATTTGGAATCAAACCAACATTTGTTGTTGAAGTAGAAGTCCTGGGAGTGCATTCTTACGAAGAACAGTAAAGGTAATCCAATTTTTTTTATAGTAAATCTGAGTTTGGTGAGTACCAAACTTGGTGGGTGTCAAAATAGCTAGCCTGTGATGGCAGGGCTATCTACTCAGAATATTGCAAAATGTGCTTTCACCGAAAAGCTATTTTAAAATCGGACACCGCGATTGCATAAAGGAGTTCTGCATCTATAATTCTTAAAATAATTATGTTTTTTGTGAACGTTTATCGTGAGTCATTTAGTAAATTCACTGGAAGTGTTCGGTGGGAATGCTAGTTCTGAACGTCACATGCTAATGTAAAAAGCTGTTTTTTGATATAAATATGAATTTGATTGAACAAAACATGCATGTATTGTATAACATAATGTCCTAGGAGTGTCATCTGATGAAGATCAAAGGTTAGTGCTGCATTTAGCTGTGGTTTTGGTTTTTGTGACATTATATGCTAGCTTGAAAAATGGGTGTCTGATTATTTCTGGCTGGGTACTCTCCTGACATAATCTAATGTTTTGCTTTCGTTGTAAAGCCTTTTTGAAATCGGACAGTGTGGTTAGATAAAGGAGAGTCTTGTCTTTAAAATGGTGTAAAATAGTCATATGTTTGAAAAATTGAGGTTTTCGGATTTTTGAGGAGTTTGTATTTCACGCCACGCCCTATCATTGGATATTGGAGCGGTGTTCCGCTAGCGGAACGTCTAGATGTAAGAGGTTAACACAGGTGTGAGTGTTGGCGAGGACAAGGCTGGAGATCACTCTGTCATGCTGATTGAGTTCGAATAACAGACTGGAAGCTTCAAAAGGAGGGTGGTGCTTGTAATCATTGTTTTTCCTCTGTCAACCATGGTTACCTGCAAGGATATGCAAGGATCATTGCTTTGCACAAAAAGGGCTTCACTGGATATTGCTGCAGGTAAGATTGCACCTAAATCAACCAGTTATCGGATCATCAATAACTTCAAGGAGGTAGCGGTTCAATTGTTGTGAGGAAGGCTTCAGGGCGCCCAAGAAAGTCCAGCAAGCGCCAGGACCGTCTCCTAAAGTTGATTCAGCTGCGGGATTGGGGAATCACCAGTACAGAGCTTGCTCAGGAATGGCAGCAGGCAGGTGTGAGTGCATCTGCACGCACAGTGAGGCGAAGACTTTTGGAGGATGGCCTGGTGTCAAGAAGGGCAGCAAAGAAGCCACTTCTCTCCAGGAAAAACATCAGGGACAGACTGATATTCTGCAAAATGTACAGGGATTGGACTGCTGAGGACTGGGGTACAGTCATTTTCTCTGATGAATCCCCTTTCCGATTGTTTGGGGCATCCGGAAAAAGCTTGTCCGGAGAAGGTCAGGTGAGCGCTACCATCAGTCCTGTGTCATGCCAACAGTAAAGCATCCTGAGACCATTCATGTGTGGGGTTGCTTCTCAGCCAAGGGAATGGGCTCACTCACAATGTTTCCTAAGAACACAGCCATGAATAAAGAATGGTACCAACACATCCTCCGAGAGCAACTTCTCCCAACCATCCAGGAACAGTTTGGTGACGAACAATGCCTTTTCCAGCATGATGGAGCACCGTGCCATAAGGCAAAAGTGATAAGTGGCTCGGGGAACAAAACATCGATATTTTGGGTCCATGGCCAAGAAACTCCCCAGACCTTAATCCCATTGAGAACTTGTGGTCAATCCTCAAGAGGCGGGTGGACAAACAAAAACCCACAAATTCTGACAAACTCTAAGCATTGATTATGCAAGAATGGGCTGCCATCAGTCAGGATGTGGCCCAGAAGTTAATTGACAGCATGCTAGGGTGGATTGCAGAGGTCTTGAAAAAGATGGGTCAACACTGCAAATATTGACTCTTTGCATCAACTTCATGTAATTGTCAATAAAAGCTTTTGACACTTATGAAATGCTTGTAATTATGCTTCAGTATTCCATAGTTACATCTGACAAAAATATCTAAAGACACTGAGGCAGCAGACTTTGTGAAGATTAACATTTGCGTCATTTTCAAAACTTTTGGCCACGACTGTACTTCCCCAGAGTCAGATGAACTTGTGGATGCCATTTGTATGTCTCGGTGTTCAGTTTGAAGGAAGTTGCTAGGTAGCTTTAGCGCAATGACAAAGTCTAATAGACTTCCAGTTATTGCGCTAAAGCTACCTAGCAACTTCCTTCAAACTGAACACCGAGACATACAAATGGTATCCACGAGTTCATCTGACTCTGGGAAAGTAGGGCTTCATTGGCAAAATCTCAAACTTTCCCTTTAAATCAATTACAATTGTTTAGAAAGTATAAGGCATTATGAGGAGAAATTATGTTCATGTAATGTATACTGAACAAAAATATAAACGCAACATGTAAAGTGTTGGTCCCATGTTTCATGAGCTGAAATAAAAGATCCCAGCAATGTTCCATATGCACAAAAAGCTTATTTCATATGTTGTGCAGAAATGTGTTTACATCCCGGTTAAAAAACTCCATCCTCCCGACAGGTGTGGAATATCAAGAAGCTGATTAAACAGCATGATCATTACACAGGTGCACCTTGTAATGGGGACAATATAAGGCCACTCTACAAATGTGCAGTTGTCACAACCCAATGCCACAGATGTCTCAAGTTGAAGCAGGGTGCAATTGGCATGCTGACTGAAGGAATGTCCACCAGAGCTTTTGCCAGAGAATTTAAAGTTAATTTCTCCACCATAAGCTGTAGTTTTAGAGAATTTGGTGGTATGTGCAACCGGCCTCACAACTGCAGACCACATGTATGGCGTATGGATGAGCAGTTTGCTGATGTCAACGTTGTGAAATGACTGCCCCATGATGGTGGTGGGGTTATGGTATAGGCAAGCTAAGGACAACAAACACAATTGCATTTTATCGATGACAATTTGAATGCAGAGACACCGTGACGAGATCCTGAGGCTCATTGTCGTGCTATTCATCCGCCGCTATCACCTCATGTTTCAGCATGATAATACATGGCCCCATGTCGCAAGGATCTGTACACAATTCATGGAAGCTGAAAATGTCCCAGTTCTTCCATTGTCTGCATACTCAGACATCACCTACTGAGCATGTCTGGGATGCTCTGGATCGACTTGTACGTCAGCCTGTTGCATTTCCCGCAAATATCCAGCAACATCGCACAGCTATTGAAGAGGAGTGGGACAACATTCCACAGGCCACAATCAACAGCCTGATCAACTCTATGTGAAGGAGATGTGTCGCGCTGCATGAGGCAAATGGTGGTCATACCAGATACTGACTGGTTTTCTGATCCATGCACCTACTTTAAAAAAATTAAGGTATCTGTGACAAGTCATGTAAGGTATAATATTCCCAGTCATGTGGAATCCATAGATTAGGGCTTAATGAATGTATTTCAATTGACTGATATGAACTGTAACTCAGTAAAATCTTTGAAATTGTTGCATGTTGCGTTTTCTTTTTTTGTTCAGTATAGATCAAGTTCAAATAATTTTGACTACCTCAGTGATCGCGTCCAGTTCTCGCTGCATTTCCTTTAAGATCTTACTATTGTCTTTCTCAAAGCCCTTCTGGCATCGGTTCAGCAGCAGCTTGCGGAAAGGTACTTTCACTCCGGGTATTTTCAGCTGAAAAGGCAGGATATGTGGGAGGTAAAACTCATTGAAGGTTGATGGGTTGTTGTTATTGTGTCAGAGAGAGCAAGTGAGAGAGCAAGATGGATAGAGAGAAGGAAAAAGACAAAAACAAGTAATTTTTTTGCGATCACCTCTGGGATTGAGACGGTGAGAAATAGACAGAAAACTTTAACATGTAGACTTACCCCCATGAGTTGGTGATGGTGGCACACCTTGGCGTAGACATCAGCGTAGGTAGGGTATTCAATGGCATTCTTATATATGCGGTCAATAAAGCCCTTGAGTTTGTCCTCTGTGTCAATGGTAAATGCACTCACTACCTTCATCGACTGATGGAAGTTCTTAGGAGTCAGCCTGTCCAGGATGTCATCCATTTGTGCATATATTTCCTCTGTCTTCACTGTATCTAGGTCCACAAAGTCCTCCTTCAAGTCATAAATTAGGGGGCAGGTGGGGGAGTAAACAAACAATATAGAACCAGGAGATTATTACTAAACACACATTTTCTGGACAGATCTTACCAGGTCCTTTTCTTCCACCTCCTGTCTGTCAAGAGAAGTGATGGCTGTGAGAGAGGGCGAGAGAGAGAATCTGGGATTGGTACATCCATTTTAATGAAATTATAGCCATTGATTCTTCAGGAACATGAGTTGGAAATGCCATGTCAACTTTTTTGAATTCTACCACAAACCAAAATATGAGCTTATATAAAAACTTGTTTGTAAATAATCACATAGCTTCAAAAAACAAAACACAATAATTTTGATCACATGGATGGTCAATCCTCGTCCTCTATAGCACTGGCTAAGAGTTTGAGAGAAGTTACATTTCTCTAGCTCCATCCCTCAGCTGTTTACCCCAAAAACTGGCAGGTTGACGAGTTGTTGCCCCCGATTGCCCCTTTAAAAAAGATAAGCTAGAGGTCGAGAACCACTGAGATACTTTACTTTGGGCCAATTGTGCTGTAATGGTAATGCTTACTGTATGGTTCCAGCATTTTGTCAACTGTTGAAAAAGAAAAAAGAATGTTATGTCTGAAGGAATCTGGTTTATGCTAAAACAAATAGTACAGCTATAATCCTTAATGAGTACCTATTTCATAAAACATCTTAAATTGTCTCTTGGAGGTATTTTCAAATAGCTTTTGGAGTTTAGTGGCATATATCCTCTTCACTTTTCCAAAAGCCTCAGTGATGCTGGGCAATTTCTACAGACAGACAAATAAACATTCAGTAAATCAGAAACCATACAAATCCAATTCAGAAAGACAGTAAATACACTGATGAAATGGTAAAACACAACAGGTGTCCATATAAATAGTTACAGTGAAACCTAAGAGCCCTTCATAAGTATTCACCCTGTGTGTTACAAAGTGGGGTTAAAATGGATTAAATCGTCACTCTAAAAAATCAAAGTGGAAGATCAATTCTAAACATAAAAATATATAAAAATCCCCCCTTTTGTTACGTTAGACTTATTCTAAAATTGTATTAAAAAAATATCCTCAATCTACACACAATACCCCATAATGACAAAGCAAAAATATAAGTATTCAGATCCTTTGCTATTAGACTCGACATTGAGCTCAGGTGCATCATGTTTTCATTGATCATTCTTGCTGTTTCCACAACTTGATTGGAGTCCACATGTGGTAAATTCAATTGATGGGACATGATTTGGAAAGGCACACACCTGTGTGTGATATATATATATAGATATAGATATAGATATAGATATATATAGTCCCAAAGGTGACAGTGCATGTCAGAGCAAAAACCAAGCCACGAGGTCGAAGGAATTGTACGTAGAGCTCCGAAACAGGATTGTCGAGGCACGGATCTGGGGCAGGATACCAAAACATTTCTGCACCATTGAAGGTCCCCAATAACACAGTGGCCTCCATCATTCTTAATTAAAAGAAAGAAGTTTGGAACCACCAAGAATCTTCTTAGAGCTGGCCACCGGGCCAAACTGAGCAATCGGGAGAGAAGATCATTTGTCAGGGAGGTGACCAAGAACCCGATGGTCACTCTGACAGAGCTCCAGAGTTCCTCTGTGGAGATAGTTGTTCTTCTGTAAGATTCTCCCATCTCTGCACCACTCCACAAACCAGGCCTTTATGGTAGTGACCAGACAAAAGCCACTCCTCAGTAAAAAACAAATATGACTGCCCGCTTGGAGTTTGCCAAAAGGCACCTAAAGGACTCTCAGACCATGAGAAACAAGATTCTCTGGTCTGATGAAACCAACATTGAACTCTTTGGCCCGAATGCCAAACGTCACATCTGGAGGAAACCTGGAACCATCCCTACGGTGAAGCATGGTGGTAGCAGCATCATGCTGTGGGGATGTTGTTCAGCAGCAGGGACTGGGAGACTAGTCAGGAATGAGGGAAAGATGAACGGAGCAAAGTACACAGAGATCCTTTATGAAAACCTGCCCCAGAGCGCTCAGGACCTCAGACTGGGGCAGTGGTTCACCTTCCAACAGAACAATGACCCTAAGCACACAGCCAAGACAACACAGGAGTGGCTTCGGGACAATTTTCTGAATGTCTTTGAGTGGGCCAGCCAGAACCCGGACTTGAAGCCGATCGAACATCTCTGGAGAGCTGAAAATAGCTGTGCAGGTGTGCCAAGGTTTGAGAAGCCTTGAGAAGACTCAAGGCTGTAATCGCTGCCAAAGGTGCTTCAACAAAGTACTGAGTAAAGAGTCTGAATACTTATGTAAATGTGATAGTTCCGTTTCTTTTTTAACATTTGCATAAAAAACATTTTATACATTTTGCTTTGTCCTTATGGGGTATAGTGTGTAGATTGACGAGGGGAAAAAAACAATTTAATACATTTTAGAACAAGGCTTTAACGTAACAAAATGTGGAAAAAGTCAAGGGGTCTGAATGCACTGTATGCATGCATGCACCACTCGGGGCTCCCGAGTGGCGCAGCGGTCTAAGGCACTGCATCTCAGTGCAAGAGGCATCACTACAGTCCCTGATTCGAATCCAGGCTGTATCACATCCGGCCGTGATTCGGAATCCCACAGGGCGACGCACAATTGGCCCAGCGTTGTCCAGGTTTTGTCCTACATTTTTATTTTATTTTTTAATCCCAGCCCCCGTCCCCGCAGGAGGCCTTTTGCCTTCTGGTAGGCCGTCATTGTAAATAAGAACTTGTTCTTAACGGACTTGCCTAGTTAAATAAAATAATAATCCGGTCAGGCCTTTAGAGTTTACCATTTCGAAATTTGGGGTTTTGTAGGCTCGGCTTCCTACTTTGTTATTTAGATTTATGGATTAAGCCTTCTTTCCCTAAGGAGTCATTCTGATTTTGTTCCCAATGATCAGTGCTTTAGTTTAAAAAATGTCACTGTCTAGCAGTCCACGTTTTGAACTTGCGATGCACCCGACTGTCCATGTTTTTCTGTGCAATAGCCTTTTGATGTGAACATTTGAAAATAACCAATAACCTGCCTAACCAGCCTGAGGAGGCCTATAACTCCATTCCTAACCTATTCAGAGTTTATAGAAATGAATTGAATAAGAGCCATTATCAGGATGGTTATGCCAGGCTACTAAAGCAATACATGTCTGTTGAAATTTGAACTAAATCCAGCTGCACTACTACTCAGCCAGTCAGTACTGCTCATATCAATGCTACATAGACCGTTTTCAAAACGAGAAGTTGCTTTAGAGGCAGTCGCTGTTTAAAGACCTAATGTGTGGTCTTGAGTGGTCTCAAGACCACTAGATCAAGAGTCCATGGGCCCCTTCTTCAATTGTAAGAAACTCAAGTCAACTTTTAAACTTGAGTACAATAGAGTACAGTATAGCATAGTACTGTAGAATACAGTACATTATAGACATCTATGCTTTGGCCAATTAGATGACAATGTTTGGGATCTTGGAGGATTGAAGCCCCCCTTCTGGCTATGAATCTCAATAATTTAAACTTTCTCCTGAAATGTGCACTTGTCCACATGGTGGTCCTCTGTAGCTCAGTTGGTAGAGTATGGGACAAGCAACTTTGAAAATGGAGATAACCTCAATGGCGCTGCCCATGCCGTCACAGATGCCAAGATAAGAAAGTGTTTTTTTATTTTATTACAAAAATCATGAATTGCCTTATTTTCAAACTTGAAGTTTAGGAGTCAGGGTTTGGGACAGCCACCTTGATATAAATAGGTGTATAAACAATGACCTTTTACAATATTAATTTGTTAATGCCTTGAATTGTATTAGAACACATCATTATGTAAATAAATGTCCCATGTTTGAAGACTTAACTGTTTGTTTATAGTTTTTTGGGGGTGGGACTGTAATTTGCACCACTTCTGTAGATTCACCCATATACATACTGTACCACTCATTCTAGGGTTTATTTTTTCTATTTTCTACATTGTAGAATAATAGTGAAGACATCAAAACTATGAAATAACACATATGGAATCATGTAGTAACCAAAAGAAAGTGTTAAACAAATCAAAATATATTTTAGATTATTCAAAGTAGCCACCCTTTGCCTTGATGACAGCTTTGCAAACTCTTGGCATTGCCTCAACCACCTTCACCAACAGTCTTGAAGGAGTTCCCACATATGCTGAGCACTTGTTGGCTGCTTTTCCTTCATTCTGCGGTCCAACTCAGCCCAAACAATCTCAATTGGGTTGAGGTCGGGTGATTGTGGAGGCCAGGTCATCTGATGCAGCACTCCATCACTCTCCTTTTTGGTCAAATAGCCCTTACATGGTTCTGTTGAAAAACAAATGGTAGTCCCATTAAGCGCAAACCAGATGGCATGGCGTATCGCTGCAGAATGCTGTGGTAGCCATGCTGGTTAAGTGTACCTTGAATTCTAAATAAATCACAGACAGTGTCACCAGCAAAGCACCACCACACCTCCTCATCCATACTTCACGGTAGGAACTACACATGGAGATCATCCGTTCACCTACTCTGCATCTCACAAAGACACAGTGGTTGCAACCAAAAATCTCAAATTTGGACTCATCAGACCAAAGGACAGATTTCCACCGGTCTAATGTCCATTGCTTGTGTTTCTTGGCCCAAGCAAGTCTCTTCTTATTGGTCCTTTAGTAGTGGTTTCTTTGCAGCAATTTGACCATGTAGGTCTGATTCACGCAGTCTTCTCTGAACAGTTGATATTGAGATGTGTCTGTTACTTGAACTCTGTGAAGCATTTATTTGGGCTACACTTTGAGGCTGGTAACTCTAATGAACTTATCCTCTGCAGCAGAGGTAACTCTGGGTCTTCCGTTCCTGTGGAGGTCCTGAGAGCCAGTTTCATGGTTTTCATGGCGCAGTTTCATGGCACTTGGTTTTTGCGACTGCACTTGAAAATCTTTCCATGTTCTTGAAATATTCTGTATTGACTGACCTTTTTGTCTTAAAGTAATGATGGACTGTCGTTTCTCTTTGCTTATTATTTGAGCTGTTCTTGCCATAATATGGACTTGGTATTTTACCAAATAGGGCTATCTTCTGTATATAACCCCTACCTTGTCACAACAACTGATTGGCACAAACGCATTATGAAGGAAAGAAATTCCACAAATTAGATTTTAACAAGGCACACCTGTTAATTGAAATGCATTCCAGGTGACTCTCATGAAACTGGTTTAGAGAATGCCAAGAGTGTGCAAAGCTGTAAAGGCAAAGGGTGGCTATTTTGAAGAATCTCAAATACACTGCTCAAAAAAATAAAGGGAACACTTAAACACCACAATGTAACTCCAAGTCAATCACACTTCTGTGAAATCAAACTGTCCACTTAGGAAGCAACACTGATTGACAATAAATGTCACATGCTGTTGTGCAAATGGAATAGATAACAGGTGGAAATTATAGCCAATTAGCAAGACACCCCCAATAAAGGAGTGGTTCTGCAGCTGGTGACCACAGACCACTTCTCAGTTCCTATGCTTCCTGGCTGATGTTTTGGTCACTTTTGAATGCTGGTGGTGCTTTCACTCTAGTGGTAGCATGAGACGGAGTCTACAACCCACACAAGTGGCTCAGGTAGTGCAGCTCATCCAGGATGGCACATCAATGCGAGCTGTGGCAAGAAGGTTTGCTGTGTCTGTCAGCGTAGTGTCCAGAGCATGGAGGCGCTACCAGGAGACAGGCCAGTACATCAGGAGACGTGGAGGAGGCCGTAGGAGGGCAACAACCCAGCAGCAGGACCGCTACCTCCGCCTTTGTGCAAGGAGGAGCAGGAGGAGCACTGCCAGAGCCCTGCAAAATGACCTCCAGCAGGCCACAAATGTGCATGTGTCTGCTCAAACGGTCAGAAACAGACTCCATGAGGGTGGTATGAGGGCCTGACGTCCGCAGGTGGGGGTTGTGCTTACAGCCCAACACCGTGCAGGACGTTTGGCATTTGCCAGAGAACACCAAGATTGGCAAATTCGCCACTGGTGCCCTGTGCTCTTCACAGATGAAAGCAGGTTCACACTGAGCACATGTGACAGACGTGACAGAGTCTAGAGACGCCGTGGAGAACGTTCTGCTGCCTGCAACATCCTTCAGCATGACTGGTTTGGCGGTGGGTCAGTCATGGTGTGGGGTGGCATTTCTTTGGGGGGCCGCACAGCCCTCCATGTGCTCGTCAGAGGTAGCCTGACTGCCATTAGGTACCAAGATGAGATCCTCAGACCCCTTGTGAGACCATATGCTGGTGCGGTTGGCCCTGGGTTCCTCCTAATGCAAGACAATGCTAGACCTCATGTGGCTGGAGTGTGTCAGCAGTTCCTGCAAGAGGAAGGCATTGATGCTATGGACTGGCCCGCCCGTTCCCCAGACCTGAATCCAATTGAGCACATCTGGGACATCATGTCTCGCTCCATCCACCAACGCCAAGTTGCACCACAGACTGTCCAGGAGTTGGCGGATGCTTTAGTCCAGGTCTGGGAGGAGATCCCTCAGGAGACCATCCGCCACCTCATCAGGAGCATGCCCAGGCGTTGTAGGGAGGTCATACAGGCACGTGGAGGCCACACACACACTACTGAGCCTAATTTTGACTTGTTTTAAGGACATTACATCAAAGTTGGATCAGCCTGTAGTGTGGTTTTCCACTTTAATTTTGAGTGTGACTCCAAATCCAGACCTCCATGGGTTGATAAATTGGATTTCCATTGATTATTTTTGTGTGATTTTGTTGTCAGCACATTCAACTATGTAAAGAAAAAAGTATTTAATAAGATTATTTATTTCATTCAAATCTAGGATGTGTTGCTTAAGTGTTCCCTTTATTTTTTTTGAGCAGTATATATTGATTTGTTTAACACTTTTTTGGTTACTACATGATTCCATGTGTTATTTCATAGTATTGATGTCTTCACTATTATTCTACAATGTGGAAAATAGTAAAAATAATGAAAAACCCATGATTGAGTAGGTGTCCAACTTTTCACTGGTACTGTATATGGAAATATTACCCACCACAAAATAACCCAAGGGGGTGACCACTTATGTAAAGAATTATATGTATGACTACCAATACAAGGAAGTAATTGCTTTTTGTTCAAACTGATCAAAAAATTTTAACTTCTTAATATCAATGCTCAATCTGTCTTTTGAAAACCTGTAACACTTTATCAGAGAGCTCCTGATTTTACCTGGAAGAAATGGGGGACGTCCTCTATGTGTGGAAGCTGCCTACCCTCTGTTTCAGTCCTCTTCAGCTCATCAAGCTCCTGCTCGAGTGTCTGTAGGAGTCCCTCAGACTCACTCACCATCTCCTTCTCTTTTGCTTGGATCCGCTCTCTCACCTCTGAGCACCTTGTCTCAATCAATTTGGTGAAGAACCTCTCACCGTCCTCCAGTGTAGCCTGAGATAAGCACTGTCAAAAGACAGAGAGAGAGAAAGAGTCGTCCGTTTCAAGGTGTTTGTCTCAGAAAGTTTGGTAAGCATCTGCTTTGTTCCGACTCTCCACACTTCTCCCAAAGTATGGACTTGCACACTCCCTGTCTTGATTATAATTGAAATGCATTGGCTGGAGGGAGTTAAATCCATCAATGTTAAATCCATTATGGGGAGTGTGCAACTGCACACTTTGGGAGAACGGTGGAGAATAACAGAGCCATGGGATGAATATCAATTGTACTTGCTTGATTCCTCATTGAAGGAGAAGAAACTCCAGACCTTATACAGTATGACGTGATTCACCTGATGGGACCAGAGTTTTTCTAATCAAGTCACATGCTTTAAAAAAAAACTTCTGGAAAAACTCCTGGCCTTGGGGAAGATGAAAACCCTGTCAAACTGCTGCAACCTTGAACTTGTTCATATGAATGACCTTTTAAAAGCAGGTGGGGTGGGGGGGGTGCATAATACGTTAGACTACGCAGCTGCTGTTGTAAGTAGCTTAGTTGATCGGACTGAAAAATAATCTTGTTTCCATGCAATACAGCATGTCAGATCGCAAATGTATAGGTGTATAGGCTGCCACATATATGTAAGAGTTTTTGCTTGTGTTTATTGGGAGTGATGTGTTATCAGCTTGTTAAATAAATACCAGAGCAAAGTGGAGAGCGCGACTTGAGCTTTTTGCGTTGTGCACGGTCTGCGCGACCTGTGATTTCCGTGAATCTGATTGGTCAAGATATGCAAAGAGCCTGCAGCAGCACTCCAATGTGAAGGTCAGAGAAAATGTGCGAGAGTTGACAAATCATGAGGCAAATCGGTAACAAAAAACAGAACTTTGCCCCTCTTTTTAACGCTTAACTCTGTCCAATAGAAATTCTTGTTTACTTTACAAAACGTTTTGCAATGGAATCCGACTAACGAATACACCCCTGATGTCTGACCTTTAGAGACTCCACTTCCTGTCGCAGTTTCTGTAGCTCCTCCTCTCTCTCCTGGATTATCTGCTGGCATGTTTTAAAGGGCACACTAACTTTTTTCTGTGGACAAACATACAGACAGTTGTAATTGGCATCACACAATGGATCAAAACATATCCCTTTGTGACACATACATCAGCATGATCTTTATTCAGGTTGAAATATGTCTATCTACACTAGCTGATGGGTAAAGCCTGCAACATTTCTATGTACCCCTTATCCTTAGCCTATAACGGTATCCCATGAATACCTTCTTGGTAGCCCGCCCTGCTGCAGCCCTCCCTGCAGAGTCTGTCTCATGGTCTTCAGCTTTCAGCTTATCATCATGAGGACATACATTCTCCTGTAGTGGTGTAAATATGCTAATCAGCTCCTGTTTCTTCATGGGTGATGACTTATAATGAGGCCGCAAAAGAGGTTCCGTATAAACAGGTCCAGTGTGATCGTCAGCATCATCGTCAGCTTGCAGTCTGGTCTTCATCTTTTCAGCAAGCTGGGGTATTTCTGTCTAGAGAGAAAATTCATACACACACCCCCCCACCACACACACACACAATATTACATAAAAGACAATGCAATAATGAATCAATTATAGAACTTACAGAACTGTAATTTCTGAAATTGATGCATATAAACTACATACTAGGGCTTTAGAGCATAGAGCAATAAAAGAGACAACCAAGATGTTAGATATGGATGTTAAAAGCAATAAGAAGAATAACTGGTCATACCTTTCGGAGATCCAGCACATTTTGCAGCATGCATGTGATTCTGGGGGAGATTGTCCTATTCTTCACGATCTTCTCAATCTGGTTGCAGTACTGATCCATTCTGGGCTGTGGAAGTAGACAGTCCAAGTGAATGCTTTTGACTGATTGATAGATTTGAATCTATTGGATTAATCTATCAGATCATTTGTGATAATAAATGATGCACTGTACTTGTTAAATGCCATGGATTTTGCTATCATGGATTTAAACTAAATAAAAAAGATAAAAAACAGACAGATGGGAGGATGGATGGACAGAGACAATGCTGTACCCTGGCCTTCTCAAAGTCCAATTCCTTGCCGATGGTGGAGAGTAAGGTGCACAAACACTCCAGCGAATCCTCCTCGTGGTTCTTCAACAGCTTTACGATGGTGTCGTGCATGATGGCCTCCGTAATCATCTTCAACCTGTACAACTCGCACATGAACTGGATGTTGCCTAGAGACTGCCTCCGCCCCTTGGCCTTGACCTCCTCCAGCTCTTCCCTCAGTTGCTGGCCATCCTCCTCCTGGAAGGAATCAGTAAACAAATTAAACTATACTATACGATTTGTGACTAGTTAGATAAGAAAACATTTTCCAATGATCAATTCAGGGGAAGAACACCATGCAAGGTTAAGGCACATAATCAATTATGCATTAGAGCACCAGTAAAATGCTGAGGGATTAATATAATTTAGATCAGAATTTCTCAAAGTGTTAGTCTATAATGTAATGGGCAGTGCGTCGAAAGAGATGAATGTGATACCTTGGTGATGGCGTCCATCTTCTTCTGCAAGATTTCATGACTGTCCCTCCCCATGTTCTCAAAGTCTGTCATGACTCGGTTCAGAAGCATCTTGCGGAAATTTTGTGTCACTCCTGGTACGGCAGCCATGGGTACTTTGAGCTGAGGGGGAAGATATGCAGGGGGGGGGGGGGTAAAAACAAATTAGCCAGCACCAGGAATGTTGGCTAGGAGAACAAGCTCCAGCTGAGCATTGTTCCCTTACAAGGGTGTGGCAACACTCTAATTGACTGCCTAAAGACTTAAAAGGTGTGCAGCTCTCACCGCTGGGTAGAGCGGAATGGCTGAGACCTTTATGGTTTGCGCTATAGATTAGTCCTGTGGACTTCATGCTTTTGTTTTCTAAATTTAAAGTCTAAGAGCCAGGATTTAATTAGCCTTTTCTTACTATAAGCCTCTTTGTTTGCACCTGGCTCCTGTGCATTTATCTTTGAATCGTTGCCTATGCCCGACCCCTTAGACCAGGAATAAGCAATTAGATTCAGCCGCGGGCTGATTTTTTTTCTTGATAGGATGGTCGGGGGGCCGGAACATAATTACATAGAATTAGTAGACTGCAAAATGACCGAAAGAAACCGGACTAAAACATTAATTTCAAACCTTGCTTACATTTGTATATGGTCACATGAACATATTTCCAAAATTAAAATTACTTAGAGCTGATTTCCTGGTGTTTTTAGTCAGTCTTGTGCCCAACAATAAAAACAGATTATGAATAAAATGTAATTATAAATAAAAAGACACGCCAGTTGGGGAACACTGCCCTAGAAAGTGTTAAACCCTTTGCACTGTAACAGATGATTAAAGGCAAAATCTGTAAGATGTCCAACTGTTCTCCATGTCTGGTCATTGGCATTTGACAAAAAAAATAGCAATCACCTTTGTGAGAGACAGACAAAATACAGACAGATGGAGAATTGTACAGATAGAGACTTACCCCCATGAGGTAGTGGCACATGTTGGCGTAGACCACAGAGCTGGCAGGGTGTGCTATGGCCCTCTCATATATGAGGTCAGTTATGGCCCTCAGTCTGCCCTCTGTGTTCATGGTGAACTCAGTTATTGCGTTCATTGATTGCTGGAAGTTGTTTTGAGTCACCTTATCCAGGATGTCATTCATTTGGGCATACAGTTCCTGTGTCTTCCCTGGCTCTGGATCCTGAAACTCCTTAAAGTTATAAGTTGGGGGCAGGTGAGCCAGTCACATACAGACATTCAAGTTAAAAGGGGGGAGCATGATATCACCAACAATATTAAATCAGGAGGGTATTACTGAACACACATGTACCGACTGTGCACATGCAGTGGTTTCTCCTTTAAAACTTGCAGCGTACTGCGGCACAGCTTGCATGGTGCTGCAGAATTCTATGAGACGTTATTTAAGTGTGAACCACTGGTACCATTAATGCTAAGTTAGTGCTAGTTTGACCACCAGAGGGCATCTTTGAGAAGCATTTGATAGCCTTCAACAACAGCTGTACTAGAGAATGCGGGCACACGGGAGACCGGGGTTCAATTCCCAGATGGGGAGGAAGGAGTAGGCTGTCCTTGTAAATAGGAATTTGTTCTTAATTGATTTCATATGTGTTATTTCACAGTTGTGATGTCTTCACTGTTATTCTACAATATGGAAAATAATAAAAATAAAGAAAAACTCTGGAATGAGTAGGTGTCCAAACTTTTGACTGGTACTTGCTTAATTAATTTGATTACTATTAAGGTGTTTCTACTCCAAGGAACCCCTGGGTTTCCATTAGGATGAAACAGAAATCGTGATGGTTGGGATTACAGTACTGGGCTATTTAGCTATAAATCCAGTCTCCTGCGGGCATGTGGGAGACCGGGGTTCAATTCCCCGACGGGAGGAAGGAGTAGGCTGTCCTTGTGAATTAGATTTTGTTCATAACTGACTTGCCTAGTTAAATAAAGGTTACACTAAGAGCATAACACTTCTACACCCTAATTTTCTGATTGTAGTCTAACCAATACCCAAACGGAGATTCAGTGAAAATAAAAATCTTATTGATTTATCAAGACCAGTCTCCATGCTTTTGTCTCAGAGCAGCGCAAAATGGTGCTAAAATAGTTGAAGGCCATTGCCTCAAATCCTATTGCTTCCATCTTCAATATGCTCTTTAAATAAATAAGACCTACACCACTTTTAACAGCACATTACTCAACACTAGTGAGACTCATGTTGCCTAAGGTAGGACTACAGTATATCGAAAAATATGATGTGACTCTGCCAATAATTACATATAGAGGATTGGAGGATTTCTGTAATTCAGTGATATTTATTCCCATAGTAATTCATTATGGATCCATAACTAAATAAACATTGGCATTTTGAAAGAGTATTTTTATCATTATTTTATTAATGAAAGCATAAAGATGCCAATATTAGTTATTGTTTTAGTTTGAACGTGCAGACTGGCACTAAGAACAGAACAGTGGGAACGTTTCCCTAGTCAGCACCATTATTAGTGCAATGCCCCTTAAAGTGTTGCCAGTGTGGTGGGGTGGGGAGAAAAAGGCAATTCTTGAACATGGGGTGAGACATTGTTACTAATTTGTAAATAAAGCCAGTTTGTTATTTAGAATGATTTATTTATGTTTTTAAGAGGGAGAAAAACCTACTGTTATCACATATGGCTCCCAGTCAAGACCAGCACGGGTATTGAACTAGCATCTGTAACAACACAGCTTGCACTGTTACGCACTGTCTTAGAACATTGCGCCACTCAGGCGCTGTACAACGTGACCTGTCGGGAGTGGCCTACAGCACTACAGTGAGAGCAAAATAATCCTAACAAAATAAAGTAATAAAAATCTAAGTGTAACAACAGTTTTAGTAAGTAATACTGAAGTCGTGCACAATTACCAGTTTCTATTTAGGTTTATGGCACCCATTCATTGTCAGTTAGAGACACAGTAGGACACCAAAGCACAATCAGTGCTCTAACTCCCCCTTGCTCTGGTCTGGAGCAATGAAGTGGTGACGCAGGGTACCGTACTAAACCACAAATGACCTCTTAGTCCCGCGGTGTAAGCTCGCAACTTTTAAAGGAGGAACCACTGTACACACTTGCCAGAGCTTACCAAGTCCTGTCTGCTGGAAGAGGGAGCTGGTGACTGGGCTTCTTGTTTGCGTGTCTTGCTCCCACTCATCTTTTTCTGTTGGCAAACACACAGTGGCATTGAGGCAATAATAGTGTGGTATTAGAACATTATTCTCTGTGTGATACACTCTTCCTGAATCTTGGATTGTTCTTGAACTGTGTCTGGTAGATGGGTGGGGCCAGTGTAATCTTCACATGACATCTGTTAGGGTTTGACCAACTATTTGTTTACATAACCAATATAATACATCTATTTTACCCTATAAAATACAATTAGTTGTGGTGCATAACTTATGAATACTAATGCTAAACATAAGAGGTTTATATTGTATTAACAGATTGAGCAACATATAGACATGACTAACTGGAGGGTTGCTGGCTAGTAGTGTAGGCTGAGTAGACTCGTGACACACACACACACACAATGCCTGGTTGTGGGGCCGCTCAAGGACAGGTGTATGTGAGGAACTGATAGAGGGGAGAATGGCTGTGGCACAAGAACAGGCACTGTCCTTGGGTGTCTGACTCTCGGGTACACACACGAAGATAAGCTAGAAGACAACTATGCTTGGCAACAAAAGATGCGTCTAGAGGCTGGGACCAGCCTGCACGCCAACGGTAGGATGAGTAAGTTTAAACCACACTCATCCTCCCTCTGACAGGCCAGCAGTGAGCGGGAACTCTCTGTCAGAGTATTTAATGAAAAGCAAAGGATGTGTCACTCAGTTCTCTGTCTGCCCTGCGAGGTGTTACAGTGAGCCCGTATATACGAACATTCCATTTATCACTATTTACTTAGCTTAATAAACAGCTGTGAAACAGTACTAGAGACCAGAGTTCCTCTTTGTTCTGACACCAGATTCGAATTTACGCGACCCGACACATCCAAAGTATATTGTACAAAGTAGGCTACAGCTATGATTTCATAATAAGCCACACTTCTTTCTACATCTACTCCAAGTAGTTGAGTCACTGCAGAAGGAAATAGTTATTATCCATACCTTGTTCATGCTGACCAGGTGCTGATTTCTCAGCATATGTTTGCGGAGTATCTCCTCAGTATGTTTCCTCAGTATTTCCTCAGTATATGACTTGGAGTATATGACTATGTTTCCAGATCCAGTGTCATCAGCTTGCAGTCCAGTCTTTTCAATTTTTTCCACCACTTCATCAAGCTTGGTGTTTGTATATAGTGCAGGTCTTGGGGTGTACGTCTGTCTGCACTTAAGGCAGATGTGGAAGGGATCATTTTGGTGATCCTGAACCCAGTTACCAATATAGATTTTACAGTAACTCTGTCCACAGGGAATACTCAGCGGATCCAGTAAACCTACACAGATTAGACAACTTAACTTTTTTTGATTCAAAAGTTCTATAGTTTCAGCCACCTTACTACAGCGAATTCGATACATACCAGAGAAGAAGATCTTCGATATTACTACTAAGACTCGGTGTAACCTACTGCTACTGTCTCAGCTCAGTTGTTGGTTTCAATTCTCTGGAATCGTGAGAGGGGAGTGGCTTTCACATGTCAGGAAATGGGGGGGGGGGGGGGGGGGGGGGGTTGACTGCTATGGGGGGAGGGGGGGTGAGCTGCAGTTGCCATTGTTAGGGTTTGACCAACTATTTGTTTGCATAACGTATATAATATAACAAAGAAGCCATGCTATAATATTAAGTTTATACTCTATATGATAAGAGCATACTGCTGTGTGAGAGGAAGGGGCTCATGGGATGGTGAGTCATATGGAAAGAATGCAGATGCTGTAAATCAGGGATGTGGAAGAGCTTGTTAAATGATAACGGCAGGATATGGGTGAAATGTACATGCGGAGGGATGATGGGGTTTTAGAGAACTGTGCATTGTACCGTCACAAGATAAATCTACTGCCAAAGATAATAACTACGCCCGGCAACACGAGGCGTCTCGAGGTTGGGACCAACCTGCACGCCAACGGTAGGATGAGTAAGTTTAAACCACGCTCATCCTCCCTCTGACAGGCCAGCAGTGAGCGGGAACTATCTCTGTCAGAGTATTTAATGAAAAGCAAAGGATGTGTAACTCAGTTCTCTGTTTTGCCCTGCGAGGTGCTACAGGGAGCCCGTATATACGAACCACCTATTTACCCGTCAAGTGTTTGCAATAATTAAAGTACAAAGAAATCAGAAGTTACTATGTGCTGACTATTTTGTTCCGATACCAGATTCGAATTGACGTGACCTAACATGGTGACCCCGACGTGATCCGGTAAAGGGACTTCGCTGAGTATTGATCAGCCAATTGGACATCGCTATCGTGGAACGGTGTGTTTCACAAAGAGTCCGGACAACTAAAAACAGGTAAGCAGACACCTATTGTTATAATAACTAAAGATCTGCATATTGGCTTTAATACATCTAGACGTTCCGCTAGCGGAACACCTGCTCCAATATCCAATGATGGGCGTGGCGCGAAACACAAAGTCCTCGAAAATCTGAAAACTTCAATTTTTCAAACATATGACTATTTTACACCATTTTAAAGACAAGACTCTCCTTTATCTAACCACACTGTCTGATTTCAAAAAGGTTTTACAGCGAAAGCAAAACATTAGATTATGTCAGCAGAGTACCCAGCCAGAAATAATCAGACACCCATTTTTCAAGCAAGTCACAAAAAACAAAACCACAGCTAAATGCAGCACTAACCTTTGATGATCTTCATCAGATGACACTCCTAGGACATTATGTTATACAATACATGCATGTTTTGTTCAATCAAGTTCATGTTTATATCAAAAAACAGCTTTTTACATTAGCATGTGACGTTCAGAACTAGCATACCCACCGAAACTTCTGGTGAATTTACTAAATTACTCAACGTTCACAAAAAACACAACAATTATTTTAAGAATTATAGATACAGAACTCCTTTATGCAATCGCGGTGTCCGATTTTAAAATAGCTTTTCGGTGAAAGCACATTTTGCAATATTCTGAGTAGATAGCTCGCCATTATTCCATTACCGTACTTCGAGGCATGTCAAACGCTGTTTAAAATAAATTTTTATGCGATTTCTCGTAAAAAAGCGATAATATTCCCACCGGGAGTCGTTGTTTTCGTTCAAAGACAGAAAATTTAAACATGGAGTCGTCTCGTGCACGCGCCCCCAGTCTCATTGTTCTCAGATCGACCACTATCCAAATGCGCTACTGTTTTTCAGCCATGGCCTGCAAAGTCATCATTCAACGTTCTGGCGCCTTCTGAGAGCCTATGGGAGCGTTAGAAAATGTCACGTTACAACAGAGATCCCCTGTTTTGGATAGAGATGATCAAGAAGGCCAAGAAATGGTCAGAGAGGGCGCTTCCTGTTTTGAATCTTCTCAGGTTTTGGCCTGCCAAATGAGTTCTGTTATACTCACAGACACCATTCAAACAGTTTTAGAAACTTGAGTGTTTTCTATCCAAAGCTACTAATTATATGCATATTCTAGTTTCTGGGCAGGAGTAATAATCAGATTAAATCGGGTACGTTTTTTTATCCGGCCGTGAAAATACTGCCCCCTATCCATAACAAGTAATTTTGTGAATCACCTGTTTGATGTAAGTGAACCAATTTATGAATTATTATGAGTAGATAAGAAATATTATTGCGTCATTATTGTGACATGCAAACCTGTGGTGAATGTGTTGTTATTACCTTGGTACCATAGAGTATTGTTCTACCGGAAAGATCCGTGACATTGAGGGCACGATTAGGACCGGAGAAAATACTGAAATCTCCCGGCTAGGTTTGTAACTTGGATGGTGCGCCCCCGGGATATAGGGAATAATTGAAATAGCAATTGCTGCAGGCGAGGTTTGTAACTACGAGAGTACGACTGGGGTCGGAAAATTTTAGATAAGAATACTGGGTGACCGGCGAGACGGCGGAGTAATTCTTAGGAAAGGAGGTGAGGTTGGAGATGAGATAAAAGAGGAATAGTAACTTAGGAATGTAAAGGCAAGAGAATGATAGTATAATAGAAGTTTGAAGATAAAATGATATGTCCAAATTATGTGTAGAATAAAGAAGATATTGCAACACATAGACACATTGGGAAGTTTCCACAGGGGTAAGAGGATAATTGCGTGTGAGATGGATAAGAGGGTCAAAAGCCATATACATGTGAGACCTAATGGATCTATCAAAAGTCATGAAAGAAATTATTCTGGGACCCTAGAGGAAATTACCAATAGGACATGGACACAGGAAAATACAGCACACAGAGATTAATAGCAAGTACATACCGATTGTAATTGAATCAGAGAAAAAAAATATATAAAAAAACCCCCACATAGAATAAAAGATCATTTAAGATTCATACGAATACTCCTAAAAATTCTAGAGTAGGAAAAGGAGCAGAATAACTACGATAAGTAATTTAACAAACATGGGTAGTAAATTCTCAAAGGAGGTGCAGGAATTTACGGGAGATGAGCGATACATGGAGTTAAATGTTATAAAATAAATATTTATTTCGGTCCAATGTGGAGAAGGAAGTATGAATTTGATGGAAGTTTGGATGTGGAAAAGTTGGGACTAATGGTAAGAAAGATGCATAAGGTATGTGGGGACAAGACAGGGAAACAGCATGTCGAGGGTTAGACATAGCCAGGGTGTGGCTGTCTGGAGCCCGCAGAAGAAGGCAAGTGTAGAAGGAGAGAGAGGCAGAGTCAACGGTCGCAGGAGAAAGGCTTAGACGTTTACATTAGGGCTATATTCTGGAAATTGTATCAATAGTACGTGCCTAATTGTACGACTACAGACATTGATAAATAGGGTTATTTGCGAGGAGTGTCCATCAGTTCAATAGCGCATTGGTGGTTCAGTGGTAGAATCCTTGCCTGCTGTGCGGGACACTCGGGTTCGCTTCTCAGCCGATGCATCAGTGGATAAAAAAAATTTAGGTGCTGATTGTTATTCAAATGTTGGCATGTTTTGCCTGGAAAGATACGGTTGTTAGTGGTTGTTTAAGGTATAAACCGAACGTTTTGATGGCTTGTTTAGTTTAAATTGAAGAGACATTTACCGAAATCTAATGAATTATAATGAGCGGATAGGTTTGAAGGGAGTTGTATTAAGTATTTTATAAATTTGGCGATTTACATGTTACATTTAAGGTCATAGACATTTCATAAGTGTGAAGCCGAACGAGAGATACAGTTGTAACATTGGTTTTAATCTTGCGATAGAGGAAAGGCAGAACGCTGTTTGAAAATAGGTAATATTTTATTCCTACGAGTATGTGGCTGGAAGCGGTTCTGGTCTGAAAAATGGAATCGTAAAAGTTTTGTGATAAATTCTGGTTATTGATTCGTGGTATTGATTGTTTAGTAACACCAGTGAATTGAACATTGCATGGAAAAATATCAAGTCATTAAAGTGAATCACAGGTGGAGTTAATTTTATTTTTACAGGGACGGTGCACATTAAACACAGTTGTGTATAATGGCAGGGTATTCCTAGCAAACAGAATGGGCCGGTTTGCAGACAAACTGAAGGGGTTTAAGGTTTTAAGCATCTTGGGTCAAATTAGTCAAGTAGTATGTTAAAGTAGGGGCGTTTAATAGATTGGAAGTAAAATATTTTATCCAAGGGTAGTGCATGTTCAATTAAAGTACACAGAACCATCGAGGAAGTTTAAAACGAATGATTAATGATTTGAGGAAGTACAGGGGAGTTATTATTGGATTTTGTTTGTAGTTAACTTTTGGGTTTTTGAATCGGTGTAGTATGAGGAAATGCTGACCAAGTGGTTATTTTATGGAAAAAGGAGCGCTTAGCTGTCTTTGGGAAAGCCATGTATAAATAGGGGGAGTATGGTAGAGCAGGCGATAGAACAGGTTAGGATAATTACTTAAACAAGAACATATTACTTAAACAAAAACATTTTTTGTAGAATATCCATTCCAACATTTGGAAATGGACTTATTGAACTATTCCGAAAGGAGGGGAAGAAGGGGTGTTTAACAATAACAGATAAGTATAGCAAATGGGTAGAAGCGTTCCCAACTTACTTGGTGGACATACATTTACATTTTACATTTAAGTCATTTAGCAGACGCTCTTATCCAGAGCGACTTACAAATTGGACATGATTATGGTAACTAAAAAATGAGGTCAAGATATTATCCCTAGTGTTGGTTTACTAGCATCTATCTCTTTAAATGATGGATGACATTTTAGCTAATCAGGTAGAGCCTATAGAATGCCAGAGTTAGAGATACCAGAACAGGTAGACATAGAAGTTGAAGAAATACTAGCAGAGCACATGAGAAGACTGTTTGTTAACCAAACCCATATGTCCAAGAATTTGTGTCCAACAGGTGAATTACAGGAAAAGGTGATTCACTCAATTCAACCAGGAGACTGGGTGTGGATCCAGTCCCTGAGGAGAAAAGACGGGAAACAGCCCCGTTGGGAAGGCCCATACCAGGTTCTGTTAAACCATTGCCTTTGCCATTAGAAAAGCTGAGAGAGTCACTTGGGTCCACGTTATCCACTGCAAGAATGTATGTACACATATGAGCACTGCTGATCACACACACAGAGTTAGGAGAAGAACCGAGTACCAACAGGGTCCGGGGGTTACCTCCTTAACGAAGATTTCCTATTCCGACCGTTCATCACTGTGTGTGCTCCTAGAGGTGTGAGTATGGGGTGGTACCTAGCAGAGAGACTAAGGGCAGGAGAGGGTTGGCAGTTTTTGGGAAGAGTAGAGACTGAGCTGCATCATAGTCTAATCATTTCTGATACATTCAGATCCACCACCTTCCGGTACTAATCATACGATACCGTTGTCATTGAGAAGAAGTATATAATACACTGATGAGTGACTTACAGAATAAGGAGTCAAAGAAGATCAAGATGTAGGATTTAAGGTAAAAATTAAACAACTTCCTGGGAAAGCAGACAACTGTACAGGGACTGGGTGGGTCAGATTGAGGTACTCGGCCAACCCACCTAGGTTCACTTCAATTCCTGATGAGCACCAGTGTTATAGATACAAGAATGGCACCGAGAACTTGGATGATTTTAATAGCTGGAAAGTAATTGTTAATGTGACTGACTTAGGTTTGAAAGATGAATAGAAAATTCTTAACCTCACAGCACCTATAACTGATGAAGGGTGGGCTAGTACCAGCAAAGGACGCATACGACAGAAATTACCACAAAGGGTGGTTAGGAACTTGCACCCCGGGGTTATTGGTCCAACCAGTTCGAGTTAGTCATCAGAGGCCAGTTAGAGGCTAAAGTAGGCACAGGAGGAGTTTTGACCAGGATGGGATTAGCTTTGTCTAGATGGATGCTATTGGCATCCTCAGGGAAGTTCCAGATGAAAACAAAGCTATGAATCAAACATGTGAAGGCTTTAACACTACATTATTTTGGTAGTTGACAGTAAATAAAAATGTGGATTGGATTAATGACATATTTTATAATCAACAGGGATTCATGAATGAAACCGGGGATGCAGTAAAGAGGTTCTCTGACCAATTATCCGCCACCTCCCTCATGGCCTGGTAAAATAGACTGACTCTCGATATGTTACTGGCAAAAGAGGATGGTGTAGGTAGAATGATTAGGTTCATTGCTGTACGTACATTCCTGATAACACAGCTCATGTTTGGGAAATGGAAAAGTGTTGTAAGAACTGTATTATGGGCTGCTTTCACCTGTATGAGTGTGTTTGCGTTGTGTGGTTGTTGTTTGGTCCCTTGTGCGAGAGGTCTCATTTCCAGAACTCTAGAGAGATCGATAACGGAGCAGATGGTGAGATACGGACTGAGTCAAAGTTCAGACCAGTGGGACGACAAATACCTACCGCCGAGCCTGGTGGAGGATTCATTCAATTATGAGGAGCCCATGATAAGATGAGACCATCTTTAGAGTTTCCTGAATTAGTTTGATTTTGTGTGAAATTTCTGAATCCAATAAAAATAGATGTGTTATAATGTATGTGAAATATTTAGCCAATCGGGTGGATGTAATGAAAGGTTTGACTAAAAGATTTCACTCAGAAACCTTATAACCTGTTTAAATGTATTCAAAATAAGGCTATAATAATGGGTTAAAAACTATATTCCAATACTGTGTGAGTAAGACACTGTTACCAGAATGAGCAGGGCAGAGTTGATAAGACGACCTTGGGAAGGGAACAGGAGAAGAAGCCTCCCTAAGTTAGGGAGAGTAACAACGGCCTGGGAACGGCTAGTGGGCAGGAGATTAGAAAACAGGTGGCAAGGTTGATAAGGAATGTATGTGTACTGTGGGAAAAATACAGCCGCCTAAAGATGGGTTGAGTTCTTTACTGATGTGTGTGTATGTGTGTTAATATAGAAGGATATATTATAACCAACAGAGATTTGTTAACTATACTTGCACTGCACTGACAAGTATGGCTGAGCAACTAGAGGCTACCACTAGAACCGCTAGACAAAATAGATTGGAGTTGGGTATGATATTGGCTAATAATGGGGGGTGTATAAAACGTTTGGTGAACAATGCTATACTTTTATCCCTAATAACACTAACCCTGATGGTAGCATTACCAAAGCCCTACTGGGACTTGACAAGCTATCTGCTGAAATGAAGGGTGTAGCGGGGGTATACGAGGGAATTGGCTGAATACCTTTTTTGGTAAGTACACATCTATGGTGGTTACTGGATTTCTGACCCTAGTGCTTGTGTTCTTATTATTGTTGTGTTGTGCTGCCTGTATAATCCCTTGCTTGAGAAAATATCTTACAGATGTTGTCAGAGCAACCGGAATGATGCCTTTGAGGGAAGTGACCTCAGAGGACCCTGAATCCAGCTCTGGGCAAAAGACGGGTCTGAGGACGATCCTTGGTTTACTGTTGAGGAAGGGGTCGAATAAAGCTTGTCTAAAATGTACTCATATGTAATGTAGTGGCAGGTGGATGTGAAGGTTTTCAGTACTGGGACAAAAAGTCTGTCCCATACCTGTTAGGTGTAGCCACTGCCGCAGGAAGTTCTTTTTTTTAATACTTTTTTAATTAATATGTTCTGAAAGAATCCTGTGTACTATTTGTCTTTCCTTATGTGAAGGTTTGAAGTTCCTGGGTGAGGTGTAGCCGGAAGGACTTGATTGTTTTTTAAACTAATAATTTAATCATTAAAATGGGAATTTAAAATTGTGTTGAGTGACACCCTAGGGGGTGTCAAAAGGGGGAATCTCAAAATTTCCCTGAAATTTTAAGAACTTATGTATTCACACCTATCATGTGTGAAAAGGGGGATTGTTAGGGTTTGACCAACTATTTGTTTGCATAACGTATATAATATGACAAAGAAGCTATGCTATAATATTAAGTTTATACTCTATATGATAAGAGCATACTGCTGTGTGAGAGGAAGGGGCTCATGGGATGGTGAGTCATATGGAAAGAATGCAGATGCTGTAAATCAGGGATGTCGAAGAGCTTGTTAAATGATAACGGCAGGATATGGGTGAAATGTATATGCGGAGGGATGATGGGGTTTTAGAGAACTGTGCATTGTACCGCCACAAGATAAATCGACTGCCAAAGATAATAACTACGCCCGGCAACACGAGGCGTCTCGAGGTTGGGACCAACCTGCACGCCAACGGTAGGATGAGTAAGTTTAAACCACGTTCATCCTCCCTCTGACAGGCCAGCAGTGAGCGGGAACTATCTCTGTCAGAGTATTTAATGAAAAGCAAAGGATGTGTAACTCAGTTCTCTGTTTTGCCCTGCGAGGTGTTACAGGGAGCCCGTATATACGAACCACCTGTTTGTACTTTAATTAATGCAAACACTTGAAGGGTAAAGAAATCAGAAGTTACTATGTGCTGACTATTTTGTTCCGATACCAGATTTGAATTGACACGACCTAACACCATGTTCGTAGTTTTCTGTAAATTGGTGGGGGGTGAGCTGCAGTGTTGCCATGTTCGTAGTTTTCTGTAAATTGGGCTAGCTTGAAAACAATGTCGTGGGTGAAAATGTATTGGTACAGGGTTTTTGGGCTATTTCTAAGTTGCACCGCGGCCGTCATGGCATTTATCTTAAAAGACATATATTTCACTGTGACCTGCTCTTGACTGTCAAGCTGTGATACAGACTGTTGCTGAGTGTGTGGTGGTGAGGGCCGGGTGTGTTGAGCGAGCACGACAGGTATTGGCTGAGGCATGTGATCGAGAGGAGAGAGCAGCAGGCGCACATGTTGTGACAACTTTTTACCAGTTGTAAGTGGGCTATTTAGATTGTCATTATGGTGACAGCTATTTCCAAACCTTTTCCCATAAAACCTATTAATACTCTGGAACTGATACACATCAAGAAATAAGGGACACAAAAAGCACTACAAAACGACTTCGGGCGCACTAGAGCGCATGATATTATCAGTCAAAAGTTTGGACACACCTAATCATTCAAGGGGTTTTCTTTAGTTTTACATCGTAGTGTCATGACGTTGGCCTGTGGGTAAGGTTTATGACCCCCCCCCCATAAATACCTTTCTCCCTTCCCCTCTCTGACCCTACTGAAGGACTGCTGTCCTGAAGGACTGCTGTCCTGTTAAATATAGAGAGTCTGGGAACATCAAACAAATGGGGAAAGGAACCATATTTTGGTAATAAAACCAGTTGGAAATATGCTTTGGAACGTAATGAGTATGTAGGTCAAGTCAGTTGTCATCTGAGACATTATGACTGATGACAGGACGACATAAACTGTACCTGGGAAAGTATCCACCCTCTAGTTATCAGAGTCACATGGAATTGTTATGCAATTGAAATGTTTGATATTGAAATTGTTTGTTAGGAGATTAAATGTAATTTTAGCTTCCAAATGAGAGATTTGGGTTTTCATAAGGAAAGTGCCCTGCTTGATCAGTGGCCCAACCCTGTGAAGAGACAGGGGTTATAAACGATGAAACACCTCCTTCCCCCTCTCCACTATATAAGCCTTTGATGAAAAGATAACCACGTTGTTCCAGTACGGGAGGTCTGCAGCCTCTACGTTAGAAGGACACACATGTCAAGGACAGAACTAAGCCAACCTCGGCGTGAGCTATGGTATGAACTGGTATGAACTTTGAGCTTATTCACTACAGAAGTGATACTTCCTAGCCGTTGAGTTAGCAGCGGCCGCTGTAGACGTGGGCTAGGAAAGGACGGACGACGGATCCAGTCTAACAGACGGACGAAGATACCACCACGTATCCAATTTACCACCAGAGACATTCTTCCAAAAACAGGAAGATCTGTTGGCCAACCCGGCCAGCATCTACGACCAATCTACCGAAGCGCAGCTCAGAGTAAATATTTATTGCATTTTCCTTTTCCAAATGGGCGGTAATTTAGAATGCATAAGATAACGTATTTACGATAGCATAGCTGCTGTTTCTCTGTTCCTAAATCTTCCCGCTCTTTCATTCAAGCCCAACCCCCTTTCCTTTGTGTAACCAGCCATGATACAGGTTCCGTCCACCAGGACGTTTTCTGTATGACATCATTTGTATTCTGTGTATATGTAATTCTGTGTGATTAGTTTAGGTATTTAGTAAATAAATGATGAAACCCAATTTTGTATTGCTGATTCAACTTGTTAGCCAGGGTTCGTGAAGATAGCCAAGAATTTACAACTTTCATTATGAGACTGAAAATAAGATAAGGGTTAATATAGACTGCTATCGATGTAAAATATTACTAAGTATTTTAAGAGTTTATTCGGAAGATAACGGCTCTATAAACGTTCTTCCGTGGTGCCCCGACTTTCTAGTTAATTACATTTACATGATTAGCTTAATCAGGTAATATTAATTACAGAGAAATAATTTTATAAGTTAGCATGTCATATCACTTAATCCGGCATAGCCAAAGACACAACAGTAGAATGACAGTGAAGACATCAACATTATGAAATAACACATATAGAATCATGTAGAAACCAAAATAGTGTTAAACAAATTCTTCAAAGTAGCCACTCTTTGCCTTGACAACTTTGCACACTCTTGGTATTCTCACAACCAGCTTCAAGAGGTAGGTACCTGGAATGTGTTTCAATTAACAGGTGTGCCTTGTGGAATTTATTTCCTTCCTAATGCGTTTGAGCCAATCAGTTGTGTTGTGACAAGGTAGGGGTGGTATACAGAAGATAGCCCTATTTTGTAAGCCCTATTTTGTAAGACCAAGTCCATATTATGGCAAGAACAGCTTTTTAAAAAATGTAACAAGGCAAGTCATTTAAGAACAAATTCTTATTTACAATGATGGCCTACCACGGCCGGCACTGGGCCAATTGCGCGCCGCCCTAATGGGACTCCCAATCACAGCCGGATGTGATGCAGCCTGGATTCAAACCAGAGACTGCAGTGATGCCTCTTGCCCTGAGATGCAGTGTCTTAGACCGCTGCGCCACTCGGGAGCCAAAAATAAGGAAAGCGAAACAACAGTCCATCATTACTTTAAGACATGAAGGTCAGTCAATACGGAAAATGTCGAGAACTTTTCAAGTTTCTTCAAGTGCAGTCGCAAAAACCATCAAGCGTTATGCTGAGACTGGCTCTCATGAGGACCGCCACAGGAAAGGAAGAACCAGAGTTACCTCTGCTGCAGAGGATAAGGTAGAGTTACCAGCCTCAGAAATTGCAGCCAAAATAAATGCTTCACAGAGTTCAAGTAAAAGACATCTCAACATCAACTGTTCAGAGGAGACTGCATGAATCAGGCCTTCATGGTCGAATTGATGCAAAGAAACCACTACTAAAGGAAACCAATAAGAAGACGACTTGCTTGGGCCAAAAAACATGCGCAATGGACATTAGACCGGTGGAAATCTATCCTTTGGTCTGATGAGTACAAATTTGAGATTTTTGGTTCCAACCGCTGTGTCTTTGTGAGACGCAGAGTAGGTGAACGGATGATCCCCGCATGTGTGGTTCCCACCGTGAAGCATGGAGGTATGATGGTGTGGGGGTGCTTTGCTGGTGACACTGTCGGTGATATATTTAGAATTCGAATCAAATCAAATTGTATTTGTCACATGCGCCGAATACAACCTTAGTGAAATGCTTACTTACTAACGATGCAGTTTTAAGAAAAATAAGTGTTAAGTAAAAAACAGATAAGTAAAAAATAAAAGTAACAAGGCACACTTAACTAGCATGGCTACCACTCTCCAGCGATACGCCGTCCCATCTGCTTTGCACTTAGTGGGATTTTCATATGTTTTTCAACAGGACAATGACCCAACACACCTCCAGGTTGTGTAAGGGCTATTTGACCAAGAAGGAAAGTGATGAAGTGCTGCATCAGATGGCCTGGCCTCCACAATCACCCGACCTCAACCTAACTGAGATGGTTTGGGATGAGTTGGACCGCAGAGTGAAGGAAAAGCAGCCAACAAGTGCTCAGCATATGTGGGAACTCCTTCAAGACTGTTGGAAAAGCATTCCAGGTGAAGCTGGTTGAAAGAATGCCAAGCTTGTGCAAAGCTGTCATCAAGGCAAAGGGTGGTTACTTTGAAGAATCTCAAATGTTAAATATATTTTGATTACTACATGATACCATATGTGTTATTTCATAGTTTTGATGTATTCACTATTATTCTACAATGTAGAAAATAGTCTAAATAAAGAAAACCCCTTGAATGTGTAGGTGTGACCCAAACTTTTGACTGGTACTGTAAATCCGCTCGGAGGTGGTTTAGACTTCATTCTAATGTTGACTGCTTAAAGAAAACGGTATCAAGCGAAGGGCTTTATGCATGCTCATTTCTTTTGTTTTAGGGGCTGCCCGAGTGGAAATTTGAAATGGAAGTTACGGAACGCCCTCGCGTGGTTATTTTTATGGGGAAAGTCCTCAATGAAACTGACATTAGGCTAAATGTGGAGAATTATACATTTGCCTTTGTTGGCCATCAAGTAGCCATTTAATGTATATGCAATTCTAGGCTACTATTCGATACAATAAATATGTTGAAATTATGATATCACTGGAGTCATTGCAAATCCATTTGTGCCACTTGTGTAGCCTACCTGGAGATCACAAACCAATTCAATAAATAACTTCAGTTTATAGTTGTTGTAGCCTTGTGTTATTAAGAAGGCATTAGATTGACGGTTACGGTAGTTACCGTCTTAGGCACGCATTGCGTCGTACTTAAGAACAGCCCTTAACTGTGGTATATTGGTCATATACACCATACCCCCTTGTGCCTTATTGCTTAATCATAGCAGTCAAAGTAGTTAAATCGACATCCATTGATGGAAAATGATCTGGCGAGTTTAATAAGGACAAATTATATTTTCTCGTCACATATTCAAATTCCTTTATTATGCCATGTCATACCTTGCAATGATTATTATTTTGAGGAAACCCAAATTTAGCTTCTAAAGTCTTTACAAGTTACTATGATATTCCTTCTTAATTGGCTAGATAACGTTATGGAAAAAAATAGACATTTTAGCTTGAATTGGGAACTCTGGTGAGCAGTGCTTGACGTGGACTGAAATAGTACTCGACTTGGGCAGGAGCTTACCGGAGCGCAGTACCAGCACCTAAAATTTCCGACTGCTTGAGCTCCTGTTCCTCTAATAGGAAATTAGCTCAAAAGTATTGTGGAGCTCCAGCACCTAAATATAAATTGTACCGGCACCCAAAATGAGTACTATTTCAGTCCACCTCAAGCACTGCTCACCAGGGTTCCCAAGTCAAGCTAAAATTTCTAGCCCAATAAGCACTCAAACCTACCCAAAAGGCCTGAAAACTTTTTTTTTTTAGAGCAAGAGAGGAGTTGCCATATCTATATAATATTTTTTTCCCCATAACGTTATCTAGCCAATTAAGAAGGAATATCATAGTAACTTGTAACGACTTTAGAAGCTAAATTTGTGTTTCCTCAAAATAATAATCATAGTCGACATGTAATAATTACACTTTTATGTGAGAATTGTTTTCCTCATCTAGCTACCAGATTTGAACTAGTTGCCTGCTTGATTTTTGGAAGTTAATGTTTTACACAGAAAATAACCTCTGTTTAACAGACGACACTATTGCTTGACTGATATCCTTTATCTATGAATAAACAAGCACGGTCTATCATATTGCTTGTAGACTGTGAACTAACCTCACATGGCCAGGTAATGAATGGATCTATTGGCTCACAACCGCCATCTGCGAGGTAATTTCGAGATTACACCATGAAATAGCACTACGACATTTACAATGATCATGTTAGTTGGAAAGTCTATCACAGTGCCATCCGTTTTGTCACCAAAGCCCCATATACTACCCACCACTGCGACCTGTACGCTCTTGTTGGCTGGCCCTCGCTTCATACTCATCGCCAAACCCACTGGCTCCAGGTCATCTACAAGACCCTGCTAGGTAAAGTCCCCCCTTATCTCCGCTCACTGGTCGCCATAGTAGCACCCACCTGTAGCACGCGCTCCAGCAGGTATATCTCTCTGGTCACCCCCAAAGCCAATTCCTCCTTTGGCCGTCTCTCCTTCCAGTTCTCTGCTGCCAATGACTGGAACGAACTACAAAAATCTCTGAAACTGGAAACACTCATCTCCCTCACTAGCTTTAAGCACCAGCTGTCAGAGCAGCTCACAGATCACTGCACCTGTACATAGCCCATCTATAATTTAGCCCAAACAACTACCGCTTCCCCTACTGTATTTATTTATTTAGCTCCTTTGCACCCCATTATTTATATTTCTACTTTGCACTTTCTTCTACTACAAAATCTACCATTCCAGTGTTTTACTTGCTATATTGTATTTACTTTGCCACCATGGCCTTTTTTTGCCTTTACCTCCCTTATCTCACCTCATTTGCTCACATTGTATATAGACTTATTTTTGTACTGTATATTTGTTTTACTCCATGTGTAACTCTGTGTTATTATATGTTGTCGAACTGCTTTGCTTTATCTTGGCCAGGTCGCAATTGTAAATGAGAACTTGTTCTCAACTTGCCTACCTAGTTAAATAAAGGTGAAATAAAAATAAATAATAAAAAGTTGATTACACCAGCTCCTTACTGTAATGTCGTTATGCAATTACTGATTTGCAAATACAGAGCACAACCATGCAGAGAACTCTAATAAAACCATGCACAGAATGCAACTTTTTCCACCTGGAACTAAATTTGTTTGCTATTGTGACATCATGGTTCTCTCGTATTGGCTCGTTCTAGCATATATTAGCATATTTAAATTAGGAAATGCCCACTCTGATCTTATTGCGTGTGCAATAACTCAATTCGCTCTTGTACTCCTTCCAAACAACACCATTTAAAAATAACTTTGGCAAAGGACAAAGTCTGTTCGTAACATATTGTATTTTTGGGAACAGAAAACTGTTTTGAGATCAAATGTCTCATGTGCAGAATTTCGGCCAAAATCCATCTTCTCCCACAGTCGTCTACTGGGCTTCTTATCATCACCATATTTGGTGGGGAACGGAATTGCAAACCGGATGCTTCAGATTTATACATCTGACTAAACGTCTGGCTCAGGCTCATTATTCTACCTATGGTATTACCAAAGAGTTTATATTATATTGACAAGATAGAGCGGTTACGCGACAAACAATGGAAATACATGGAAGGCAGGCGGGATCAGATGGGATCATTCTCTAGCCAGTGAGACGGCAGATACGCCTTGTAAACAACAGCACAACTCCGAATTCAAGTTTGTATTATTTTTGCCGAAATGCCACGTGCTTACACTTATACCAGTACATTCCTAACAACCTAACCACTACACAACTTCTATTCGATAAAATAAGCCTCACGTAGCAAATTAGCAATAACATTTTTGTTGACCAAATTTGGCACTTATTGACTTCTTGGTCTTCTTTTCATGGACAGATTCCGGGGGAGTAAACCCTCTCGCTTTGCCTTTTCTAGTCTGGTATTACCCATTCTGCTGGCAGCAGATCATTATGCTGGCAGTGCAAACACGGATTTATTTTCTTCAAAAACATTAAGCCTGGGAATATCAATTTTTGTTGTGTTTGCACTAGTGCAGTACAACTGTGTTGCACAGCATTGCAACCACATAGGAAACAAATACAGATAGAATTATTATTAATACCAGCATTCTTTTGAAAGTTTACATAAATACTGGTATTTTTAAACCAATTATGTATATTTAAGAAAATTCCCTTTAATAACATAAGCTGTGGACCACACTATCTACTATCTACATTATTTGTAGCCGTCTATATACCACCACAAATCGATGCTGGCACTAAAACCGCACTCAGCGAGCTGTATAAGGCCATAAGCAAACAAGAAAATGCTCATCCAGAAGCGGCGCTCCGAGTAGCTGGAGACTCATATCTCCCTCACTAGCTTTAAGCACCAGCTGTCAGAGCAGCTTACAGATCACTGCACCTGTACATAGCTCATCTGTAAACAGCCCATCTATCTACCTACCTCATCCCCATACTGTATTTATTTATTTATCTTGCTCCTTTGCACCACAGTATCTCTACTTGCACATTCATCTTCTGCACATCTACCATCCCAGTGTTTAATTGCTATATTGTAATTACTTTGCCACCATGGCCTATTTATTGCCTTACCTCTCTTATCCTACCTCATTTGCACTCACTTTATATAGACTTTGTTTTCTTTTGTTCTACTGTATTGTTCTACTGTATGTTTTGTTTATTCCATGTGTAACTCTGTGTTGTTGTATGTGTCGAATGCTTTATCTTGGCCAGGTCGCAGTTGCAAATGAGAACTTGTTCTCAACTAGCCTACCTGGTTAAATAAAGGTGAAATAAATGAATAAAAAAGGGCTAGGCCCCTTTTTTTTCTACATTTCCGCCTGACTAACATGCCCAAAGTAAATGGCCTGTTTCTCAAGCCCTGAAGCCAGGATATGCATATAATTGGTACCATTGGAAAGAAAACACTTTGAAGTTTGTAGAATGTTAAAATAATGTGGGAGACTATAACACAATAGCTATGGTAGGAGAAAATCCAAAGAAAAACCAACCTGAGTTTTTTTGTTTGTTGAGAAGCCATGCTCTTACAATGGAAAGTATAGGGGCATACTGAATTCTAGTTCCCAGGCTGCAATTCCTATGGCTTCCACAGGGTGTCAGCAGTCCATGTTCAATGTTTCAGGCTTGTAACTTTCAAAACGAATAAGAAATATCAGTTTTAGTACAGGGACACAGTCTTGGAAATTCGTGTTTGGGCGCACATGCTAAAATCGGTTTCCTATCGAACATACTTCTTTCCATTAGAAATATTATAGTTTGATTACATTTTAGGGTATCTGAGGAGTAAATAGAAATGTATTTTGACTTCTTGAAACAAAGTTTAGGGGCAGATTTTATGATTATTTTCTCTGCATGTTGAACGAGTGGATTACTCAAATCGATGGTGCCAACTAAACTGACTTTTTGGGATATAAAGAAGGATTTTATCTAACAAAACGACACTACATGTTATAGCTGGGACCCTTTTGGATGACAAATCAGAGGAAGATTTTCAACAAGTAAGTGAATATTTCATCGCTATTTGTGTATTTATGAAGCATGTGCCGGTGTAAAAATATTTGATCGCCATCCTCAAACAATTGCATGGCATGCTTTCGCTGTATTAGCTACTGTAAATCGGACTGTGCAGTTAGGCTAACAAGAATTTAAGCTTTCAACCGATATAAGACACTTGTATGTACATAAATGTTTAATATCCATAATTTTTATGATTATTTATTTGAATTGCATGACCTCCAGTTTCAACGGAAGTTGTCCCGCTAGCGGGACGCCTATCCCTGAGAGGATTTATTAACCTCTTACATCTAGACGTTCCGCTAGCGGAACACCTGCTCCAATATCCAATGATAGGCGTGGCGCGAATTACAAATTCCTCAAATCCCAAAACTTCCATTTTTCAAACATATGACTATTTTACACCATTTTAAAGACAAGACTCTCCTTTATCTAACCACACTTTCCGATTTCAAAAAGGCTTTACAGCGAAAGCAAAACATTAGATTATGTCAGCAGAGTACCCAGCCAGAAATAATCAGACACCCATTTTTCAAGCTAGCATATAATGTCACAAAAACCAAAACCACAGCTAAATGCAGCACTAACCTTTGATGATCTTCATCAGATGACACGCCTAGGACATTATGTTATACAATACATGCATGTTTTGTTCAATCAAGTTCATATTTATATCAAAAAACAGCTTTTTACATTAGCATGTGACGTTCAGAACTAGCATTGCCACCGAACACTTCCGGTGAATTTACTAAATTACTCACAATAAACGTTCACAAAAAACATCAATTATTTTAAGAATTATAGATACAGAACTCCTTTATGCAATCGAGGTGTCCGATTTTAAAATAGCTTTTCGGTGAAAGCACATTTTGCAATATTCTGAGTAGATAGCTTGCCATCACAGGCTAGCTATTTTGACACCCACCAAGTTTGACCCTCACCAAACTCAGATTTACTATAAGAAAAATTGGATTACCTTTGCTGTTCTTCGTCAGAATGCACTCCCAGGACTTCTACTTCAATAACAAATGTTGGTTTGGTTCCAAATAATCCATAGTTATATCCAAATAGCGGCGTTTTGTTCGTGCGTTCAAGACACTATCCAAGGGTGACGAAGGGTTACGCGCCCGACGCGTTTCGTGACAAAAAAATTGTAAATATTCCATTACCGTACTTCGAGGCATGTCAACCGCTGTTAAATCAATTTTTATGCTATTTTTCTCGTAAAAAAGTGATAATATTCCAACCGGGAGTCATTGTTTTCGTTCAAAGACGAAATAATAAAAACATGGGGTCGCCTCGTGCACGCGCCTCCAGTCTCTGATCGACCACCATCTAAATGCGCTAGTGTTTTTCAGCCAGGGCCTGCAAAGCCACCATTCAGCTTTTTGCCGCCTTCTGAGAGCCTATGGGAGCCGTAGGAAGTGTCACGTTACAGCATGAAGTGCTTTGAAAGGCTGGTCATGGCTCACATCAACACCATCATCCTCGAAACCCTAGACCATCTCCAATTCACATACCGCCCCAATAGATCCACAGATGACGCAATCTCAATCGCACTCTATACTGCCCTTTCCCACCTGGACAAAAGGAACACCTATGTGAGAATACTGTTCATTGACTACAGCTCAGCGTTCAACACAATAGTGCCCACAAAGTTCATCACTAAGCTAAGGACCCTGGGACACCTCACTCTGCAACTGGATCCTGGACTTCCTGGCAGGCCACCCCCAGGTGTTAAGGGTAGGCAACAACACATCTGCAATGCTGATCCTCAACACCGGTGCCCCTCAGGTGTGTGCTTAGTCCCCTCCTGTACTCCCTGTTCACCCACAACTGCGTGGCCAAGCACGACTCCCAACACCATCATTAAGTTTGCTGATGACACAACATTGGTAGGCCTGATCACCAACAACGATGAAACAGCCTAAAGGGAGGAGGTCAAAGATCTGTCAGTGCGGTGCCAGGCCAAAAACCTCTCTCAATGTGAGCAAGACAAAGGAGATGATCATGGACTATAGGAAAAGGAGGGCAGAACAGCCCCCCCATTTACATCGACAGGGCTGAAGTGGAGCGGGTCGAGAGTTTCAAGTTCCTTGGTGTCCACATCCCCAACAAACTATCATGGTATAAGCACACCAAGACAGTCGTGGAGAGGGCACAACAACACCTTTTCCCCCTCAGGAGACTGAAACGATTTGGTATAGGTCCCCAGATCCTCAAAAAGTTCTACAGCTCCACCATCAAGAGTATCCTGACCGGTTGCATCACCGGCTGGTATGGCAACTGCTCGGTATCTGACCATAAGGTGCTACAGAGGGTAGTGCGTACGGCCCAATACATCTGCGGGGCCAAGCTTCCTGTAATCCAGGACCTATATACCAGGCGGTGTTAGAAGAAGGCCCAAAAATGTTTCATTGACTCCAGTCACCCAAGTCGTAGTCTAGGAGTGCCAAATCTAGGTCCAAAAATCTCCTTAACAGCTTCTACCCCCAAGAAATGAGACTACTGAACAATTAATGAAATGGCCACCTGGACTATTTATGTTGAACAGACTGACGAGATTCAGAAGAAAGGTCTTTGTTTCTGGCCATTTTGAGCCTGTAATCGAACCCACAAATGCTGACGCTCTGTAACGGCCATCGTCAGAATGAGACCAAGGTGCAGCGGAGGATGTGTTCATCTTGAATGAATTTTAATAACCGAATGAACACTTATACAAAAGGAACCAAAAAAAACGACCAGCAACAGTTCTGTCAGGAACAAACTAAACAGAAAGCATTCACCCACAAACCCCAAAGGAAAAATAGGGTGCCTATGTATGACTCTCAATCAGCAACAATGATCTACACCTGTTCCTGATTGAGAGCCATACACGGCCGAAACAAAGAAAACCACCAACATAGAAAAAGAAACCTAGAACGCCCACCTATGTCACACCCTGGCCTAACCAAAAATAGAGAACAAAAAACCCTCTCTATGGCCAGGACGTTACACGCTCCAGATACTCAACTAGTCTAAAGAGGGCCAGTTTTATTGCTTCTTTAATTAGAACAACAGTTTTCAGCTGTGCTAACAGAATTGCAAACCGGTTTTCTTTCTAATGATCAATTAGCCTTTTAAATGATAAACTTGGATTAGTTAACACAACGTGCCATTGGAACACAGGATTGATGGTAGCTGATAATGGGCCTCTGTACGCCTATGCAGATATTCCATTAAAAATCAGTCGTGTCCAGCTACAATAGTCATTTACAACATTAGCAATGTCTACACTGTATTTCTGATCAAGTTGATGTTATTTTAATGGACACATTTTTTGGCTTTTCTTTCAAAAACAAGGACATTTCTAAGTGACCCCAAACTTTTGAACGGCAGTGTATATTACTGTAATTACTCAGTAGAATCGGTATAATTAAACTAGATCTCTTCTGGTGGGCAACAGGTCTAATGCCGTGTTCATATGCTATCGGAAACTTGGAACCTCCAAGTTAAAATGAATGTAAGTTATTTGCGTAGAGTTTCCGATTGGTTGATTCTGATAGTGGGAAACTGGGATCATCTTAGTACAACGAGTTAGAAAATGAGAAATTTCATTGTTTCCAAGTTCTGACTGGCATGTGAACGCAACATTATACGTAATGCTGTTGCCACCTTACTTTGCTCCCTCCATATGCAATATACTGTAGATCATCGGAGGTTGTTGGCACCTTAATTGGGAAGGATGGGCTTGTGGTAATGGCTGGAGTGGAATAGGTGGAATGCTATCAAACACAACACAGTATTCCATGTGTTTCATTCCATTTACTCCGTTCCAGCCATTACGAACCGTTCTCCCCTCAGCAACCTCCACTGCTGTATATGGGATACTTATTGTGTTGTAGAGAAAAAAAATGACTACCATCTCATATAAACTGGGGTGGAAAATACTCAGTAGGATCTCTACTAACCTAACATGGTTACTTTTTGAGGGGGACTGTGTCACATGGCCTGCTGCATTTTTTTCTTTCTCACTCTGCCCTGGAGGCAGAGCTGAGCGATTTCCACTAGATGGGGTGGCTGCAAAGTCAAAATGGACTTTTTAGTAAAAATTTATGAAAACAGAAATTAGCTTAATTTAAGGTTAGCAGTGTGGTTAAGGTTAGGTTTAAAATCAGTTAGGGTTAGGGTGCTAGCTAGTGACCACTCAGCAGAGCTGCCACCAGGGCAAGATTCATGTCAATAAATGCCAACATGCCTGGGGTGGAAAAATCCTCAGTTGGGTCTTTTGAGTTTTACAGCCCTCCATAGCCCACAATGCAATACACTGTAATACATATTTTCTAACTGTCTCAGCTAAGTGGGTTTGGGAAATACTCAGTAGGATATTTACTAACCAAATATGTTTCGTTTTTGAGGGGGACTGTGTTGCATGGCCTGCTGCTGGCTTTTCTCTGCCCCCTATTTGGTTAGTAGAGACCCTACTCAGTATTTCCCATCCCACTTAGCTGATACAGGTAGTAAAGTTTTTTTCTCGACATCCCAATATTCTCAATATACCAGTGTCAACATTGTATTTTTTTTAAACATATGTTTAAATCCGTTTTCATAAATTACTAATTGCCTTTCTTGATGCCAAAATAAAAGCGGCCAATAATTAAATTGCAATATCCTTTTAATCAGCTAATGATATTACAACGGTATTCAAATGCGGGCTTTTATTCTGAAGGTTTTGTCATTGCAATAGGAAATTATGTCATAATTTGTGCCGCTGGCAGAATAGTAGTGCAGAGGATAGAAAAGGGAAACAATACAGTACGTTTCGGTTTTCAAACGGTCTTTGCTGGCAAATCGATTATTGTTACAATTTATAGGGCGGTTATCTGGTCACTAGCTAGCTGTTGTGTATCCTTGCTGATTTATCTAGTGATCAATGCCGGGAAGACCTCATAGCCTGTCAGCTGGCTAGCTAACGTTAGCTTGGTTATGTGTAACATTTTCGACGTTGATTATTTATTTTTCTATTTAGCTAGAATAATTTTTTAACCTCTTGCAAATTATTCTCCAAGACTGGGTTTCCGAAAAGCATCGTAGTACTAATATAATCTTTTGTCCATTTAGTTTCAATGGAATTAATATGATTTTAGTGCTACTATGCTTTTGGGAATCCAGCTCCGGTTTTAATATAATTCTCCTATTGGGTGTTGTTACTTGTTTGTTTAGGTTGTCGTCATCATGGCAGACCCTTGGAAAGAGTGCATGGACCACTGCCTTGAGGTGACCAAAGAGGCTGGGAAGGTGAGAAAACAACATTATACCCTACTAGCTAGGTTACAGTGAATCATTTTACATTATGTCAGGGATCATCAACTAGATTCAGCCGCGGGCCGATTTTTTTCTTGAGCGGATAGGCAGGGGGCCGGAACATAATTACAAATAATTTGTAGACTGCAAATTGACCGCAAGAAACCCAAACAGATAGAATATTATACTAAATAATAATAATTTCAAAACTCGCTTACATTTGTACACGATCACATAAAGTGCTTTCAGAAAGTATTCATACCCCTTGACTTATTCCACATGTTGTTGTGTTACAGCCTGAATTTAAAATTGATTAAATATACATTTTTAATCACCCATCTACACACAATACCCCATATTGACAAAGTGAAAACATATTTTTTTGACATTTTTGCAAATGTATTGAATATGAAAAACAGAAATAACTTAGGCCAAAAAGATCATCAAGGACACCAACCACCCGAGCAACTGCCTGTTCACCTCGCTACTATCCAGAAGGCGAGGTCAGTACAGGTGCATCAAAGCAGGGACAGAAAGACAGAAAGCCATCAGACTGTTAAACAGCCATCACTAAGACAGAGAGGCTGCTGCCTACATACAGACTTGAAATCATTGGCCACTTTAATAAATGGAACACTAGTCACTTTAATAATGCCACTTTAATAATGTTTATATATCTTGCATTACTCATTTTGTATGTATATACTTTATTTTACACCATATATTGCATCTTGCCTATGCCGCTCTGTCATATATTTATGTATTCTTATTCCATTCCTTTACTTAGATTTGTGTGTATTAGGTAGTTGTTGTGGAATTGTTAGATTACTTGTTAGATATTGCTGCACTGTCGGAACTAGAAACACAAGCATTTCGCTACACTCGCAGTAACATCTGCTAACCATGTGTATGTTACCAATAAAATTTGATTCAAACAATTATTGTTATTATTATCCTCCCTATTTAATCCCTCATGAAACTAGCTGGCTGACATTCTCATCTCTCTCTGTCAGATGATCCGAGAAGCGTTGCAGAAGGACATCTCCATCATGCAGAAGAGCTCTCCTGTGGACTTGGTCACTGAGACCGATCAGAAGGTGGAGCAGCTCATCATCTCCTCCATCAAGGAGAAGTTCCCCACACACAGGTACAGAAGCTCACTGCAGGGCTTTAAAGCCTGAACCACCACTCACCATCATTTGCTGCTTTCGAGAGTCTATTTCTTTACATTGTTCCCAGCAGACATGGGTCAAATGCATAACTAAAATGCTTGAAATTGATTTAGCTTGCGTGGTATAATGGAACCCAATTCATTAGTCCCAAAAGTCCACATTTTGCCCACCTTGCACGCAGGTCAAGCTAAATCAAGTACACCTCAATTATTTGCATTTGATCCAGGTCTGGTTCCTAAGTGCCTGAAAGGTGTGGTACTGTGCTTCTGTCTCTGATATTCATTATCCACCATCTTCTCTTGAATTCTTCTTTCACCAGTTTTATAGGTGAAGAGTCTGTAGCAGCGGGAGCAACCAGCAACCTAACTGATAATCCCACCTGGATCATCGACCCCATTGATGGGACCACCAACTTTGTCCACAGGTGCTGCACAATGTTACAGTTCTGTATTGCAAACATGCCCAATATATAGCCTAACATATGATGAAAGCATCTAATGTCCTCATGACCAAAGAAGCTATAGCCTCCTACATCAATAGTATTTTTTTTTGGCATAGGTAGCTTCATATTAAAATGGCTATTTTTAACCAGATTTTTTCCTGGAGTGACCTCAAGGGTTTTAATAGAAATTGATTTTTATGTGCTTAGTTCCTCTAGGAGTTCACTTATTTAATACCTTAACACATTTTCTATTTTCTTTTACCTCAGATTCCCCTTTGTCTCTATGTCGATTGGTTTTGCTGTGAAGAAAGAGGTAAAGGTTGTCTGTGTTTGGCAACGTCATGAGATTTATAAGACAGTAATAACTGAGTAGCAGGAACTCAGCAGGTTTTGACTTTGCATTTTAAGTCAACCTTCTCTCTATGCTATGTCTTTGACTCAGATAGAGTTTGGCATTGTCTACAGCTGCCAAGAGGGCAAGATGTACACAGCACGGAAGGGGAAAGGGTCATTCTGTAATGGAGAACCCATCAAAGTGTCTGGGCAGGAAGGTATGTTGTACAGCCTTGTCTGTCTGGCTGAGCCAATTGAGATAATATCAACTAGGTAGAGTCATTCACCAAGCACCAAACATCAGGGCTGGTATTCATAAAGCATTCTAGAGTAGGAGTGCTGATCTAGGGTCTGGTCCCCCCATCCATGTAATCTTCGTCATTATGATCTAAAAGGTCAGTTAAACTGATCCTACATCATCATTTCTCTTAATTTGAGCGTTGTGCCTTCAAAATGGTCTGTCATAACAGCTATTAGGAATCAATTGATCATGATAACACTAGGAAGATATACAGATTAATTGTATCTCATTTTATTGTATGAGAATTAGCTTGGTTAGCGTTATGTTAGTTTGTTGTGTAATGGATTCAATGAGTAGTCATAACTCATGACACTCTCTGTGTAGACATCACCAAGTCCTTGGTCCTGACAGAGATGGGCTTTAAGAAGGATCCAGAGCACTTCAAAACCATGATGGGCAACATCGAGACAATCCTCACCATCCCTGTACACGGGTAAACATTACTTCCCACACTCTCTGTTTAAACATCTCAATATTGTGAGCTTGTAATGCATCAAACATTAATAAGGCCACAGAAAGAGAGATGTTATAATATAATAATATATACCATTTAGCAGACGTTTTTATCCAAAGCGACTTACAGTAGTGCATCAGAAGTGCAAGTGCCATGCTCTACCCATTGAGCCACACGTGATGATGTAATCCGTCTGGATTACTGCAACTCGCTGTTGGCTGGGCTCCCTGCCTGTACCATTAAACCCCTACAACTCATCCAGAACGCCGCAGCCCATCTGGTGTTCAACCTTCCCAAGTTCTCTCACGTCACCCCGCTCCTCCGCTCTCTCCACTTGCTTCCAGTTGAAGCTCGCATCCGCTACAAGACCATGGTGCTTGCCTACGAAGCCGTGAGGTGAACGGCACCTCCGTACCTTCAGGCTCTGATCAGTCCCTACACCCAAACGAGGGCACTGCGCTAATCCACCTCTGGCCTGCTGGCCCCCCTACCTCTGAGGAAGCACAGTTCCGGCTCAGCCCAGTCAAAACTGTTCGCTGCTCCGGCACCCCTATGGTGGAACAAGCTCCCTCACGACGCCAGGACAGCGGAGTCAATCACCACCTTCCGGAGACACCTGAAACCCCACCTCTTTAAGGAATACCTGGGATAGGATAAAGTAATCCTTCTAACCCCCCCCTCCCCCCAAAGATTTAGATGCACTATTGTAAAGTGGTTGTTCCACTGGATATCATAAGGTGAATGCACCAATTTGTAAGTCGCTCTGGATAAGAGCGTATGCTAAATGACTTAAATGTTAAATGTTAAATGATGTTTGACAGTGGTTTAGATATGTATGTGGCAAACAAGCAAATGTTGCTCCCGTAGCATCCGCTCGCCAGGCAGTGCGGCAGTCAACATGTGCCTGGTGGCGTGCGGAGCGGCTGATGCCTACTACCACATGGGCATCCACTGCTGGGACATGGCTGGAGGAGCTGCCATCATTAGAGAGGCTGGGGGTGTCATCATGGACATCTCAGGTGATTCACTGTGCACTGCAGCGATGCTACCTACTGTACATAGTTGTAACCAGGCTTCTGAAGAAGTGGTGTGGATTGTAGATGTTACATGATCACGGCCTCCAAGTCATGAGTAAATTATTTTATTGATCTTATTATTTATATTTTCACCATCTTAAAGTTCTCAATGAGGTTAAAATGAGTACTGGGCACTTGCTATAACATGGATCTATTCTATTGTTGTCCTACCCAGGAGGCCCATTTGACCTGATGTCCAGGAGGCTGATCATTGCCAGCAGCAGAACCATCGCAGAGCGCATCTCCCAGGTGATAAAAGCATTCCCCGTAGGAAGGGACGACATCGAGGGATAGAGTACCATCATACACACACACATGCACGCACAGAGGGACTGACAGATGGCTGCAGGTGCATGCACACCCAGCAGGAAGTCCCCAGCAGAACACGCATACACACGTTTAGATTAGTCAGGTCAAGATCCTCTCTGCGCCTTAATTGTTAAACTGGTGGTATTAACCTTTCTCTGAATGCACCTCAGTGGATTTGCGAAAGCCTATCAATGAAGACCAACTTTATTCATTTAATTGACTGCTTGCCCCTCAAGGGCTTTGACTTGCATCTAATTTTTGGGGGGCATTTAAGTGAGAACAGGATTAGGAAATGTGGTCATTGTAGACCGACATTTTCTGTCTCAATCATACACCACATGGCCAAAGGTATGTGGACACACCTTCAAATTTGTGGATTTGTTTATTTTAGCCACACTCATTGCTGACAAGTGTTTAAAATCAAGCACACAGACATGCAATCTCCATAGACAAACATTGGCAGTAAAATGGCCTTACTGAAGAGCTCAGTGACTTTCAACGTGGCACTGTCATAGGATGCCATCTTTCCAATAAGTTAGTTTGTCAGATTTCCACTCTACTAGAGCTGCCCCGGTCAACTGTAGTTGGAAACGTCTAGGAGCAACAGCGGCTCAGCCGCGAAGTGGTAGGCCACACAAGCTCACAGAACAGGACCGCCGAGTGCTGAAGCGCATAGCGTGTACAAATCATCTGTCTTCAGTTGCAACACTCACTACCGAGTTCCAAACTGCCTCTGGAAGCAACTTCAGCACAAGAACTGCTCGTCAGGGGAGCTTCATGAAATTGGTTTCCATGGCAGAGCAGCCGCAACACCAGCCTCAGATCACCATGCGTAATGCCAAGCGTCGGTTAGAGTGGTGTAAAGCTCGCCGCCATTGGACTCTGGAGTAGTGGAAATGTGTTCTCTGGAGTGATGAATCACGCTTCACCATCTGTCATTCCGATGGACGAATCTGGGTTTGGCGGATGCCAGGAGAACGCTACCTGCCCCAATGCCTTATGCCAACTGTAAAGTTTGGTGGAAGAGGAATAATGGTCTGTGGCTGTTTTTCATGCTTCGGGCTAGGCCCCTTAGTTCCAGTGAATGGAAATCTTAAAGCTTCCTCTTTCAGCATGACAATGCCCCCGTGCACAAAGCGGGGTCCATACAGAAATGGTTTGTCGAGATGAGTGTGGACAAACTTGACTGGCCAGCACAGAGCCCTGACATCAACCCCATTGGAAACCTTTGGGATGAATTGGAACGCAGACTGCGAGTCCGGCCTAATCGCCCAACATCAGTGCATGACCTAACTAATGCTCTTGTAGCTGAATGGAAGCCACTCCCTGCTGCAATGTTCCAACATCTAGTGGAAAGCCTTCCCAGCTGAGTGGAGGCTGTTATAGCATCAAAGGGGGAACAACTCCATATAATGGCCATGATTTTGGAATTAAATGTTCAACGAGCAGGTTCTAAACATACTTTTGGTCATGTAGTGTAAGTTGCATATTTTAAGTAACTTTATTATAACTTGAACAAATAACACGAACCTCAGCAGTATATAGCTTCCTTGACTGATTTAGAATCTTGAGTTACAAAGACATCCATTGACTTTCCACAAAATATATAGGGAAATCTGTATTTATTTAGATCTGAATTGTAATTAATTATTTTCCTACTCTACTACAGTGCTAAATACTTTATATGTTATGTACTGTGAGGTATATTTATTTATTGCAGGTATTGGTATAAAATGTTAATGCTTTCACAATAACTTGTTACCCACATTTATTATTTTACAAACCTCTCATATTTGGAGTGACCATACATTGAAGCCTCACTCCAAGAGAACATACCATGTTGGGTAGCTACCTGACGTTAGCTTATAAGCCATAAAGAGTATTGCAGATATCTTACTATGAGTGTAGCTTTGTATGATTTAGTGACTAAATAAAGACATGTTTTGAGAAGTGATGTTCTGTAATGTTTTCTTAGGATGTATGAAGAGGGAAGTAAAAAAAAAAGCAATGTCATTTCTATACTAATAATGATATTGTCACACATGTCTTTATGAATAACTGATGGGTATAGTGTTTTGTATTTTGTTCCTTATGTAGTCGCTGTTGTCTGTGCTAACAGCGAGGTGGAAAAAAGATCTTCACATCACGTAAATCGGTAATTTAAAAAAGCCAATGCCCAAACAGGAAAGTCACAAGAGATGAGAATATATAGCAATAGTTAGTTATCACAGGGGAAGGCTAAGAATCACGTTGTCTGCCTGAACTGTCGCCTGATAAAACCAATTCGTTTTACAGCCAACCTGAGGATAGGTCTTGATAATAAGCTCTTTGAAGTAGGTTTACATTTAATTATTTTTGATCAAGGGTCAATACATTATTTTATAAAGAACATACATTCACACCAACTGTTAGTGATGTCAATCTTCTTTGTGCACAGCAAACAGGAGAGATGGGCATGTGTGTTTTGACATGCATACAGTTGAGTTATGCAAGGTGTGGCAACGCTGTGTGTCTGAAACAGTCTAAACATGGCCCTACTAAATGTCCTCTTGAAATAAGTACAAAACCCAGCAGCGTTGCACCTACTACCATACCCCGTTCAAAGGCACTTCAATATTTTGTTTATTCACCCTCTGAATGGCACACATACAAAATCCATGTCTCAAAGGTTAAAGAAGGCTTTTTAAGCCGTCTCCTCCCTTTCATCTACATTGATTGAAGTGGATTTAACAAGTGACATCAATAAGGGATCACCTGGATTCACCTCGTCAGTCTATGTCATGGAAAGAGCAGGTGTTCTTAATGTTTGTATACTCAGTGTATATGTATTATCATAGTAATACATACCATAATTGTAAAGTGTTGTAGATTGCTTATTTACTTTATAGGGGCAATATGCAGTTCAGCCTTCCACCTTTTTTGTTTTCAAAAGTTAATATTTTGGGTTCTGTTGGTGTTAGACAGTTTAACTAATTTCATGGGGCATTTGTAAGTTATATTATTAAAGAATCGTTGGCTATAATTAATTTAAAAGTCAAAAAATTAATGTATCAATGGCAGAGTTCCCCTTTAATGGTGAATTCATGCCATTGTTTCGTCACAACTAGTGTGACAACCAGCACAGATCGTTTTGCATTCATGAAGATTGTTTATCACACAGTTGCAATTAGATATTGAAAGAATAGAGTCTTTACTTAGTTGTTTAAGCTTCTTCTTGTTTGTGTTTTGGGCAAACTCAGGATCTCACTCAGGATAAATGAGTCAATATTGTGTGTACTCCTCATGGAATGACTACTAATTTTCATATAATAGAGCCTAATGCTCTGGAATTGGTGGAACTATTGTGTAATAAATGGTACCACAGTGTTGTGCTATAGGGGCCATCTGTGATGTCTCAGATGGCCTCTATAGCTGAGGAGTGGCATGATTTTAAAGGTTGTTTTCCTCTTTAGTCTCATGGGTCCATTTAGGTCAAAGGGGGCAGGAATGAAAGACTGCTTGCGTGGCTTTTTGGCATTAGATTATGGGATTTCTGATAATTATTTCCCCTTCACTTCTGGAGTGGTTGCACTGTATCTCTCTTGTAGAAACAGGCCACGAGAATGCAATGACACAATCCATCTGCTTCACAGTTATTGGGTTTGATCATTCCTGTTCCTGCTCAAACAATTACAATAGCGCCGCACATTGAGAATGATGGAGAGGCTTTATTTTTTATTGGCACCATTGATTTTCTTTGCATGCATTGATGTTCACACAAAAGACAATACAATAAATGTCCTACATTGTAACTGGCACACAGTGAGGAAGCAGGAAACATCCTAGGACCAAACTCATACAAATCCCACGGTTTACACAGAAAACAGCTAGCATAATGGTACAAATAATACATAAACCTGTGTGGACCAAAGTTGGGTTTGATTCCATTTCAAGTCAGTTGAACTGAACATGGAATTCTCCATGTAATGTACACTGCTCAAAAAAATAAAGGGAACACTTAAACAACACAATGTAGCTCCAAGTCAATCACACTTCTGTGAAATCAAATTGTCCACTTAGGAAGCAACACTGATTGACAATGTCACATGCAGTTGTGCAAATGGAATAGACAACAGGTGGAAATTTTAGGCAATTAGCAAGACACCCCCAATAAAGGAGTGGTTCTGCAGGTGGTGACCACAGACCACTTCTCAGTTCCTATGCTTCCTGGCTGATGTTTTGGTCACTTTTGAATGCTGGCGGTGCTATCACTCTAGTGGTAGCATGAGACGGAGTCTACAACCCACACAAGTGGCTCAGGTAGTGCAGCTCATCCAGGATGGCACATCAATGCGAGCTGTGGCAAGAAGGTTTGCTGTGTCTGTCAGCGTAGTGTCCAGAGCATGGAGGCGCTACCAGGAGACAGGCCAGTACATCAGGAGACGTGGAGGAGGCCGTAGGAGGGCAACAACCCAGCAGCAGGACCGCTACCTCCGCCTTTGTGCAAGGAGGAGCAGGAGGAGCACTGCCAGAGCCCTGCAAAATGACCTCCAGCAGGCCACAAATGTGCATGTGCCTGCTCAAACGATCAGAAACAGACTCCATGAGGGCGGTATGAGGGCCCGACGTCCACAGGTGGGGGTTGTGCTTACAGCCCAACACTGTGCAGGACGTTTGGCATTTGCCAGAGAACACCAAGATTGGCAAATTCGCCACTGGCGCCCTGTGCTCTTCACAGATGAAAGCAGGTTCACACTGAGCACACGTGACAGATTCTGGAGACGCCGTGGAGAATGTTCTGCTGCCTGCAACATCCTCCAGCATGACCGGTTTGGTGGTGGGTCAGTCATGGTGTAGGGTGGCATTTCTTTGGGGGGCCGCACAGCCCTCCATGTGCTCGCCAGAGGTAGCCTGACTGCCATTAGGTACCGAGATGAGATCCTCAGAACCCTTGTGAGACCATATGCTGGTGCGGTTGGCCCTGGGTTCCTCCTAATGCAAGACAATGCTAGACCTCATGTGGCTGGAGTGGGTCAGCAGTTTCTGCAAGAGGAAGGCATTGATGCTATGGACTGGCCCGCCCGTTCCCCAGACCTGAATCCAATTGAGCACATCTGGGACATCATGTCTCGCTCCATCCACCAACGCCACGTTGCACCACAGACTGTCCAGGAGTTGGCGGATGCTTTAGTCCAGGTCTGGGAGGAGATCCCTCAGGAGACCATCCGCCACCTCATCAGGAGCATGCCCAGGCGTTGTGGGGAGGTCATACAGGCACGTGGAGGCCACACACACTACTGAGCCTCATTTCGACTTGTTTTAAGGACATTACATCAAAGTTGGATCAGCCTGTAGTGTGGTTTTCCACTTTAATTTTGAGTGTGACTCCATATCCAGACCTCCATGGGTTGATAAATTGGATTTCCATTGATTATTTTTGTGTGATTTTGTTGTCAGCACATTCAACTATGTAAAGAAAAAAGTATTTAATAAGATTATTTCTTTCATTCAGATCTAGGATGTGTTGTTTAAGTGTTCCCTTTATTTTTTTGAGCAGTATATATACATACTTTGTGGAAATTGATACTTCAAGGGGTCTTCAAAATGATCCTTGGTATGATCTTCTTAAAACAATTCCATTTGCTTAGTACAGAGTAGCCTACATTGCTACCATGACAAAGGCCATAACCGTTGGGAGTATCGTTGAGGACAGTGGTGTCTCTCTATCACAGGTGAAGGATCTTTTAAACAAACAAAAAGAGTTAGACAAGCAGTTGTTACTACAACAACAAGAAAATAGCTTCAAGTGTTATGTCCAAATACTGGTGGAGTCAATTAATAAAAGAATGGAAGATCTGACCAGAGAGGTCAAGGATAGGCCTGTTGGGGTGACCGTAATTACCGCCACACAGGCAGTCATGAGTCATGACCGCAGTATATTTCCATGTGACCGTGTAGTCACGGTAATCTCCTCTTATGCACTCTGGACATGTGTTGGCAGTAACCAACTCACTAATGACCATTAGGTTGCTAATGGCCTGGTACTAAGCACATTATTGTCCCTCTAACCCAGTCGGTTGCGAGTTAAAATAGTAGAATACACAATGTAAAAATGTGGTTGTGCATCAGCAGTTTTTCTCTTGTTATGTCAGCCACGGACAGTCAGTCAATTAGCCCTTGTCAGATAACATTCGAAAGTTAGTTTAAGGATCAGACCCTTTTTTTCAATTTTCGCCTAAAATTACATACCCAAATCTAACTTCCTGTAGCTCAGGACCTGAAGCAAAGATATGCATATTCTTGATACCATTTGAAAGGAAACACTTTGAAGGAATGTGAAAGGAATGTAGGAGAATAAAACACATTAGATCTGGTAAAAGATAATACAAAGAAAAAACCAACTGTTCTTTTGTACCATCATCTTTGAAATGCAAGAGAAAGACTACTGTATTATTCCCGTTTAGGCGCAATTTAGATTTTGGCCACTAGATGGCATCAGTGTATGTGCAAAGTTTTAGACTGGTCCAATGAACCATTGCATTTCTGTTCAAAATGTTCTATCAAGTCTGCCCAAATGTGCCTAATTGGTTTATTGATACATTTTCAAGTTCAGAACTGTGCACTGTCCTCAAACAATATCATGGTATTATTTCACTGTAATAGCTACTGTAAATTGGACAATGAAATTAGATTAACAAGAATTTAAGCTTTCTGCTCAGATATGTCTATGTCCTGGGACATTTTCTTGTTACTTACAACGGTTCGGACTTAGAATATGTGGACAACTACAAATACCTAGGTGTCTGGCTAGACTGAAAACTCTCCTTCCAGACTCACATTAAGCATCTCCAATCCAAAATTAAATCTAGAATCGGCTTCCTATTTTGCAACAAAGCATCCTTCACTCATGCTGCCAAACATACCCTCGAATACCTGACCATCCTACCGATCCTCGACTTCGGCGATGTCATTTACAAAATAGCCTCCACCACTGTGACCTGTACGCTCTCGTTGGCTGGCCCTCGCTTCATACTCGTCGCCAAATCCACTGGCTCCAGATCATCTACAAGTCTTTGCTAGGTAAAGCCTCGCCTTATCTCAGCTCACTGGTCACCATAGCAGCACCCACACGTAGCACGCGCTCCAGCAGGTATATCTTTTGGCCGCCTTTCCTTTGGCCGCCTTTCCTTCCGGGTCTCTGCTGCCAACGAACTGCAAAAATTACTGAAGCTGGCTACTCATATCTCCCTCACTAGCTTTAAGCACCAGCTGTCAGAGCAGCTCACAGATCACTGCACCTGTACATAGCCCATCTCTAAATAGCGCATCCAACTACCTCCTCCCCATACTGCATTTATTTATTTATATTGCTGCTTTGCAACCCAGTATCTCTACTTGCACATTCATCTTCTGCACATCTATCACTCCAGTGTTTATTTGGTATATTGTAATTACTTCGCCACCATGGCCTATTTGTCTTACCTCCCTTATCTTACCTCATTTGCACACACTGTATATAGACTTTTTCTACTGTATTATTGACTGTTTGTTTATTCCATGTGTAACTCTGTGTTGTTGTATGTGTCAAACTGCTTTGCTTTATCTTGGCCAGGTTGCAGTTATAAATGAGAACTTGTTCTCAACTAGCCTACCTTGTTAACTAGCCTACCGATCCTGTAGAAGTTAACGGCCAGCTATTTAAACTTAATCGAATTACCGGCCGGGCACCCCCATTGATTTTGTTAGTCAGTCTCACTCGGATATCATATTAAAAACTGTAAAGATTTCCACCCAATGGCAAAATGTGTGGAATTGCAAATTAGCTGTAAAACACATTTTCCTCTCTGCCCCATATGGCAAAATTAGTAGAATTACATGAAATGTGTTATACAATTTCTACATTTTCTCAACACCCAATGGCAAAATTTGTAGAATTGCATGTAATTAAGTCTTACTTTTTTTTCATTTCTCTCCGCTGTCAAGAGGGGGGACACCAACATGTTTTGATCGCAATGTGTGGGTGTGCATCCATACACCCAAACAGTATCATGCTTTTAAAACTCAACTCACTTTGATAGATCAATTTGAAGAAAGAAGTATAACAACTGGTTGAAACTGAGTGGAAAACATGGTTGTTGTGGGTGTTCAAAGCCTAACACAATGAAATGGACAGCACTTTCTAAGGTGATGATTAATTCATAGCAACATACGCACATTAAAGCTTATACATAGGCCTATATATGAGCCCAAGCCCCCCCCCCCCCAAAAATCCCTGATTTAAAATGATTGTGCCATTTACAACACATAGCCTAAAAAACATTTAAAAAACTGATTTAAGACGTCGTACATAATTGGTCTAGCCTATACTCCAAAATCAAACAAATTATAGTTATTGCCTTTGAGTGTATACTGTATTATTATTCATACTGAATGGACTAGTTACTTTATGCTACGCACCTGTCGTGTCTTTGGACACCATTAACTGAAGACCTGTTTATCAAAATAACTCCCTGTTATTATTATTACGCGATTAAACTGATTAATCGTTTAACTGTAATTAACTAGGAGATCGGGGCACCAAGGAAAATATTCAGATTACAAAGTTATAATTTCCTAATATAACTTTCCTATATTATAACATTATATATTATATTATATTATAGTATAGGCCGATTATCTTCTGGTTTAAATGGTGTATTTTATCTCGCGTCCAGTCTCATTCCAAACGTTGTAAATTGTTGTATCTGCACGAATCCAGCGTTTACTAAAGTCATCCATACATCAATTGTCTTAAAATCATTTATTTACTAAACTAAGTAATTCACAGAAAGCATACAAACAGTAATTATCGTCACAAAGAATTGGTAGAGTAATGTGCCCTAGTGGGCTAAACAGGCATGGCTAGTGTCTTGTTAAAACAAAGGCTCATAAAGGGCAGCTGAGAAGGCACACAGAGTTCATTAATATTAACAATTGATATGCTAATACTTTGCACATGAACGCTCACTCATCCGGGAACAATTATATAAACAGTATTATGGTAATATGGCTATATTGTCTCTTCTGAGTATCACAAAATTGTACCAAGTGGACCAGTTCGTAGCTGGATTCTTCACCGAACTTTTATTCCTTCTCCAGAACATAAATGTCGTTTGGTTCCCCAATTCTGTGAGTTGGAAGAATTTCCTGTGTCTCTCTATGAAACCCCTCTGTGTCTCAACTGGGCCAGGCGGCAGGACATTTCCTTTGGAATTTACGACTGCCTTCACCGGGCCTGGGTAGGGAGAGGTAGGTAGGGGGATGGTGCAAGGGGGAGGGGGTCAACTGTGCTCCCTGTACTCAAAGAGAGGGCAACGTCATGACATACCCCCCCTGGTGGTCTGGATGTTGTTTATCCTTCAAGTTACAAATCAACATAAAATCATGACCACGTGATGTCACATTGGTAGATCATTGTTGCAGTCCCCTCTGGTGTCTGAACTTGGTAGGCTCTCTGAAAGCGGAGCAGTCCACCACAAGGATGGGCAGTGATGTCCGGTTGGTGGTCGCTGTTGCGGTCCCCGCTAGTGGTGTACCTTGGTAGGTTCCCTGGAAGCTGCAAAGTACCCCAGGAAGGGCCAGGGAATGTCCTGGTCGGTGATCGCCGTTGCGGTCCCCCTCTGGTGGTTTACCTTGGTAGGCTCTCTGACAGCGGGCATGCCGCCACAAGGATAGGCCGTGGGTGTCTGGATTTGGGGTCGCCGTTCCGGACCCGTCGTCCAGACTGGAAGATCTGGGCAGTAACTTAGGCAGATGTTAACAACGCACACACACTCATGAAATATATATAATTACATTAATTCCCCAATGAGCGGCGTTGTGTCACTAAGTGATGGTTGTATGGGGACTTTGTTTATGGCTCTATCACTTCCTAAGTGTCAAAGGAACTCAACCGAAAAGGAATGAAAGAATAAACCAAAGATATACAAAATATAGTTCTCACACAAAAATCATCTAATTGGACTGTATTCTATATACGTCCAATGTTCTGGCAAAATGATTATCATGGCATTGTCTCTAATGCCATATCTAGGGTTTTCCTACTTGGTGTGTTGCTTAGGCGCTATCCTAAGTTGATAACTATATGATACGTCTACAGCTGTAATGCACTAGTTTTGGGCAGTCTACAGGAATGACCTATGGACTTCTGGGAAGAAAACTGGTGAGTGCTGTAGAGTCAAAGGCCTAGAAGTAAATGTTCAACTTTAGTAAGGCTGGTATATTGCTTGGGCCCTTAAGTGGTCCTAGCATAAATCCTAATTGGATGTTCCGTTGTGCATGTGCGTTTATGCTTACACAATCGCAAATGTCAACGGAAGAAAACCAAGTATCCGGGCAGATTACAACTTGTTCAGAATGAGTCTGACGTAGTCAGGTAATTTTCAGGTCAATGCCTGGAGGTCAGTCAGAATTGGTGTCAAACTACTACAGACTCCCTTTTCTACAAGTCACTGTGTCTTCCACTATTGTAGTGGCGATAGGTATGAAGTCTATTTCATAGCTATGATATCCACGGAGGAGCTAACCTCACGACGGAAGTACTCTTTAAGTATTGGACCAGTCATATGTGGTGTGATCATTGTTCATGACTTCTAATAATTTTCCTCCTGAATGGAGGGTCCTATTTATTAGTGACATGTGTGTTAACCATTGGAAGAGTGCACTGGAGATTCCCTTCCACGTGTTGCACTCTGAGTGACTCCTATGTCGCTGTTGTCAATGGTAATTTGATTGGTTAGGTCTCTAACATTCTTGCTGATTGTAGCTGGAATGACTGTTGCTAATATTGGTACTGGTACTCAAGGGGACCAGTTATCCTACCGATTTATTCTGAAATATTATCTACCGGAACACATGATTGGAGCATTTTACTAGTTGTATTGTAGTTGAACCTACACATGGCAAAGAATGATTATTGTTGCCATTTGTTTTGGAGGTGGACAAGTCCACTGGGCTTCCTTTACGACCAGTGTGGTACACCTCAGTACTATCTTAGATGTGTTCTAAGATAATCCCCGTCTAGGGGGCTGTCTGCTCCTCACTGTTCTCATAGGGGAGTTTACAACTAGATTTGATTTATGCTCTGGCGGCCTCGTACGGTGTTGTCCGTAGTCTCGACCCCCCCCCCCACCGGCCTCGATGAGGCTCATCATGGGTCTGGGCTACTATTCCCCCCCTTTGTGTCTCGGGACCCCCCCACCAGCGGGTGGTATTGGTGTCCGATGCGCAAACGAAAAGGTCGGACCCTATGTACGAGTTGTCAGCGGCCGCGTTGTTATGAGAATGGCTGTAACCTTTCGACCAAACCTCCTGGTGTTTGTGCTTCAAAACGCTCAGTGGCTGTCGAGGCATGTCAGTCACCACCGCGTCCGCGTGTGGCAACCTCTTCATTACCTGCGAACTGAGACGAGGATATCGGTCTGTGATATTGCAAAGTGTTTCACCAGTGGGAGTCATTGGGTCAGTTGCTGGACTGACGCCATTAGTGTCATTGTAAGGGGTGACAGTCCCCAACAAAGCGGAAGGTGTATCATCGGAAACAGAGTATACTCTGCGCATCGATGTTTTTCTTGCTGAGACGGTGCTTGTCCGAAGGGAAAGAGAAGCTCATCTCAACTATCGTATTGCACGACTGCAAGGAGGAGGGAAGTTGCTTATTCACAGAGACAGCTGCCTCGAAATCATGAAAAGAATGGTCAATCAGGTTGGCTGATGGAATGTGTCGAGATATCGGATCGGATTCTGCACCAAGAGGTTTCTAAACGTCTTTTTCCCAAGGGGTGCTTTCGACAGATACCCCTCGGGAATGACCGCGTTGCAGCTAGCGTTAGGGGAAGACAGTGTAGTCAGTGTAGAAGGCACTGTGGCCTGTGACCATACCTGTTTGGATTTCCAATCCATCAATGGGAGTAACCGATCCATCAAGTCTGTTCCAAGTAGCAGGGGTACAGTTTCGAGGCTGGTAACATACACAGGGTGAACGAGCGATACGTCCTGGAAGTGTAGTTTCAGCATGACTCTCAATGTGAGAGGCGAGGTAGTCTGAGTGACCCCTCGAAGTGTAGTGTCGCATCGTTCCACTTTTAACCATCGTTTAGTTTGCTTCAAAGCCCTTTTGAGATCATTAAACAATGTTTGAGAGATGAGTGATATTGTCGCACCCGAATCCATTAGCGCATGACAAGTTAAGCAGTCCTCCAGGACTGTTTCCAGGTATAGCCATTTAGATTCTGTCACGATCCTCTTCGTCAGAAGATATGTTGAAATCGCTGTCGGGAAAAAGTGGACCAATATGCAGCGGATTGCGTGCTCATCATAATTTATTATAATGTGAACACCACAAACAAAAACAAGAAAACAATGACCGACAGGAACAGTATAGCAGGCTACACACGTATAGCAGTGCTAAAACAACTACCCACAAACAACAAGACCAAACACACCCAAATATATAGGACTCCCAATCAAAGGCAACTAGAAAACACCTGCCTTCAATTGAGAGTCCATACCCCAATTAACTAACATAGAAACAGAACAGATAGAAAACCCATAGAAACACAAACATAGAAAAGAAACCCAAAACCCCGGAATACATAAACTAACTACCCTCTGCCACGTCCTGACCAAACTACAATAACAAATAATCCTCTATACTGGTCAGGACGTGACAGATTCGTGGTTAGTGGACATATTCCCCACAAAGTGGAGTGGTCGTTCGCAACGACGTGATGTGCCATTTCTGTTCAAGGGGGAAGCAGATTGACTCTTCCGATTTTGAGTGGGCTTGGCTTTAACGAAGCGTTTGACCTTTTTCTTCGCAACCTTTGTATCAGAGTCTATAGACAAAGCCCGGGGGCTTGTTTCTTGATCAGGTGGGCCTTGGATAGGGTCTTGAATGAGAGCGGGAAAAATTTGAACTTTAACGTCCTTGCTATGGGTGTTAATTCCTGCGGACCCGGTGTCCGGTAATTCCCCGTCTAGTCCTTGTGACTTATCTTTTACCCTTTTCTCAAATTGTTCTCGCTTAAGTTCTTCCCGTAGTGGGACTCCTGGAGAACATTGGTCTACGTTTTGATTGTCCTTCAACCCTTTGTTAACCTTGTGCTCTGACACTTTTTGTGGGTTGGGTGCAGGAACGTAGCGAACAGGTCGATTGTAGCAGTAGTCATGTTGATGGCGACGTACTTTACAGTTATTTCGACTGTGGAGGTTATTGGAATCATGGTTTCGTGGTACAAACTGTCGTTGTGCGTCATCTCTCGACGCTCCAATACCTGATAATGCACCCTCTAACTGGAGTGAGTGCTCCTGGTCAAACTTCAAAACCGAGTGGTCAAGGCTCTTAGCGTTGTGAACTTTTGATGCCTCAAAAGCTGTGCTTGCAAGCTCTCTGAGTTGTAAGATAGGCAAGCCAACGTGGGCGGCAGGGCCCAAGTAGGTAATGAAGGTGGGATACATGTTCGACAGAAACATTTGTTTGAATGGTAACAGCTCTTCCATTCCTGTTTCTGTGAGTAGGCCAAAGTAAGCTGAACGAAGCCTATGATAGTAAGCTTGTGGGTGTTCGTTCCGAGCTTGTTTGACGGTGTTAGCCAGTGAGCTATCGTGTTTGCGAGTCGCAGAACCACTGAATTCTAATTTCAAAGCTGTGGCAAGTTTAGTGTAGTCATTTAGCACGTGTTGCTGTTGTAGACGAATGAACCTCGTCACGTGTCTATTCGACGTTCGCTTCAACAGGTAAACCCTGTCAGGACCCGTAGCGTTCGGGTAGCCATCCAACGCGTCCTCTATGTCAGCTAGGAACGTCTCAGTATCGTTTGGCTGACCTGGAACGGGGTCAAAGTGGGGGAAATTCTTCACGAGTTTGTCAAGGTATTCCGCGCCAAGCGGGCGGAGAGGGTTGGCTTCATCCTGTGGAGAGATTGGGGCTGAAAGGCCAAGAGAAGAAGCCAAGCCTTGTTGTTGTTGGCCAAGAGGCGCCATATTACTCAGTGCCGAAGGGCCAAGAGGAGAAGACTGAGGGACACATGAGGGAGGCAAGGTCTGAAACCTATTGTCTTCACTCCTGTGAGTACAGGGCTCCGGTTGCTTGGATGGGTAGTCGCGCTGTAGAGCGTGACCATTCAGAATTTCCTCCAGATGGTACCTTAGGGTGGAATTCTGCTGCATTGCAGAGTCCACTTGAGCGCTTAGAGTACCGATTTTGGATACGTGAGTGTCACACCTGCTCCTTTCGGTCTCAAACTTATCTGTCATGGTTTGCAGATAGAGGTCTTGAGTACGGAGCGAGAGATTCAGTGATGAGATTTCCTCTGCTTGCTTAGAAATCAATATTTCCAACCTCATCACCTGAGTTCTCTCATCATTCATTTGGTCAGCGACTTCAATAAGTTCTGCTGATTTGTCATCCAACTTTGTCATTGTGTTCATTAATAACTGATCTTCTTTGGCCTGCAGCGCGTTGAGGAGAACCGTGTTATTTTGAGTAACATTCAACAAAACAGCATGCATGTTGTCAAGTTGAGCGCTGCTATTTCTAGGTAACTCTTCAGATTTATCTAGTTTGGCGTGGACATCATCATATTTAGTTTTGGCTAAATCGAGTTGTTCCTGTAGCATATGATTTTGTTCCTGTAGAAAACGATTTTGTTGAAGAGCTTGTGCTTGTTCATCGTCGTACATTTTTGCAATTACATTTAATTTTTCAGTTTTCAAGCGCAGTTCCATAGCTAGCAGAATTGTTCCCTTTTCTGCATTTGTCATTGGTTTCCCGGTTCTCTCCACCTGTCACTTTATGTCTACCGTTACCTGCTCGTGCTTCAGCTGTGCATTGCGGTATTGGACAGATGCCAATCTCGGATGGCAAGACATCAGAGCTAGACTGGAGAGAACCTTTACGAGGCCTGTGCCCGATGGTTGATTTTGGAAAGCATTGTTGTCTGTTTTTCCACTAATGGCATAATTAGGGTTGTTATCGCTGCTGAGGTCAGAGATCAATCCATTTACGGGTGGAGGTTCACTAATTAGCGGGCGAGTGGGGACCACCCCCTCTGATAGCTTGCACATTATTAGAACATTTGAAAGGAAAATTGTTTTTCCTAATTTTCCAAAATGTGGTTTTGGAATGTGGGGAGCTGCAAATACAATTTTAATCTATTTATAGAAGTTAATGAACCATCAGTACTGTACAGTACTGTGGAAGTTGGATGTGAATGAATTTGCAAATGCAAATTGAATTAATCAATGCCAATGATTAGTCCTACCTGGGTAGGCTATCTGGGTATTAAACTTGAATTACCAGAGAGGTTGCTTCATTCAGGTTAATATGCAAGGTTTAAGTTGTCTCATTTAATTGGAAGAACCTAGAAAGGTATGTTCGACAATTTAACTTATTAAATTGAATGAGACGATACTCCATACAATCTCCATTGATTGGATATCATAAGTGTAAACCGTAGGTCAAATGTTGGGACCCTTCACCACTAGGGTACGCTCCTCCCTGGGGCTGAAGCCACATGGGATTCACTCCCGTCAGTAATGGGTTTTACTGAATGTGCTTTGCTAAAGCAGATTTTACTGATTAACCTGTTGGGCATAGAGGGCAGTATTTGCACGGCTGGATAAAAAACATACCCGATTTAATCTGGTTACTACTCCTGCCCAGTAACTAGAATATGCATAGAATTGTTTGATTTGGATAGAAAACACCCTAAAGTTTCTAAAACTGTTTGAATGGTGTCTGTGAGTATAACAGAACTCATTTGGCAGGCCAAAACCTGAGAAGATTCCAAACAGGAAGCGCTCTCTCTGACCATTTCATGGCCTTCTTGATCATCTCTAACCAAAACAGGGGATCTCTGGCATGACGTGACATTTTCTAACGCTCCCATAGCCTCTCAGAAGGCGCCAGAACGATGAAGGTTGGCTTTGCAGGCCCTGGCTGAAAAACATTAGCGCTTTTTGATAGTGGTTGATCAGAGTACAATGAGACTGAGGCGCGTGCACGAGGCGACCCCATGTTTTTATTTTCTCTGTCTTTGAACTAAAACAGGGTTTCCCGGTCGGAATATTATCGCTTTTTTACGAGAAAAATAGCATAAAAATTGATTTTAAACAGCGGTTGACATGCTTCGAAGTACGGTAATGGAATATTTTGATTTTTTTTGTCACGAAACGCGTCGGGCGCGTCACCCTTCTTTACCCATCGGATAGTGTCTTGAACGCACAAACAAAACGCCGCTATTTGGATATAACTATGGATTATTTGGAACCAAACCAACATTTGTTATTAAAGTAGAAGTCCTAGGAGTGTATTCTGATGAAGACAGCAAAGGTAATCAAACTTTTCTAATAGTAAATCGGAGTTTGGTGAGTACATTTAAGTCATTTAGCAGACGCTCTTATCCAGAGCGACTTACAAATTGGTGCATTCACCTATAATATCCAGTAGAACAACCACTTTACAATAGTGCATCTAAATCTTTTAAAGGGGGGGGTTAGAAGGATTACTTTATCCTATCCCAGGTATTCCTTAAAGAGGTGGGGTTTCAGGTGTACCACACTTGGTGGGTGTCAAAATAGCTAGCCTGTGATGGCCGGGCTATCTACTCAGAATATTGCAAAATGTGCTTTCACCGAAAAGCTATTTTAAAATCGGACATAGCGAGTGCATAAAGGAGTTCTGTATCTATAATTCTTAAAATAATTGTTATGTTTTTTGTGAACGTTTATCGTGAGTAATTTTGTAAATTCACCGGAAGTGTTCGGTGGGAATGCTAGTCACATGCTAGTCACATGCTAATGTAAAAAGCTGTTTTTTTATATAAATATGAACTTGATTGAACAAAACATGCATGTATTGTATAACATAATGTCCTAGGATTGTCATCTGATAAAGATCATCAAAGGTTAGTGCTGCATTTAGCTGTGGTTTGGGTTTATGTGACATTATATGCTAGCTTGAAAAATGGGTGTCTGATTATTTCTGGCTGGGTACTCTGCTGACATAATCTAATGTTTTGCTTTCGTTGTAAAGCCTTTTTGAAATCGGACAGTGTGGTTAGATTAACGAGAGTCTTGTCTTTAAAATGGTGTAAAATAGTAATATGTTTGAGAAATTGAAGTAATAGCATTTCTAAGGTATTTGAATATCGCGCCACGGGATTACACTGGCTGTTGAGCCCATAGAGGTTCATCTATTTATGATAAATCAAACCTGTATAGGCTATCTGGGAATTAACTTTGAATTACCTGAGAGGTTGCTTCATCAAGGTTAATATGCAAAGTTTAAGTTGTCTCATTTAGTTGGAAGAACCTAGAAAGGTGTGTTCGGCAATTTAAATAAATACATTGAATTTGGCAATGATACCCAAGCAATTCAGATTGTGGGGTTATCATAACAGTAATGCAGTTTAAATGTTTAGGGTACATTCACCACTATACTTTCCCTTAAGGCCGAAGCCACATGGGATTCACTCCCGTCAGTATTGGGTTTTACTGAATGTGCTTTGCTGAAGCAGATTTTACTGATTAATCTATTTATGATAAATCAAACCTGTATAGGCTATCTGGGAATTAACTTTGAATTACCTGAGAGGTTGCTTCATCAAGGTTAATATGCAAAGTTTAAGTTGTCTCATTTAGTTGGAAGAACCTAGAAAGGTCTGTTCGACATTTTAACTTATTAAATTGAATGAGACGATAATCCATACAATCTCCATTGATTGGTTATCATAAGTGTAAACCGTAGGTCAAATGTTGGGACCCTTCACCACTAGGGTACGCTCCTCCCTGGGGCTGAAGCCACATGGGATTCACTCCCGTCAGTAATGGGTTTTACTGAATGTGCTTTGCTAAAGCAGATTTTACTGATTAATCTATTTATGATAAATCAAACCTGTAAAGGCTATCTGGGAAATAACTTTCAATTAACCTTAGAGCTTTGCTTCATCTACGTTAAGTTTGGAAAAAGTTAATCATGTCTCATTGTAGAAGCCCAATCAATTTAGGATATTATTTAAAAGATCCACTTGAAAAGGTAAATCTGGCAATTTCACTTGTTAGTTAAATTGAATGAGATGTCATATCCAGTCAATTGCGATTGTCTGGATAGCTTACCGTGATCCACGTTTGGATTTCTAGTGACGTCTCACCTTAACCCCATTCAGCATATTCTGCTAGCGTTTATGTTGACCGGAGCGACACGGTACATAAATACAGATACGCATACGGTCTGCCCACACTGTCTTAGTGCGGTAGGCGAATTATTCGGCTCGGTCACCGGACAGTTATCTTCTAATTTCTAACCTCACTCTAGAAGTTAATATTGACCGACAGAAATAGTACCGTTTGGCCTAACGGACTAAATCTGGAATTTATCCCTCACTGCTATCGACGTACGACCGGAGCCACTCTAAATAGCTTCTCCCAATGGAAAATACACACAATCACCTTTTGTATAGATAGCAGGCTGTTTGTACAATTCTGTTCGCACAATTGATATATAGAATTTCACAGCAAAGTCCAATTCTATCTTAGATTCCTCGCACGGGGGCTCCATATATGTCGTGTCTTTGGGCACAATTAACTGAAGACATGTTTATCAAAATAACTCCCTGTTATTATTATTACGCGATTAAACTGATTAATCGTTTAACTGTAATTAACTAGGAGATCGGGGCACCAAGGAAAATATTCAGATTACAAAATTATAATTTTCCTAATATAACTTTCCTATATTATAACATTATATATTATATTATATTATAGTATAGGCCGATTATCTTCTGGTTTAAATGGTGTATTTTACCTCGCATCCAGTCTCATTCCAAACGTCGTAAATTGTTGTGTCTGCACGAATCCAGCCTTTACTAAAGTCATCCATACATCAATTGTCTTAAAATCATTTATTTACTAAACTAAGTAATTCACAGAAAGCATACAAACAGTAATTATCGTCACAAAGAATTGGTAGAGTAATGTGCCCTAGTGGGCTAAACAGGCATGGCTGGTGTCTTGTTAAAACAACGGGTCATAAAGGGCAGCTGAGAAGGCACACAGAGTTCATTAATATTAACAATTGATATGCTAATACTTTGCACATGAACGCTCACTCATTCGGGAACAATTGCAATCAATATATATTTACGCTCAGTGTGTCGTCGGGATCCTTGTTGGAGAGTTCTGTTCTGTTGGAGAGTTTTGTTCTCGTTCTCTCTCTCTCTCGGTTAGAATGGTCCTTTCAAAGCGACATTCATTAATGTCATTATAGAATGGATGTTTCGTCGGTCTTCGCGTTCGATGATATCGAGTACTTAGCTGCAGACTAATAATTAATATCAAAGACTTGTTCTTATTCTTTAGACTATCGATAGTCTAAAAGTTAACCACGTGGTGTAGTTAACTTTCAGTAGAGGAATTGGATGGTCAAACCTATTGGCCAACTCGTCATGGAGTGGAGGCCTGGTCTGAAGAAAGTAACCCTGGTTGGGGGTTTTATTCGGAATGACAGAAAAAGGCTGTCTCATGACGCCAGGTCTTGTCTGTGTCCCTGGGGGCGTGCCGATGACTGAGTTAAGCTTTGAACAGAAATACAATTCTATCACATTAACATCAGTACATAGCCTCTCTACATATTCCAAATAGCTTTAATCTTATTAAATACATTTTATACAACCATTTAGATGCAAGTCCCATAGCTGAGGCTATTATATAAATAGTATTATGGTAATATGGCTATATTGTCTCTTCTGAGTATCACAAAATTGTACCAAGCGGACCAGTTCGTAGCTGGATTCTTCACCGAACTTTTATACCTTCTCCAGAACATAAATGTCGTTCGGTTCCCCAATTCTGTGAGTTGGAAGAATTTCCTGTGTCTCTCTATGAAACCCCTCTGTGTCTCAACTGGGTAGGGCCTGGGTAGGGAGAGGTAGGTAGGGGGATGGTGCAAGGGGGAGGGGGTCAACTGTGCTCCCTGTACTCAAAGAGAGGGCAACGTCATGACACTCCAAACTTTATATGGGAGAGAACGCCTAGGCGATGCTTTTGGTTCATTGATTGTGCAGGGTGACAGAGTTAGCCTACAAATATGGTGAATTTGTATTTAATTTTGAATAGACAAGTAATAGGGCATTCTTTAGATTTTCATAATTAATGTTAAGCTGACATATCACCTTTAGCTACAGAATATCTCACCACTGTGTGTTTCCTTTTCCTCCTCTCTCTCCTTCATTCCTTTCTTGAAGCACAGAGAGAGTTGTTCCTGCCAATAGTTTAACCTCTATGGGACCGGCGGGACGAATTCGTCCCACCTACGTAACAGCTAGTGTCATCCTGTGGCGCGATTTTTAAAACGTTTGAAATGCTATTACTTCAATTTCTCAAACATATGACTATTTTACAGCTATTTAAAGACAAGACTCTCGTTAATCTAACCACACTGTCCGATTTCAAAAAGGCTTTACAACGAAAGCAAAACATTAGATTATGTCAGCAGAGTACCCAGCCAGAAATAATCAGACACCCATTTTTCAAGCTAGCATATAATGTCACAAAAACCAAAACCACAGCTAAATGCAGCACTAACCTTTTATGATCTTCATCAGATGACACACCTAGGACATTATGTTATACAATACATGCATGTCTGTTCAATCAAGTTCATATTTATATCAAAAAACAGCTTTTTACATTAGCATGTGACGTTCAGAAAAAGCATACCCCCCGCAAACTTCCGGGGAATTTACTAACAATTTGCTAAATTACTCACGATAAACGTTCACAAAAAGCATAACAATTATTTTAAGAATTATAGATACATTACTCCTCTATGCACTCGATATGTCCAATTTTAAAATAGCTTTTCGGATGAAGCACATTTTGTAATATTCTAAGTACATAGCCCAGCCATCACGGGCTAGCTATTTGGACACCCGGCAAGTTTAGCCTTCATCAAAATCATATTTCCTATAAGAAAAATGGTCTTACCTTTCCTGTTCTTTGTCAGAATGCACTCCCAGGACTTCTACTTCAATAACAAATAATCCATCGTTATATCCAAACAGCAGCGTTTTGTTCGTGCGTTCTAGACACTATCAGAATGCTAAATCACGGTCGTGCGCATGGCGCAGAACTTGACAAAAAAATTCTAAATATTCCATTACCGTACTTCGAAGCATGTCAACCGCTGTTTAAAATCAATTTTTATGCAATTTATCTCGTAGAAAAGCGATAATATTCCGACCGGGAATCTGCAATTAGCTAAACAGCCGAATGAAAATACTCCACGGGGGCGAATCGCACACGCGCCTAATTCTGTTGTCCCCTGATGCGACACTTGGAAAAGGAGATAATGTGTTTCAGCCTGAGGCTGCCTCGTCATCGTTCAGGTTTTTCCCGGGTTCTGAGAGCCTATTGGAGCCCTAGGAATTGTCACGTTACAGCTAAGATCCTTACTCTTCAATAAACAGAGACAAGAAGAACGACTCCTTGTCAGACAGGCCACTTCCTGCATGAAACCTTGTCAGGTTTTTGCCTGCCATAGGAGTTCTGTTATACTCACAGACACCATTCAAACAGTTTTAGAAACTTTAGGGTGTTTTCTATCCAAACCTGAACAATAATATGCATATTCTAGCTTCTGAGTTGGTGTAGGAGGCAGTTAAAAATGGGCACATATTTTTTCCAAAATTCTCAATGCTGCCCCCTAGCCCGTAGAGGTTAATGACATATGTTTTGTTGTGAAAACATCTTACTATCGATGTTCTCGAACAGATTTCACTTGGTTTCCCAAATTAAGCACTGGTTAGCTGCAGGAACAGGGTCGGAGAGCCCATGACATACATTGTTTGGTGTTCTTATAAGCCCAGACATTTCTATATGCAGTCCTGTGTGAAAGCAGTGTTTTGATGGTTGCCACTTAAATGAGGAGGATCCTAGTTGCTACTATATAGCGGAAGCTTTTTTTGTGACGTTCTTAAACCAGCAATAGCCTATAAGACCATCATGTATCATAAGACATTCTGAGGTTTGTTTGTATCATTCACAACTAAAGTTGCCAAATACCTACACTGAACAAAAATATAAACACAACATGCAACAATTTCAAAGATTTTACTGAGTTACAGTTTACGTAGGGAAAGCAGTCGATTTAAATACATTCATTAAGCCCTAATCTTTGGTTTTCACATGACTAGGAAAACAGATATGCATCTGTTGGTCACAGATAACTTAAATAAAAGGTAGAGGCGTGGATCAGAAAACCAGTCAGTGTCTGGTGTGACCACCATTTACCTCATGCAGTGTGACACATCTCCTTGATCAGGCTGTTGATTGTGGCCTGTGGAATGTTGTCCTACTCCTCTTCAATGGCTGTGTGAAGTTGCTGGATATTGGCGGAAACTGGAACACGCTGTCGTACACGTCGATCCAGAGCATCCCAAACATTCTCAATGGGTGACATGTCTGGTGAGTATGCAGGGCATGGAAAAACTGGGAAATTTTCAGCTTCCAGGAATTGTGTACAGATCCTTGCGACATGGAACAACATGAGGTGATGGCGGCAGATGAATGGCATGACAATGGGCCTCAGGATCTCATCACGGTACAGCTGTGCATTCACATTGCCATCAATAAAATGCAATTGTGTTCATTGTCTGTAGCTTATGCCTGCCCATACCATAACACCACCGCCACCATTGGGCACTCTGTTCACAACGTTGACATCAGCAAACCGCTCGCCCACACGACACCATACATGCTGTCTGCCGTCTGCCCGGTACTGTTGAAACCATGATTCATCTGTGAAGAGCACACTTATCCAGCGTGCCATTGGCCATTGAAGGTGAGCATTTGCCCACTGAAGTCAAGACCCTGGTGTGGATGACGAGCACGCAGATGAGCTTCCCTGAGACTGTTTCTGACAGTTTGTCCAGAGATCCTTCGGGTTGTGCAAACCCACAGTTTCATCAGCTGTCCGGGTGACTGGTCTCAAACTATCCCACAGGTGAAGAAGCCGGATGGGGAGGTCCTGGGCTGGCCTGGTTACACGTGGTCTGTGGTTGTGAGGCCGGTTGGCCAAATTCTGTAAAACGATGTTGGAGGCGGTTTATGTTAAAGAAATGAACATTCAATTTTCTGGCAACAGCTCTGGTGGACTATCCTGCAGTCAGCATGCCAAATGCACACTCCCTCAAAATGTGAGACATCTGTGGCATTATATGTTCAATATATTTTTGTTCAGTGTAAATCTAGCATATAGGACCTGTTTCAAATGATCACTTTTACACTCAACATTGCCAGTTCATATGCGCACTCACTCCGAAATGGGAAAAATACCCTTTTGTATTTTATAGGAAGTCATATAATATAAAATATGCTCATAAGTCCGGTGCCAATATCTTTTCTGCTAAATTAACTAGCCTAAAGCCTATGGTAAGGCGCATAGCCAGATAACATACAGTAGGCCAACTCATATTCTGTTCTTCTGAAATACATTTTCTTCATATCAGACCTGCCTAAAATAAATAATGTGATGGGGTATATTAAATTAATTTATTAAAGTTTTTAAAATGTAGATGTTCCAAAGGCCAGCATCAGCAGCTTGTATGCAGCTTGTATGCGTGGATGCCTGGAGAAGCTCAACGTTTTTATACATTTAAAAAAATATATTTTCCTTCTTTATTATTTTCCCCTAACCCTACCACCCCTCCCCTAATTGGAGTAAACTAATGGACAACAATACTTAGGCTTTCACTTCCAGCTTATACATACTACAGTCGTGGCCCAAAGTTTTGAGAGTGACACAAATATTAATTTTCACAAAGTCTGCTGCTTCAGTGTCTTTAGATATTTTTGTCAGATGTTACTATGGATATTGAAGTATAATTACAAGCATTTCATAAGTGTCAAAGGCTTTTATTGACAATTACATGAAGTTGATGCAAAGAGTCAATATTTGCAGTGTTGACGCTTCTTTTTCAAGATCTCTGCAATCCGCCCTGGCATGCTGTCAATTAACTTCTGGGCCACATCCTGACTGATGGCAGCCCATTCTTGCATAATCAATGCTTGGAGTTTGTCAGAATTTGTGAGGTTTTGTTTGTCCACCCACTTCTTGAGGAATGCCCACAAGTTCTCAATGGGATTAAGGTCTGGGGAGTTTCCTGGTCATGGACCCAAAATATCGATGTTTTGTTGCCCGAGCCACTTAGTTATCACTTTTGCCATATGGCACGGTGCTCCATCATGCTGGAAAAGGCATTGTTCATCACCAAACTGTTCCTGGATGGTTGGGAGAAGTTGCTCTCGGAGGATGTGTTGGTACCATTCTTTATTCATGGCTGTGTTCTTAGGCAACATTGTGAGTGAGCCCACTCCCTTGGCTGAGAAGCAACCCCACACATGAATGTTCACAGGATGCTTTGCTGTTGGCATGACACAAGACTGATGGTAGCGCTCACCTGACCTTCTCCGGACAAGCTTTTTTCCGGATGCCCCAAACAATCGGAAAGGGGATTCATCAGAGAAAATGACTTTACCTCAGTCATCAGCAGTCCAATCCCTGTACCTTTTGCAGAATATCAGTCTGTCCCTGATGTTTTTCCTGGAGAGAAGTGGCTTCTTTGCTGCCCTTCTTGACACCAGGCCATCCTCCAAAATTCTTCACCTCACTGTGCGTGCAGATGCACTCACACCTGCCTGCTTCCATTCCTGAGCAAGCTCTGTACTGGTGGTGCCCCGATCCCGCAGCTGAATCAACTTTAGATGACGGTCCTGGTGCTTCCTGGACTTTCTTGGGCGCCCTGAAGCCTTCTTCACAACAATTGAACCGCTCTCCTTGAAGTTCTTGATGATCTGATAAATGGTTGTTTAGGTGCAATCTTTTTTTGGGGGGGGGGGGGTGGATCAGCCTCTCTGGGACATCTGGGACGCTAGTGTCCCACCCGCGGTACACACTATCAACAGCCAGTGAAATAGCAGGGCGGCAAATTCAAAACAACAAAAATCTCATAATTCAAATTTCTCAAACATACAAGTATTATACACCATTTTAAAGATAAGATTCTCCTTAATCCAACCACAGTGTCCGATTTCAAAAAGGCTTTACGGCGAAAGGATAACATTAGATAATGTTAGGACAGCTCCGAGACAAGAAAAACCACACAGCCATTTTCCAAGCAAAGAGAGGCATCACAAAAAACAGAAATACAGCTAAAATTAATCACTAACCTTTGATGATCTTCATCAGATGACACTCCCAGGACTCAATGTTATACAATGCATGTATGTTTTGCTTGATAAAATCCATATTTATATCCATAAACCCCATTTTACATTGGCGCGTTATGTTCAGAAAATGTATTCTCTCCAAAACATCCGGTGAATGAGCACATCAATTTACAAAAATACTCATCATAAGCGTTGATAAAATTTCCAACAGTTATTGAAAGAATTATAGATACACTTCTCCTTAATGCAACTGCTATGTCAGATTTTAAAATAGCTTTACGGCGAAAGCACATTTTTCAATATTCTGAGTACAGAGCTCAGCCATCAAAGCAAGCTATACAGTTACCCGCCAAGTTCTGGAGTCAACTAAACTCAGAATTAGTATTATAAATCTTCACTTACCTTTGCTGATCTTCGTTGGAATGCACTCCCAGGCCTCCCACAAGAAATGTTTGTTTTGTTCGATAAACTCCATATTTATGTCCAAATACCTCCGTTTTGTTCGAGCGTTCAGATCACTAATCCAAAGGCATAACGTGAGAGCGCAAAACCATAGACGAAAAGTTAAATAGTTCCATTATCGCTCGTAGAAACATGTCAACCGATGTTTACAATCAAACCTTAGGGTCTTTTTAACATAAATCTTCGATAATATTCCAACCGGACAATAGCGTATTCATTACAGAGGAAAAAGAAGGAAGGACGCACCTGCGTGCCTGCGCAGTAAACAACTCGTTGGTCCCAGGCTTGAGTCAGTTCCTATTCTCTGCCCAGCAACAGTAGAAGCATAAAACAAGCTTCTACAGACTGTTGACATCTAGTGGATGCTTTAGGAAGTGCAAAATGACCCCACAGACGCTGTAGTTTGAATAGGGATTAGATAGAAAAACTACAAGTCACTTCCTGGTTGGATTTTTTCTCAGGTTTTTGCCTGCCATATGAGCTCTGTTATACTCACAGACATCATTCAAACTGTTTTAGAAACTTCAGAGTGTTTTCTATCCAAATCTACTAGTAATATACATATCCTACCTTCTGGGCCCGAGTAGCAGGCAGTTTAATTTGGGCATGTTATTCATCTGAATTTCTGAATACTGCCCCCTGTCACCAAGAAGTTAATATTGCTTCCATCAATGTAATTGTCTGCATCATTTACAATCCCCCATATATTTTTCGGGTACATATATATATCCATACACGCATGCATACATATACATATATATACACATACCTATATAGACATACATACTTTTTAAAATAATATACCTTTATTATTATTCCCCGCAAACCCTATCACCGATCCCCTAATTGGAGTAAACTAATAAACACTTTGGCTTTTACCTTCAATTTATTCATCTTATACACATTTTACAGACAGTATATTTTACAATAGTTATTTTTTGTTTGTTTTTAGTCCTTCCTCTATTTCTGATGTCCATCCAGTTTGATTTCTATTTGTAACTGTGCTATATCACAAATGTTCTGAACCTATATACATTTTACAGACCCCGTATGTTTTACATTGTTTATCTTGTTATTAGTCCAACCCTTCAGCTCCATTCAACCCCTCCCATCTGTCTCTCAACATCATCCATTTCGGATTTCTATTTGCCATATATTTTTCAACTGTGCTGTGATGCTTCACAAAACAATTGAACCTTTCTATTCTCATAGCTTCTACAGATTGTAAATTAAAAAAAAAATTTTTTGCTAAAATAATTATTATATTATTGATTGATTGACTATGGCTTTTCAAATCACCCAGTATTGCTATCTGCAGCATTAGTTCTAGGCCAATGATGCAATTCTTCAGCCATTTCTGGACCTGTGACCAAAAACAAGCTACATATGGACAATACCAAAATAAATGATCTAATGACTCTGCCTCCTCACAGCAGAATCTGCAGAGCTGGGCAGATTGTATCCCCCCATATATATAACATTCTATTAGTTGCAAGAATTTTGTATAGTAATTTAAATTGAAAAATTCGAATTTTTGAATCCGGCGTTGTTTTGCGTATCAATTCATAAACCATGTGCCATGGAATGGGTTCATCGAAAATCTCTTCCCAACTATTTTGCAATTTATATGGCACAGCTGTCAGTTTTTTCGTCCTTAAATGAAATTGGTATATGTTTTTATTTATCACACTTTTCTTTAACCATTTATGTTCTTTAATACAGGGCTGACATACAAGTTCCTTACTTTTTTCCCCTTCTACTTGCCTCTTCCATTTTTGTGGTAATGCTGCAATTATTTGGTTGTAATTTTGGGAAGAGCAGACATTTCCATATGTCTGTGTTAGCTGCATGTGTGACATAACTCTACCAGTCATTTATGATATCATTCACAAAAATTATACCTTTTTTAAAAACGTCTTCCAAAAATATTTTTTTTTATCAATTACTAAATTTGAATTTAACCACAATATTTGTTGTATTATTTGTTCTGTCTTTTCAGTTGGATTAAACTGAAATTTCAACCAACTTTCTAAGGCTTGTTTAAAAAATAAAGATATTTTGGAGATTATTTCCTTTTCAAACAACCGAAAGTGGGTAGGTGTAATCTGAATAAAGGGAAAAAGGCCCTTCTTGAACATAGGATGAGACATTCGTACCAATTTACTAGAAAACCAGTTTGGATTTAAGTATAACTTTGGTATGCGCTCGTGCGTCACCCTTCAGATAGTGACCTGAACGCACGAACAAAACAGAGGTATTTGGATATAACTATGGATTATTTGGAACCAAAACAACGTTTGTTGTTGAAGTAGAAGTCCTGGGAGTGCATTCTGACAAAGAACAGCAAAGGTAATCCAATTTTTCTAATAGTAATTCTGAGTATAGGTTGCCCCAAACTTGGTGGGTGTCAAATTAGCTAGCCTGTGATGGCCGAGCTATGTACTCAGAATATTGCAAAATGTGCTTTTGCCGAAAAGCTATTTTTTAAATCTGACACCGCGATTGCATAAAGGAGTTCTGTATCTATAATTCTTAAAATAATTGTTATGTATTTTGTCAACGTTTATCATGAGTAATTTAGTAAATTCACCGGAAGTTTTCGGTGGGTATGCTAGTTCTGAACATCACATGCTAATGTAAAAAGCTGGTTTTTTGATATAAAGATGAACTTGATTGAACAAAACATGCATGTATTGTATAACATAATGTCCTAGGAGTGTCATCTGATGAAGATCATCAAAGGTTAGTGCTGCATTTAGCTGTGGTTTTGGTTTTTGTGACATATATGCTTGCTTTGAAAATGGCTGTCTGATTATTTGTATCTATGTACTCTCCTAACATAATCTAATGTTTTGCTTTCGTTGGAAAGCCTTTTTGAAATTGGACAATGTGATTAGATTTACGAGAGTCTTATCTTTAAAATGGTGTAAAATAGTTGATTGTTTGATAAAATTTTATTGTGGTATTTTAGTTGGTTTTGTATTTCGCGCCGTGCGATGCCATTGGCTGTTGGCTAGGGGATCCGTAGGAGGAACGGGGTTCCGCTATCGGAACGTCTGTCCTCAACAGGTTAATAAGCCATATCTGTTTATTGTCTAATAGCATATTTAAAATAATCCATCTACCTTGATAATCTGTTTGGACAACTTGCACATTTGGATCAACATTACTGTTAATTAAAACCATCACCCCTTTTGAATTTCTTTGCCCATGGAAGAAATATTTCCACAAAACTTCATCTAAAATTGTTGAATGGGTTTCCTGTAAACAATAGATATTATATTCCTTCTCTTTTAACCAGGTAAATACTGATCGTCTTTTCTTATTATCTGCTAGGCCATTACAATTATAACTGGCTATACTTATTTCACCACTTACTATAATGAGACACAACTTTAAATTCTATTTATGAAAATATATGTTTGTAAACGTACCATTAAAAAGTAACATGATGATTGAGTGTCTATATAGCTGTACCATGATATTCGCTCCTGAGATCTAGTTTGGTGAAGAAGCGCGCCCCGTTCATTGACTCTATTGCTGTGGCTATGAGCGGTAGCGGGTAACTATACCACAGAGTGATCTGATTCAGACCCCGATAGTCAATACACGGGCGCAGACCTTCCTCCTTCTTCTTCACAAAAAGAAACTCGAGGAGGCGGGTGAAGTGGAGGACCGAATGTACCACTGACACAGGGATTCGGAGACATGTGTTTCCATAGCCTCCGTCTCCGCTTGTGAGAGGGGATACACGTGACTCCTGGGAAGTGCAGCGTCTACCAGCAGATCTATCGCACAATCGCCCGTCGATGAGGTGGTAATTGAGTTGCCTTCTTTTTGGAGAAGGCGAGAGCCAAATCGGCATATTCAGGGGGAATGCAAACGGTGGAGACCTGGTCTGGACTCTCCACCATAGTAGCACAAACGGAAACACCTAAACACCTACCTGAGCACACTCGCGACCACCCCGTGAGAGTCCTCTGTGGGCAAGAAACAGTGGGGTTATGACAAGCTAGCCAGGGTAGGCGCAGCACCACGGGAAATGCAGGAGAGTCAATAAGGAAGAGACTAATTCTCTCCGTATCACCCCCCTGCGTCACCATGCCCAAAGGCGCGGTGACCTCCCTAATTAACCCTGACCCTAATGGTCGACTATCTAAGGCGTGAACGGGGAAAGGCACATCCATAGGAACGATGGGGATCCCTAAACTATGGGCTAAAGCACTATCAATAAAATTCCCAGCCACGCCTGAATCAACTAGCGCCTTATGCTGGGAATGCGGGGAAAACTCAGGGAACGTGACAAACACAAAAATCTGTGCAACAGAGGACTCTGGGTGAGAATGGTGCCGGCTCACCTGGGGTGACACCAGAGCGCCCTGTCTGCTGCCTCCACTCCCAGAGGAACCAACTCGGCACCGACCTGTAGTGTGACCTCTGCGGCCACAGATGGTGCATGAGCGGGAACCCCCTCCGGTCTCCCTGCGCACCGCTCCTCCCAGCTCCATGGGTATCAGAGAGGGGGTGCGGGAGGATGGAACTACCAGACCCTGATCTGAACATCCGCGAGCAGCCAGCAGGTTGTCCAGCCGGATAGACAGGTCCACCAGCTGGTCCAACGTGAGGGTGGTGTCTCTGCAGGCCAGCTCCCGACGGATGTCCTTGCACAGACTGCAGCGGTAATGGTCGATCAGGGCCATGTGGTTCCATACCTCGCCGGCAGCCAGGGTCCTAAACTCCAGGGCGAACTCCTGGGCGCTCCTCGTCTCCTGCCTCAGATGGTAGAGGTGCTCACCCGCCGCTCTACCCTCGGGTGGGTGAACTCCTCAAACTGGTCCAATGCCGCATCTCCCTCTCTCCACACGGCGTTGGCCCACTCCAGGGCTCTCCCATTGAGGCACGAGACAAGGGCAGACACCCTCTAATGGCCCGATGGAGCCAGGTGAACGGTGGCCAGATAGAGGTCTAATTGTAATAAGAACCCCTGGCAGTTCGCAGCCCCCCGTCATACTCCTGGGGCAAGGAGGGACGAATCCCACTGGGTTCAGGCGGGAAACGGGTGCTCAAGAGAGACGTTGTGCTGGTGGAGGCGCTGGAAGAACTCCCTGTCTCTCCCAGTGGTCCATTGTCCGGACAAAGCGATCCATGGCGGTAGCAAGATGGTGAATTAGTACTGCATGCTCCTGGATGCGCTCCTCCACCTCAATGGCCGGGGTACCTTCTCCTGCTGACTCCATAGTTCGGGTCGTTGATTCTGTAATGGGTGCGTGCTGGTGGCAGGGAAGTCAGGAGCAGGAGAACGAACTTGCACATCACATAGAAACAAACAATCACCGACAAGGACATGAGGGGAAACAGAGGGTTAAATACACAACATGTAATTGATGAGATTGGAACCAGGTGTGATGTAAGACAAGACAAAACCAATGGAAAATGAAAAATGGATCAGCGATGGCTAGAAGGTCGGTGACGTCGACCGCCGAACACCGCCCAAACAAGGAGAGGGACCGACATCGGCGGAAGTCGTGACACTGAGAGGTGTTCCCAAGCCATGTCCTTTTAACTTTTTCCCAATCTCCTTTATTGCCACTTAATAGGCACATCACCTGATAGGCAAGTGTGTATCCCTAATCAATGCTACATCCTCTTTAGGTACAGCTGAAGACGGAAGTTTACATACACTTAGGTTCGAGTCATTACAACTCGTTTTTCAACCACTCCACTAATTGAGTCAATTAGAGTTGTACCTGTGGATGTATTTCAAGGTCTACCTTCAAACTCAGTGCCTCTTTACTTGACATCATGGGAAAATCAAAAGAAAATCAGCCAAGACCTCAGAAAAACTATTGTAGACCTCCACATGTCTGGTTCATCCTTGGGAGCAATTTCCAAACACCTGAAGGTACCACGTTCATCTGTACAAACAATAGTGCGCCAGAATAAACACCATGGGACACAGTAGCCGTCATACCGCTCAGGAAGGAGACTGTCTCCTAGAGATGATCGTCCTAGAGATGAACATACTTTGGTGCGAAAAGTACAAATCAATCCAAGAACAACAGCATAGGACCTTGTGAAGATGCTGGAGGAAACACGTACAAAAGTATCTATATGCACAGTAAAACGAGTCATATATCGACATAATCTGTAAGGCCTCTCAACAGGGAAGAAGCCACTGCTCCAAAACCGCCCTAAAAAGCCAGACTAGGGTTTGTAACTGCACATGGGGACAAAGATCGTACTTTTTGGAGAAATGTCCTCTGGTCTGATGAAACAAAAATAGAACTGTTTGGTCATAATGACCATCATTATGTTTGGAGGAAAAAGGGGGAGGCTTGCAAGCTGAAGAACACCATCCCAACCATGAAGCATGGGGGTGGCAGGATCATGTTGTGGGGGGTGCTTTGCTGCAGGAGGGACTGATGCACTTCACAAAATAGATGGCACCATTAGGAAGGAAAATGTATGTGGATATATTGAAGCAACATCTCAAGACATTAGTCAGGAATTTAAAGCTTGTTCGCAAATGGGTCTTCCAAATGCACAATGACCCCAAGCATACTTCCAAAGTTGTGGCAAAATGGCTTAAGAACAGCAAAGTCAAGGTATTGGATTGGCCATCACAAAGCCCTGACCTCAATCCTGTACAAAATATGTGGGCAGAACAGGAAAAGCATGTGCGAGCAAGGAGGCCTACAAACCTGACTCAATGACACCACCTCTGTCAGGAGGAATGGGCCAAAATTCACCCAACTTATTGTGGGAAGCTTGTGGTAGGCTACCCGAAATGTTTGACCCAAGTTAAACAATTTAAAGGCAATGCTACCAAATACTAATTGAGTGTATGTAAACTTCTGACCCACTGGGAATATGATGAAATAAATAAAAGCTGAAATAAATAATTCTCTCTATTATTCTGACATTTCACATTCTTAAAATAAAGTGGTGATCCTAACTGACCTAAGACAGGGAATATTTACTAGGATTAAATGTCAGGAATTGTGAAAAACTGAGTTTAAATGTATTTGGCTAAGGTGTATGTAAACTTCTGACTTCAACTGTATATGTACACTCAATCTATTTTTTATGATAAGTTTACAAACATATTTTATGATAAATACAATTGAAACATTTCTCATTATGGTAAGTGGTGAAATAAGTATAGCCAGTTATAATTATAATGGCTTAGCAGATAATAAAAGACTATCAGTATTTACCTGGCTAAATGAGAAGGAATATAATATCAAATCAAATTTATTTATATAGCCCTTCTTACATCAGCTGGTATCTGAAAGTGCTGCACAGAAACCCAGCCTAAAACCCCAAACAGCAAGTAAAGCAGGTGTAGAATCACGGTGGCTAGGAAAAACTCCCTAGAAAGGCCAAAACCTAGGAAGAAACCTAGAGGAACCAGGCTATGAGGGATGGCCAGTCCTCTTCTAGCTGTGCCGGGTGGAGATTATAACAGAACATGGCCAAGATGTTCAAATGTTCATAAATGATCAGCATGGTCAAATAATAATAATCACAGTAGTATAACAGAACTCATTTGGCAGGCCAAAACCTGAGAAGATTCCAAACAGGAAGCGCCCTCTCTGACCATTTCTTGGCCTTCTTGATCATCTCTATCCAAAACAGGGGATCTCTGGCATAACGTGACATTTTCTAACGCTCCCATAGGCTCTCAGAAGGCGCCAGAACGTTGAATGATGACTTTGCAGGCCATGGCTGAAAAACAGTAGCGCATTTGGTAAGTGGTCGATCTGAGAACAATGAGACTGGGGCGCTCGTGCACGAGACTCCACCATGTTTACATTTTCAGTCTTTGAACGAAAACAGGGTTTCCCGGTCGGAATATTATCGCTTTTTTACGAGAAAAATCGCATAAAAATGATTTTAAACAGCGTTTGACATGCTTTGAAGTACGGTAATGGAATATTTTGATTTTTTTTGTCACGAAAAGCGCCGGGCGCGTCACCCTTCTTTACCCTTTGGATAGTGTCTTGAACGCACGAACAAAACGCCGCTATTTGGATATAACTATGGATTATTTGGAACCAAACCAACATTTGTTATTGAAGTAGAAGTCCTGGGAGTGCATTCTGACGAAGAACAGCAAAGGTAATCCAATTTTCCTTATAGTAAATCTGAGTTTGGTGAGTACCAAACTTGGTGGGTGTCAAAATAGCTAGCCTGTGATGGCCGGGCTATCTACTCAGAATATTGCAAAATGTGCTTTCACCGAAAAGCTATTTTAAAATCGGACATAGCGATTGCATAAAGGAGTTCTGTATCTATAATTCTTAAAATAATTGTTATGTTTTTTGTGAACGTTTATCGTGAGTAATTTAGTAAATTCACCAGAAGTGTTCGGTGGGAATGCTAGTCAGATGCTAATGTAAAAAGCTGGTTTTTGATATAAATATGAACTTGATTGAACAAAACATGCATGTATTGTATAACATAATGTCCTAGGAGTGTCATCTGATGAAGATCATCAAAGGTTAGGGCTGCATTTAGCCGTGGTTTTGGTTTTTGTGACATTATATGCTAGCTTGAAAAATGTGTGTCTGATTATTTCTGGCTGGGTACTCTGCTGACATAATCTAATGTTTTGCTTTCGTTGTAAAGCCTTTTTGAAATCGGACAGTGTGGTTAGATAAAGGAGAGTCTTGTCTTTAAAATGGTGTAAAATAGTCATATGTTTGAGAAATTGAAGTAATAGCATTTCTAAGGTATTTGAATATCGCGCCACGGGATTCCACTGGCCGTTGAGTAGGTGGGACGCAAGCGTCCCACCTAGCCCATAGAGGTTAAGGAAATCACAAATATTATGGATATATTGGAACTAGTGGATATATGGAAGCTTAAATATCCTGAGCTAGTGAGATATACACTACAGGTCAAAAGTCGGTTGAGAGAATGCCAAGAGTGTGCAAAGCTTTCATCAAGGTAAATGGTGGCTATATGAAGAATCTCAAATATATTTTGATTTGTTTAACACTTTTTTGGTTACTACATGATTCCATATGTGTTATTTCATAGTTTTGATGTCTTCACTATTATTATAGAAAACTGTAAAAATAAAGAAAAACCTTTGAATAAGAAGGTGTTCTAAAACTTTTGACCGGTAGTGTACCTGGCTGAGGCTCAATCAAGCCAGTCGTCTTGACCGCTTTCTTATTTCATTCTCATTGGCACCAAATGTTTAAAAAGTTGATTTGGGACAGAATGCGGTCGGACTACCAAATATTTGGCATATACATTACTCTTACAGAATTTCCACGAGGGCGAGGATATTGGAAATTTAATCAAAACGTATTGGATGACACCTTGTTATTAACCAAGACAGAATAATTTATAACTGACTTTTTTCCCCGACAACGTAGGTACCGCAGAGCCCCTTATTGTATGGGATACTTTTAAAATGTGCCTTTAGTGGCCATGCAATTGAATTCTAATTCTTAAAACAAAGCAATTTAGGTGAAAAGAGTTCATATTAACAATGGACATAGAGGGACTAACAATACAGATAGATAGCAATAAAAACTGTACCATAGAGAAACAGAATAAGTTGAAGGAAAAAAAAATAAAGCGAACTGGATGGAATATGAGGGAAACCACATTTTTTCTTGAACATAGAAATTTACTGAAACATGATTCACCAAACTATATTTTGAAAGCGGAAGCAAAGTACTTTAAGCATATGTTTTAGTTTGTCTCCTCCATCTCCACAAACTGAAGTTAATTGTAAGGATTTGTTTCTATTAATAATATAAAATTAACAGAAAGACTCATGTGAAGGCCAAATTACAGAGGTGGCACTTCTTTATGCAATTATAGCCTTTAAGTCTGGCGAAACTCCAGGGCTGGATGCATACCAGTTGAGGTAGTAGTGTACCGGTTTTCCAAAACTGCTCATTTCATTCCTCTCCCCAAGCTACTGTCATGACGTTGGCCTCTTTGGGTACAGGAAGGACAGTTGACCCCCTCCCCTTTGTACCATCACCCAACCTACCTTCCCCCCCAACCCAGGGTTGTAAAAATTCCAAGAGGAGAATCTACTACAACATGTTTCATAGAGAGACAAAGGAAATTCTTCCAACTCATAGAATTGGAGAACCTAGCGACATGTGTGTTCTGGAGAAGATATGGAAGATTGATGAAGACTCCAGCTACGAACTGATCCGCTTGGTACAATTTTGTGATACTCAGAAGAGACAACATAGCCATATTACCCTAAAACAGTCTACATGATAGCCTCAGCGATGAGACTGAATCCACATGGGTGTATACAATGTATTATTAAGGATAAAGCTATTTGTAATACATTGAGATGCTATGTACTGATGTTAATGTGATAGAATTATATTTCTGTAACCAAGTCTAGCTCAGTCATAGGCACGCCCCCAGGGACACATACAGGACCAGGCGTCATTTGACAAGCCTGTTCTCTGGGTACTATAAAAGACCCCCTGATTTACATTTCTACAGACCAGGCCTACACTCCATCGTGAGTTTGGCCCAGAGGTTTGACCAGCCAAGTACTCTACTGAAAGTGAACTATACCACGTGGTTAACTTTTACTATCGAGACCGACAGAATAAGAACAAGTCTTTGATATTAATTATTAGTCTGCAGCTAAGTAAATTATATCATCGAACGCGAAGACCAACCACATCCATTCTATGACGACATTCATGAATGTCGCTCTGAACGATCCATTCTAACCGAGAGAGAGAGAGAGAACGCTGACAAACTCTCCATCAGAACAAAACTCTCCAACAAGAATCCCGACGACACATGAGCGTAAATATATATTGATATTGCAATTGTTCCCGAATGAGTGAGCCTTCAATTGTCAATTGTTAATATTAATGAACTCTGTGTAACTTCTCAGCTTACCGTTTTATGACCCATTGTCTAACAGACCAGCCATGCTTGTTAGCCAGTAGGGCACATTCCCCTACCAATCCTGTGTGACGATAATTACTGTTTGTATGTGTTCTGTTAATTACTTAGTGTAGTAAATACATGATTTTAAGACAATTGATGTATGGATGATTTTAGTAAAGACTGGGTTCGTGCAGATAACCAAGAATTACAACTTTCATGATGAGACTGAAACAACATACGGGTTAAGATTGACTGCTATCGATGTAAAATATTACTAAGTATTTTAAGAGTTTATTCAGAGGATAACAGCTCTATAAACGTTCTTCTGTGGTGCCCCGACTTTCTAGTTAATTACATTTGCATGATTAGCTTAATCAGGTAATATTAATTACAGAGAAATAATTTTATAAGTTAGCATGTCATATCACTTAATCCGGCATAGCCAAAGACACGACATATATGGTGCCCCCGTGTGAGGACTCAAACTAAAATGCACGTTGGCTCATTTTGATAACATATATGGAGCCCCCGTGCGAGGAATCTAAGATAGAATTGGACTTTGCTGTGAAATTCTATATATCAATTGTGCAAACAGAATTGTACAAACAGCCTGCTATCTAAACAAAGTGATTGTGCATTTTCCATTGAGAGAAGCTATTTAAAATAGCCCCGGTCTTATATCGATAGCAGTGAGGAATAAATTCCAGTTTTAGTCCGTTAGGCCAAACGGTACTATTTCTGTCGGTAAATATTAACTTCTAGAGTAAGGTTAGAATTTAGAAGTTAACTGTCCGGTAACCGAGCCGAATAATTTGCCTACCGCACTAGGACAGTGTGGGCAGACCGTATGCGTATCTGTATTTTAGTACCGTGTCGTCCGGTCAGCAGAAACGCTAGCAGAATATGCTGAATGGGGTTAAGGTGAGACGTCACTAGAAAACCCACCCTTTCCATAAGTGAAAGGATCCTATTTTGGTGCTTGGAAGGATACTTCTGAACCAAGTAGCAATAGCTTAGCATTACGGGCAAGCTAACAGAGAGGGAACATTTCCTCTCTCCGTACCACGTTTAAAATTCCTCCGTAGCGCGACGGAAGTCCGACCTTTGTACTTCCGTTTAAATTTCATCATTCTGCACCCTGGTGGTGAAGAATTGCCAGCACATCTCTAGGGGAAATTCAAACGTGGAGCACGGGATATGACGTCTCATTCAATTTAACTAACAAGTGAAATTGCCAGATTTACCTTTTCAAGTGGATCTTTTTAAAAAATATCCAAAATTGATTGGGCATCCATAATGAGACATGATTAACTTTTTCCAAACTTAACTTAGATGAAGCAAGGCTCTCAGGTTAATTGAAAGTTAATTCCCAGATAGCCTATACAGGTTTGATATATCATAAATAGATTAATCAGTAAAATCTGCTTTAGCAAGGCACATTCAGTAAAACCCATTGCTGACGGGAGTGAATCCCATGTGGCTTCGGCCTTAAGGGAAAGTATAGTGGTGAATGTACTCTAAACATTTAAACCACATTACTGTTATGATAACTCCGCAATCTGAATTGCTTGGGTATCATTGCCTCATTCAATTTATTTAGTTAAATTGTCGAACATACCTTTCTAGGTTCTTCCAACTGAATGAGACAACTTAAACTTTGCATATTAACCTTGATGAAGCAACCTCTCAGGTAATTCAAAGTTAATTCCCAGATAGCCTATACAGGTTTGATATATCCTAAATAGATTAATCAGTAAAATCTGCTTTAGCAAGGCACCTTCAGTAAAACCCATTACTGACGGGAGTGAATCCCATGTGGCTTCGGCCTTAAGGGAAAGTATAGTGGTGAATGTACCCTAAACATTTAAACTACATTACTGTTATGATAACTCCGCAATCTGAATTGCTTGGGTATCATTGCCTCATTCAATTTATTTAGTTAAATTGTCGAACATACCTTTCTAGGTTCTTCCAACTAAATGAGACAACTTAAACTTTGCATATTAACCTTGATGAAGCAACCTCTCAGGTAATTCAAAGTTAATTCCCAGATAGCCTATACAGGTTTGATATATCCTAAATAGATTAATCAGTAAAATCTGCTTTAGCAAGGCACAGTCAGTAAAACCCCTTTACTGACGCTCAGCCCAGGTAGGAGCGTACCCTAGTGGTGAAGGGTCCCAACATTTGACCTACGGTTTACACTTATGATATCCAATCAATGGAGATTGTAGGAACCAATCGTCTCATTCAATTTAATAAGTTAAATTGTCGAACATACCTTTCTAGGTTCTTCCAATTAAATGAGACAACTTAAACTTTGCATATTAACCTGGATGAAGCAAACTCTCAGGTAATTCAAGTTTAATACCCAGACAGCCTACCCAGGTAGGACTAATCATTGGCATTGATTAATCCAATTTGCTTTTGCAAATTCATTCACGCCCAACTTCCACAGTACTGTACAGTACTGATGGTTCATTAACGTCTATAAATAGATTAAAATCGTCTTTGCAGCTCCCCACGTTCCAAAACCAAATTTTGGAAAATTAGGAAAAACATTTTTCCTTTCAAATGTTCTAATAATGTGCAAGCTATCAGAGGGGGTGGTCCCCACTCGCCCGCTAATTAGTGAACCTCCACCCGTAAATGGATTGATCTCTGACCTCAGCAGCGATAACAACCCAAATTATGCCATAAGTGGAAAAGCAGACAACAATGTTTTCCAAAATCAACCATCGGGTGCAGGCCTTGTAAAGGTTCTCTCCAGTCTAGCTCTGATGTCTTGCCATCCGAGATTGCCATCTGTCCAATACCGCAGTGCACAGCTGAAGCACGAGCAGGTAATGGTAGACATAAAGGGACAGGGGGAGAGAACCGGGAAACCAATGACCAAGGCAGACAAGGGAAAAATTCTGCTAGCTATGGAACTGCGTTCGAAAACTGAACAATTAAATGTAATTGCAAAAACGTATGACGATGAACAAGCACAAGCTCTTCAACAAAATCGTTTTCTACAGGAACAAAATCATAGGCTACAGGAACAACTCGATTTAGCCAAAACTAAATACGATGATGTCCACGCCAAACTAGATAAATCTGAAGAGTTATCTACAAACAGGAGCGCTCAACTTGACAACATGCATGCTGTTTTGTTGAATGTTACTCAAAATAACACGGTGCTCCTCAAAGCGCTGCAGACCAAAGACGATCAGTTAATGAACACAATGACTAAGTTGGATGATAAATCAGCAGAACTTATTGAAGTCGCTGACCAAATGAATGATGAGAGAACTCAGGTGATGAGGTTGGAAATATTGATTTCTAAGCAAGCAGAGGAAATCTCATCACTGAATCTCTCGCTCCGTACTCAAGACCTCTATCTGCAAACCATGACAGATAAGTTTGAGACCGAAAGGAGCAGGTGTGACACTCACGTGTCCAAAATCAGTACTCTAAGCGCTCAAGTGGACTCTGCAATGCAGCAGAATTCCACCCTTAGGTACCATCTGGAGGAAATCCAGAATGGTCACGCTCTACAGCGCGACTTCCCATCCAAGCAACCGGAGCCCTGTACTCACAGGAGTGAAGACAATAGGTTTCAGACATTGCCTCCCTCATGTGTCCCTCAGTCTTCTCCTCTTTGCCCTTCGGCACTGAGTTATATGGTGCCTCTTGGCCAACAACAAGGCTTGGCTTCCTCTCTTGGCCTTTCGGCCCCAATCTCTCCACAGGATGAAGCCAACCCTCTCCGCCCGCTTGGCGCGGAATACCTTGACAAACTCGTCAAGAATTTCCCCACCTTTGACCCCATTCCAGGTCAGCCAAACGATACTGAGACGTTCCTAGCTGACATAGAGGATGCGTTGGATGGCTACCCGAACGCTACGGGTTCTGACAGGGTTTACCTGTTGAAGCGAACGTCAAATAGACACGTGACAAGGTTCATTCGTCTACAACAGCAACACGTGCTAAATGACTACACTAAACTTGCCACAGCTTTGAAATTGGAATTCAGTGGTTCTGCGACTCGCAAACACGATAGCTCACTGGCTAACACCGTCAAACAAGCTCGGAACGAACACCCACAAGCTTACTATCATAGGCTTCGTTCAGCTTACTTTGGCCTACTCACAGAAACAGGAATGGAAGAGCTTTTACCATTCAAACAAATGTTTCTGTCGAACATGTATCCCACCTTCATTACCTACTTGGGCCCTGCCGCCCACGTTGGCTTGCCTATCTTACAACTCAGAGAGCTTGCAAGCACAGCTTTTGAGGCATCAAAAGTTCACAACGCTAAGAGCCCTGACCACTCGGTTTTGAAGTTTAACCAGGAGCACTCACTCCAGTTAGAGGGTGCATTATCAGGTATTGGAGCGTCGAGAGATGACGCACAACAACAGTTTCTACCACGACACCATGATTCCAATAACCTCCGCGGTCGAAATAACTGTAAAGTACGTAGCCATCAACATGACTACCGCTACAATCGACCCGTTCGCTGCGTTCCTGCACCCAACCCACAAAAAGTGTCAGAGCACAAGAGTAACAAAGGGTTGAAGGACGATCAAAACGTAGACCAATGTTCTCCAGAAGTCCCACTACGGGAAGAACTTAAGCGAGAACAATTTGAGAAAAGGGTAAAAGATAAGTCACAAGGACTAGACGGGGAATTACCGGACACCAGGTCCGCAGGAATTAACACCCATAGCAAGGACGTTAAAGTTCAAATTTCTCCCGCTCTCATTCAAGACCCTATCCAGGGTCCGCTTGATCAAGAAACAAGCCCCCGGGCTTTGTCTATAGACTCTGATACAAAAGTTGCGAAGAAAAAGGTCAAACGCTTCGTTAAAGCCAAGCCCACTCAAAATCGGAAAAGTCAATCTGCTTCCACCTTGAACAGACATGGCACATCACGTCGTTGCGAACGACCACTCCACTTTGTGGGGAATATGTCCACTAACCACGAATCTAAACGGCCATACCTGGAAACAGTCCTGGAGGACTGCTTAGCTTGTCATGCGCTAATTGATTCGGGTGCGACAATATCACTCATCTCTCAAACATTGTTTGATGATCTCAAAAGGGCTTTGAAGCCAACTAAACGTTGGTTAAAAGTGGAACGATGCGACACTAAACTTCGAGGGGTCACTCAGACTACCTCGCCTCTCACATTGAGAGTCATGCTGAAACTACACTTCCAGGACGTATCGCTCGTTCACCCTGTGTATGTTACCAGCCTCGAAACTGTAACCCTCCTACTTGGAGCAGACTTGATGGATCGGTTACTCCCATTGATGGATTGGAAAACCAACCAGGTATGGTCACAGGCCACAGTGCCTTCTCCACTGACCACACTGTCTTCCCCTAACGCTAGCTGCAACGCAGTCCTTCACGAGGGGTATCTGTCGAAAGCACCCCTTGGGAAAAAGACGTTTAGAAACCTCTTGGTACAAAATCCGATCCATGGAGATATTACGATATCTCGACACATTCCATCAGCCAACCTGATTGTCCATTCTTTTCATGATTTCGAGCCAGCTGTCTCTGTGAATAAGCAACTTCCCTCCTCCTTGCAGTCGTGCAATACGATAGTTGATATGCACTTCTCTTGCCCTTTGGACACTTCCGCAAGCACTGCGGCCGTCCCAGCAAGAAAAACATCGATGCGCAGAGTATACTCTGCTTCCGATGATACACCTTCCGCTTTGTTGGGGACTGTCACCCCTTACAATGACCCTAATGGCGTCAGTCCAGCAACTGACCCGATGACTCCCACTGGTGAAACACTTTGCAATATCACAGACCGATATCCTCGTCTCAGTTCGCAGGTAATGAAGAGGTTGCCAAACGCGGACGCGGTGGGGACTGACATGCCTCGACAGCCACTGAGCGTTTTGAAGCACAAACACCAGGAGATTTGGTTGAAAGGTTACAGCCATTCTCATAACAACGCGGCCGCTGAAAGCTCGTACGTAGGGTCCGATCTTCTTGTTTGCGCATCGGACACCAACACCACCCGCTGGTGGGGGGGTCCCGAGGCACAAAGGGGGGGAATAGTAGCCCAGACCCATGATGAGCCTCATCGAGGCCGGTGGGGGGGTCAAGACTACGGACAACACCGTACGAGGCCGCCAGAGCATAAATCAAATCTAGTTGTAAACTCTCCTATGAGAACAGTGAGGAGCAGACAGGCCCCTAGACGGGGATTATCTTAGAACACATCTAAGATAGTAATGAGGTGTACCACACTGGTCGTAAAGGAAGTCCAGTGGACTTGTCCACCTCCAAAACAAATGGCATCAATAATCATTCTTTGCCATGTGTAGGTTCAACTACAAAACAACTAGTAAAATGCTCCAATCATAGATAGATGATTAGGTAGATAATATTTCAGAATAAATCGGTAGGATAACTGGTCCCCTTGAGTACCAGTACCAATACTAGCAACAGTCAGTCCAGCCACAATCAGTAAGAAGGTTAGAGATTTAACCAATCAAATTACCATTGACAACAGCGACATAGGAGTCACTCAGAGTGCAACACGTGGAGGGGAATCTCCAGTGCACTCTTCCAATGGTTAACACACATGTCACTAATAAATAGGACCCTCCATTCAGGAGGAAAATTATTAGAAGTCATGAACCATGATCACACCACGTATGACTGGTCCAATACTTAAAGAGTACTTCCGTCGTGAGGTTAGCTCCTCCGTGCATAACATAGCTATGAAATAGACTTCATACCTAACGCCACTACAATAGTGGAAGACACAGTGACTTGTAGAAAACTACTACAGACTCCCTTGACACCAATTCTGACTGACCTCCAGGCATTGACCTGAAAATTACCTGACTACGTCAGACTCATTCTGAACAAGTTGTAATCTGCCCGGATACTTGGTTTTCTTCCCTTGACTTCCCCTTACAGCACTCACCAGTTTTCTTCCCAGAAGTCCATAGGTCATCCCTGTAGACTGCCCAAAACTAGTGCATTACAGCTGTAGACTTATCATATAGTTATCAACTTAGGATAGCGCCTAAGCAACACACCAAGTAGGAAAAACCCTAGATATGGCATTAGAGACAATGCCATGATAATAATTTTGCCAGAACATTGGACGTATATAGAATACAGTCCAATTAGATGATTTTTTTTTTTGTGTGAGAACTATATATATATATATATATATATTTTTGTTTTTTTTGTTTTTTTTGTTTATGCTTTCATTCCTTTTCGGTTCAGTTCCTTTGATGCATAGGAAGTGATAGAGCCATAAACAAAGTCCCCATACAACCATCCCTTAGTGCCACAACGCCGCTCATTGGGGAATGAATGTAATCATATATATTTCATGAGTGTGTGTGCGTTGTTAACATCTGCCTAAGTTACTGCCCAGATCTTCCAGTCTGGACGACGGGTCCGGAACGGCGACCCCAAATCCGGACACCCACAACCTATCCTTGGGGCGGCATGCCGCTGTCAGAGAGACTACCAAGGTAAACCACCAGAGGGGGGGACCGCAACGGCGATCAACAACCAGGACATCCCCTGGCCCTCCCTGGGGTACTTTGCAGCTTCCAGGGAACCTACCAAGGTACACCACTAGAGGAGACCGCAACGGCGACCACCAACCGGACATCAACTGCCCATCCTTGTGGTGGACGGCTCCGCTTTCAGAGAGCCTACCAAGTTCAACCACCAGAGAGGACTGCAACGATGATCTACCAATGGGACATCACGTGGTCATGATTTTATGTTGATTTGTAACTTGCAGGATAAACAAGATCCAAACCACCAGGGGGGTATGTCATGACGTTGGCCTCTTTGGGTACAGGAAGGACAGTTGACCCCCTCCCCTTTGTACCATCACCCAACCTACCTTCCCCCCCAACCCAGGGTTGTAAAAATTCCAAGAGGAGAATCTACTACAACATGTTTCATAGAGAGACAAAGGAAATTCTTCCAACTCATAGAATTGGAGAACCTAGCGACATGTGTGTTCTGGAGAAGATATGGAAGATTGATGAAGACTCCAGCTACGAACTGATCCGCTTGGTACAATTTTGTGATACTCAGAAGAGACAACATAGCCATATTACCCTAAAACAGTCTACATGATAGCCTCAGCGATGAGACTGAATCCACATGGGTGTATACAATGTATTATTAAGGATAAAGCTATTTGTAATACATTGAGATGCTATGTACTGATGTTAATGTGATAGAATTATATTTCTGTAACCAAGTCTAGCTCAGTCATAGGCACGCCCCCAGGGACACATACAGGACCAGGCGTCATTTGACAAGCCTGTTCTCTGGGTACTATAAAAGACCCCCTGATTTACATTTCTACAGACCAGGCCTACACTCCATCGTGAGTTTGGCCCAGAGGTTTGACCAGCCAAGTACTCTACTGAAAGTGAACTATACCACGTGGTTAACTTTTACTATCGAGACCGACAGAATAAGAACAAGTCTTTGATATTAATTATTAGTCTGCAGCTAAGTAAATTATATCATCGAACGCGAAGACCAACCACATCCATTCTATGACGACATTCATGAATGTCGCTCTGAACGATCCATTCTAACCGAGAGAGAGAGAGAGAGAACGCTGACAAACTCTCCATCAGAACAAAACTCTCCAACAAGAATCCCGACGACACATGAGCGTAAATATATATTGATATTGCAATTGTTCCCGAATGAGTGAGCCTTCAATTGTCAATTGTTAATATTAATGAACTCTGTGTAACTTCTCAGCTTACCGTTTTATGACCCATTGTCTAACAGACCAGCCATGCTTGTTAGCCAGTAGGGCACATTCCCCTACCAATCCTGTGTGACGATAATTACTGTTTGTATGTGTTCTGTTAATTACTTAGTGTAGTAAATACATGATTTTAAGACAATTGATGTATGGATGATTTTAGTAAAGACTGGGTTCGTGCAGATAACCAAGAATTACAACTTTCATGATGAGACTGAAACAACATACGGGTTAAGATTGACTGCTATCGATGTAAAATATTACTAAGTATTTTAAGAGTTTATTCAGAGGATAACAGCTCTATAAACGTTCTTCTGTGGTGCCCCGACTTTCTAGTTAATTACATTTACATGATTAGCTTAATCAGGTAATATTAATTACAGAGCAATAATTTTATAAGTTAGCATGTCATATCACTTAATCCGGCATAGCCAAAGACACGACACTACCCTCTGCCAAAGAGACGGCCCAGCTCATGGTGCAGCACATCTTCCGGATCCATTGACTCCCGGTGGACATAGTCTCTGAACGGGGTCCTCAATTCTCGTCCAGGTTCTGTAAGGCGTTCTGCACACTTATTGGGTCATCGGCCAGCCTGTCCTCCGGGTTCCACCCTCAGTCCAACAGTCAGTCGGAGCGAGCCAATCAAGACCTGGAGACGACTCTTCGCTGCCTTGTATCCACCAACCCCACCACATGGGGCCAGTTCGTACTGCCAAGGCTCAGGAGAAGACTCAGATGCAGACAGTTTAGAAGTAACAAAAGTTTATTACAAAAACAGGGGAGCAGGCAAACGACAGGTCAAGGGCAAGCAGAGGTCAGTAATCCAGAGCGCGTGCGTGCGTCTCTCACGCGATGCTCTTGATAGAGGTCCGGGTGGAGCTTATACTGTTCATTCTCTCGTGCCTGTGCAGGGCAGCCAGACGCAGTGCAGTGTTACACTTCATCTCCACCGCAAACCTCTCCTGTAGAACATCCGACGCTATGACAACACAAACACACAGCGAGAGTGTGATACAGACCCATACAACATTATACTGTATATACACACAGCATGAAACACAAAAACACACAGGCAGAATGATACACACACAAGGTATGAAACACATTTTATTTCCTCTAAAATAAATCACGCTGACACAGGTTTGGCTATAATACCTCCATGCAAAGCACCTCCGCTATACATTATATTTTGAAGCGAAGGCTGCAGCAGAAGCGAATTCCTTTGTTGGCCACGTGTTCGCGATTGCCTGGGGAACAACCGCTGGCTTATGGCCCTGCCTAAACCTGTTTTTTTTATTATATGAGCACAAAATGTTCAAGGCAAAACTACTCCAGCTCCATCAAGTTGGATGGGTTCAATTGGATTGAGGTCTGGGCTTTGACTAGACCATTCCAAGACATTTAAATGTTTCCCCTTAAACCACTCAAGTTTTGCTTTAGTAGGATACTTAGGATCATTGTCCAGCTGGAAGGTGAACCTCTGTCCCAGTCTCAAATCTCTGGAAGACTGAAACAGGTTTCCCTCAAGAATTTCCCTGTATTTAGTGCCATCCATCATTCCTTCAATTCAGACCAGTTTCCCAGTCCCTGCCGATGAAAAACATCCCCACAGCATGATGCTGCCACCACCATGCTTCACTGTGGGGATGGTATCTCGGGGTGATAAGAGGTGTTGGGTTTGCGCCAGACATAGCGTTTTCCTTGATGGCCAAAAAGCTCAATTTTTGTCTCATCTGACCAGAGTACCTTCTTCCATATGATTGGGGAGTCTCCCACATGCCTTTTGGCGAACACCAAACGTGTTTGCTTATTTTTTTTGAAGCAATGGCTTTCTTTCTGGCCACTCTTCCGTAAAGCCCAGCTCTGTGGAGTGTACGGCTTAGTGGTCCTATGGACAGATACTCCAATCTCCGCTGTGGAGCTTTGCAGCTCCTTCAGGGTTATCTTTGGTCTCTTTGTTGCCTCTCTGATTAATGCCCTCCTTGCCTGGTCTGTGAGTTTTGGTGGGCGGCCCTCTTGTCAGGTTTGTTGTGGTGCCATTTTTAAAATAATGTAATAATTTAATACATTTTTTTAATAATGGATTTAATGGTGCTCAGTGGAATATTCAAAGTTTCAGATATTTTTTTATAACCCAACCCAGATCTGTACTTTTCCACAACTTTGTCCCTGACCTGTTTGTTGAGCTCCTTGGTCTTCATGGTGCCACTTGCTTGGTGGTGCCCCTTGCTTAGTGGTGTTGCAGACTCTGGGGCCTTTCAGAACAGGTGTATATATACTGAGATCATGTGACAGATCATATGACACTTAAATAAAGTCCCCCTGTGTGCAATCTAACTAATTATGTGACTTCTGAAGGTAATTGGTTGCACCAGATCTTATTTAGGGGCTTCATAGCAAAGGGGGTGAATACATATGCATGCACCACTTTAAATATATCTATTTTTTTAAACAAGTAATTTTTTTCATTTCACTTCACCAATTCACCAATACTTTTGCAAGGCACTGTATGTATGGGGGAAACAACCATCCCAGCTTTTCAGATTTTGCCGCGAAGAGAGAGAATCATTAAATTACTTGTTTTGGTACTGCTCTTACTGTAGCTGGTTTTTGGTTCCAGGTTCAGGAATGGCGGAAGATTTGCAATATTTACCTGGTGTCACGTCCTGACCCACAAAGGGGTTATTTGTTATTGTAGTTTGGTCAGGACGTGGCAGGGGGTGTTTGTTTTATGTGTTTCGTTTTTTTGGGGGTAATGTTCTATGTTAGTCTATTTCTATGTCTGTGTCTAGTTTTTTCTATTTCTATGCTTAGTTTGTTGGGTTGACCTTCAGTTGGAGGCAGCTGTTCCTCGTTGCCTCTAATTGGCCCAGGCTACCCTCTAATTGGCCCAGGCTACCCCATGCCTGCTCTACGATCGGCAGCCATCAGGCCTTTGCACAGCCCAGTGTGCCCTGTGCCAGCACTCCGCCCATGCAGGGCCACTGTGACTACCCAGCCAGGACGGGTGGTACAGGCTGTGCGCTCCAGACCTCCAGTGCTTCTTCATGGCCCGGTGTATCCAGTTCCTGCTCCTCACACTAGCCCTGAGGTGCGTGTCTCTAGTCTGGCGCCTCCAAAGCCAGCACCACGCACCAGGCCTCCAGTGCATCAGTCCAGTATTTCCTGTTCCTGCTCCTCGCACTAGCCTTGAGGTGTGTGTCTCCAGTCTGGTACCTCCAGTACCAGCCCCACGCACTAGGCCTCCAGTGCGTCAGCCCAGCCCGGTTCGTCCTGCTCCTGCTCCTCGCACTGGCCTTGAGGTGCGGTGTTACCAGTCTGGCGCCTCCAAAGCCAGCCCCACGCACCAGGCCTGTAGTGCGCCTGTCCAGTCCAGAGCTTCCGGCGACAGTTCCCCGTCCAGAGCTTCCGGCGACAGTTCCCCGTCCAGAGCTTCCGGCGACAGTTCCCCGTCCAGTGCTTCCGGCGACGTCCTACAGTCTGGAGCCTGCAAAGACGGCCCACAGTCCGGAGCCTGCAGAGACGGCCCACAGTCCGGAGCCTGGAGAGACGACCCACAGTCCGGAGCCTGCAGAGACGGCCTACAGTCCGGAGCCTGCAGAGACGGCCCACAGTCCGGAGCCTGCAGAGACGGCCCACAGTCCGGAGCCTGCAGAGACGGCCCACAGTCCGGAACCTGCAGAGTTGGCCCCCAGTCCGGAGCTCCCAGAGTCGGCCCCCAGTCCGGAGCTCCCAGAGTCCTGACCAGTAAAGGGGTTATTTGTTATTGTAGTTTGGTCAGGACATGGCAGGGGGTGTTTGTTTTATGTGTTTCGGGGTTTTTGGGTTAATGTTCTATGTTAGTCTGTTTCTATGTCTGTGTCTAGTTTTTCTACTTCTATGCTTAGTTTGTTGGGTTGACATTCAATTGGAGGCAGCTGTTCCTCATTGCCTCTAATTGAAGGTCCTATTTAATAGGGGTGTTTTTCCATGGGTTTTTGTGGGTAGTTGTTCCAAGTGTAGCTGTGTGCCTCACAGGACTGTTTTCTCGTCGTTGTTTTTGTTTAACCTCTTGACAGTCACCTAGGATAGGGGGCGCTACAGCGATTTTTGAAAGAAATTCGTGCCCATTTTAAACGGCCTCCTACTCAAACTCAGAAGCTAGGATATGCATATAATTAATACTTGTGGATAGAAAACACCCTAAAGTTTCTAAAACTGTTTGAATGGTGTCTGTGAGTATAACAGAACTCATATGGCAGTCAAAACCCCGAGACCGATCGTAACAGGATGTGGAATTCTGAATTGCGGACTCAACTTCAGCACCTTGCCTATAAATCACACCGTGAGCAATGGTTCATTGAGCACTTCCTATTGCTTCCACTAGATGTCCCCAGTCTTTACAAAGTGATTTGTGCCTTCTACTGTGAAAACTGAATGAATGAGACACAGTGGAACGTGGTCACACGGAGAGGGCCATCACCATTATGACGCCGGCGCCCCTGGCTACCCTCCCCTTTCGAAACGTTTTGAAACACAATGCAATCGTCCCCCTTGAATCTTATTGGAGCTTTGGTTGAAAAAGGCCCTAAAGATTTATGTTATACAACGTTTGACATGTTTGAACGAACCTAAATTTAAAAAAAATGCATTTTGTTGAGAGAGAAGTCCCGCAGCCGACGGAAGTTTTGGAGCAGCCTTCAGAACGCGCTAACAAGAACAAGCTATTGGGACGTAAAGGATTAACTTTTTCGAACGAAAATACATTTGTTGTGGACCTGGGAATCCTGGAAGTGCTTTCTGATAAAGATAATCAAAGGTAAGGAATTATTGACAATAGTATACAAGAGTAGATTTGATATGCGATTGTTCCAAGATGGCGCTGACCTGTAACGGTAGCCTATTTTTCTGAGTATCGCATCCCCTTTTATCGCAAAGTGTGATTACCCAGTAAAGTTATTTTTAAATCTGGCATTACAGGTGCTTTCAAGAGATATTCATCTATAAATCTTAGAATGACAATATTACATTTTAACAATGTTTTCGAATAGTAATTTAGTAAATTGTAGCGCTGTTTCACCAGATGCATTTGAGGGAAAATAGTTAGTCAACGTCACGCGCCGATGTAAAATGCTGTTTTTATATATAAATATGAACTTTGTCGAACAAAAGAATGCATGTATTGTGTAACATGATGTCCTAGGTGTGTCATCTGATGAAGATTGTCAAAGGTTAGTGCTGCATTTAGCTGTTTTTTGGTTATTTGTGATGCATGTGGTTGGTCGGAAAATGGCTATGTGGCTACTTTTACGATATACTCCTCTAACATAATCTAATGTTTTGCTTTTGCTGTAAAGCCTTTTTGAAATCGGACAACGTGGTTCGATTCAGGAGAGGTGTATCTATAAAACGATATAACATCGTCCTCCTATATTTGAAAAAATATATATATTACATTTTGTTATGCTAATGGCGATAAGATTTTTCGCTGGATGTCCGTCAGCCCAACCAGGGGTTAAGTGTTTATTTTGGTTTTCTTCATAATAAAGAAGATGAGTATTCACATTCTCGCTGCGCCTTGGTCCCATCTTTACGACGAGCGTGACACCTGGAGCTATCTCTGCAAATAGCAATGCTGGGTGATTTGAAGAGTCATAGTCAATCAATCAATAATACTCTTAGCAAAAAAAATGATATTTAATTTACAATCTGTAGAAACTATGAGAATAGAACGGTTCAGAACTTTTGGGAAACATCCCAGCACAGTTGAAAAATGTATGGCAATTTGAAACCAAAACTGGATGGTTTTCAGAGATAGATGGGAGGGGTTGAGGATAGCTGAAAGGTGGGACTAAACAAAGAAATATAACTAATGTAAAATATACTGTTTCTGTGAAATGTATATAGTATGTATACGCTAGAAGTAGAAGCCTCAGTATTGTTGTCCATTAGTTTACTCCAATTAGGGGAAGGGTGGCAGGGTAACAAAAAAAGCAATATATATATATTATCATCAATCAATAATGACAAACCTGGAATTGATAACAGATAAAAACAACTGAGGACAGTAGGTGACTCTATATGTCATATCTTTGTATCATGACTCATAATATTTATTATACAAGGGGACAGGCCAGGGCAGGTCGAGGTCAGTAATCCAGGGCAGTGGCAAAAGGTACAAAACGTCAGGCAGGCTCAGGGCAGGCAGAATTGTCAAAACCGGGAAACCGGGCTCAAGGAAACAGGAGTAATAAAAACACACTGGTAGACTTGACAAGCCAAACTGGCAACAGACAAACAGAAAACACTGGCATAAATACACAGGAGGTAATGGGGACAAATGGGACACACCTGGTGGGGGGTGGAGACAAACACAAGACAGGTGAAACAGATCAGGGCGTGACACTTTGATCTGAGCCTAAAGGAAAGTGTTTGTCCTCAGGCCTGGAGGGAAGTCAGTCATTCCGCTACCCAAAAATTGTAAAGTGGCCTTTACTGTCTCTAACAGCCAACCTATCAGCTTGCTGCCAGCTCTTAGCAAACTGTTAGAAAAAAATGGTGTTTGACCAAATACAATGCTATTTCTCTGCAAACAAATTAGCAACAGACTTTCAGCATGCTTATAGAAAAGGGCACTCAACATGTACTGCGCTGACACAAATGACTGATGATTGGTTGAAAGAAATTGATAAGAAGATTGTGGGAGCTGTACTGTTAGATTTCAGTGCAGGCTTTGATATTATTCACCATAACCTGGTATGGCTTTTCAAACTCTGCCATATCGTGGATTTAGATCTTTAGATTTAATTGAACACAGAGGGTTTTCTTTAATGGAAGCTTCTCTAATGTTAAACATTTTACATTTACGTCATTTAGCAGATGTTCTTATCCAGAGTGACTTACAGGAGCAACTGGGGTTAAGCACCTTGTTGTTCACCTAGGGATTCGAACCAGCAACTTTCCGGTTACTAGCTCAACATTCTTAATCACTAAGCTACCTGCCACCAGTATACATGTACAGTGAGGGAAAAAAGTATTTGATCCCATGCTGATTTTGTACGTTTGCCCACTGACATAGAACTGATCAGTCTATAATTTTAATGGTAGGTTTATTTGAACAGTGAGAGACAGAATAACAAAAAAAAAATCCAGAAAAATGCATGACAAAAATGTTATAAATTGATTTGCATTTTAATGAGGGAAATAAGTATTTGACCCCTCTGCAAAACATGACTTAGTACTTGGTGGCAAAACCCTTGTTGGCAATCACAGAGGTCAGACGTTTCTTGTAGTTGGCCACCAGCTCCCTCCACAGATTTTCTATGGGATTAAGGTCTGGAGACTGGCTAGGCCACTCCAGGACCTTAATGTGCTTCTTCTTGAGCCACTCCTTTGTTGCCTTGGCTGTGTGTTTTGAGTCATTGTCATGCTGGAATACCCATCCATGACCCATTTTCAATGCCCTGGCTGAGGGAAGGAGGTTCTCACCCAAGATTTGACGGTACATGGCCCCGTCCATCGTCCCTTTGATGCAGTGAAATTGACCTGTCCCCTTAGCAGAAAAACACCCCCAAAGCATAATGTTTCCACCTCCATGTTTGACGGTGGCGATGGTGTTCTTGGGATCATTGGCAGCATTCCTCCTCCTCCAAACACGGCGAGTTGAGTTGATGCCAAAGAGCTCCATTTTGGTCTCATCTGACCACAACACTTTCACCCAATTGTCCTCTGAATCATTCAGATGTTCATTGGCAAACTTCAGACAGGCATGTATATGTGCTTTCTTGAGCAGGGGGACCTTGCGGGCGCTGCAGGATTTCAGTCCTTCACGGCGTAGTGTGTTACCAATTGTTTTCTTGGTGACTATGGTCCCAGCTGCCTTGAGATCATTGACAAGATCCTCCCGTGTAGTTCTGGGCTGATTCCTCACCGTTCTCATGATCATTGCAACTCCACGAGGTGAGATCTTGCATGGAGCCCCAGGCCGAGGGATACTGACAGTTCTTTTGTGTTTCTTCCATTTTCGAATAATCGCACCAACTGTTGTCACCTTCTCACCAAGCTGCTTGGCGATGGTCTTGTAGCCCATTCCAGCCTTGTGTAGGTCTACAATCTTGTCCCTGACATCCTTGGAGAGCTCTTTTGTCTTGGCCATGGTGGAGAGTATGGAATCTGATTGATTGATTTCTTCTGTGGACAGGTATCTTTTATACAGATGACTAATTGAGATTAGGAGCACTCCCTTTAAGAGTGTGCTCCTAATCTCAACTTGTTACCTGTATAAAAGACACCTGGGAGCCAGAAATCTTTCTGATTGAGAGGGGGTCAAATACTTATTTCCCTCATTAAAATGCAAATCAATTTATAACATTTTTGACATGAAGGCCCTAAAAATTGTCAAAGACTCCAGCCTCCCTAGTCATAGACTGTTTTCTCTGCTACCGCACGGCAAGTGGTACCGGAATGCCAAGTCTAGGTCTAAGTGGCTTCTAAACAGCTTCTACCACAAGACTCCTGAACAGCTAATAAAAAGACTACCCAGACTATTTGCATTGCCCCCCCCCCACGCTGCTCCCTGTTATTATCTATGCATAGCCACTTTAATAACTACATGTACATAATTACCTCAAATACCTTGACACCAGTGCCCCCGCACATTGACACATTGACTCTACACCGGTACCCCCTGTATTTTGCCCTGCTATTGTTATTTACTGCTGCTCTTTAATTATTTGTTATTCTTATCTCTTACATATTTTTTGTGTATTTTCTTAAAACTTCATTGGTGGTTAAGGGCTTGTAAGTAAGCATTTCACTGTAAGGTTGTATTCGGCACATGTGGCAAATAAAATTTAATTTGATTTTTGTCCCTGTGTATGGATGAGTGCTCCTGAGGCCCCAGTCTCTCATCATCTTTTGGATTCCCTACCCTTGCCAACCTACAGAAGTGTCCTATTACATTACTTAAAGGGAAATAAAAAAAATAATTCAACTTCATATTCATAATTTCCAGCACCACCCCAACATCAACATATGTAAAAAGGGCGCATTTCCATGTTTTGTTGTAAAAAATATAGAGGAAGTGTTTCCAATGACATCATCAACCAATTAGTAGGCAATGCCTACTCATATTTGGTTAAAATCACATGATACACTTCGATGATGTAATTGGAAACACTTATTTTTTACTACAAAACTTAGAAACGTGCCATTGTCACATGTGCCTTGTTACAAAAGAGTTTTAGGGCAGTGCATGACCAAAGGTCCCAACCCGATATGGCATATACTGTAGACTCATATGACAAACTGAAGCCATATGATATTGCAGTAAATAGCTACATAGATGCTTTAGGCATTATGTTTTGTGGGCGGAGGCCTTGTTACTAAAGCCAATTATTAAGTATAGTTTCATCAGGTCATCTAAGGCATTTTAAGACTGCACAGCAACAGGAAGCCAGGGAGGCATGCAATTAACCAAATCCCCTACTTTAATCTTGAAATATAACTGCGACCATATTCTCAAAATGTGAACTTTATTCTCTAAATTAAATGTCAAGTTTATTCTCAAAATATTTCTACTTTAGACTTCATTCTCAAAATATTGCCACTGTATTCTTGAAGTTTCATTTTGAGTTTATTCTCAAAATACTGCCACTTTATTCACAACATTCCATTTGGACTTTAGTACCACCACCCATCACCGTTTATAAAAATGTTCTCTTCACTTGGCCCTAATACCTTTCCGTACCTTGTAGATAATTTGATCCGCAGAGGGGTCCCGTGTGGCTCAGTTGGTAGAGCATGGTGTTTGCAACACCAGGGTTGTGGGTTCGATTCCCACGGGGGACCAGTACAGAGAAAGAAAAAAAAAATGTATGAAATGTATGCGTTCACTACTGTAAGTCGCTCTGGATAAGAGCGTCTGCTAAATGACTAAAATGTAAAATGGGTAATTGAGATTGCCAAAGTTTGAAAACCTAAAGACACCATTGCAGTTGGAGCTGTGTTACTTTTGCCAGTGCTCTCATCCTTGGCACAGCAACGAATATTAGTCTTTAGTGTTTCAACTCTCAGATATTTGCTTACTTGACTCGCACAGTGAGCTTCCAACCACTAGAGGGCAGTAGTGTATCAGCCATTTTGAATAGCACCGAAAAGCTAACAACATTACATTAGTCATTGAACTTAGTATTTTTTTTAAATCACAAGGATAATGAATAATACTTGTATTATCTGTAGTTTGTCATAATCATTAGGTCTAAATGACATTGCATCTTCTAAAGTTCTTCAGAGCTGCTGAGTCAACTTGTTTTCTGCTCCTGAGGATGAAACTGAGAGGAGAGAGAGACACAGCGGTAGATAGATGCTCTTAACCCACTGTACGGAGAAAAAACTATTAATCTTCTATAGGAGGGCTCCCAAACTGGCAGCAGTACATTCAGAATCAGAGAGATCAATAGACATATTATCTTCACTTACTCATCACTATACACAAAGCAACCTTATTGAAACATACAAAATAAACTAAACAGACTGCCATTGGCCATAAGTCTGTCCAAATCTGTCACTGCACATTTGTATTCAAATATCCTTTGAATAAGAAGATTGATAGACATGTTAAGTAGTAGCTTAGAAATCTAAATTAGCCAACTGTAGCATGCTGGCATTCCTTACCCTTGATATTTGATATGAAACAACATAGTGTCTATGACTACACTGAAATATTGCTTTTCAAGTATGAGCCTATCTACCACTTGTTGATGTCTCTCTGTAGCGCAGATGAAGTCTATGATGTTGCAAAAGAGATATTGCATGTCTTTCAAATGACAAATCCAGTTTGGTTTTGATATCAGACATATTCCCCCCATTTAAAAACTCAGCAGTGGTTTACCAAGAGTCCAGGTTACTGCTATAATCACTTCAAGATGCAAAGCAGGTGTTTTCTGTTGAGTTTATTATAATAAAATGGAAAGGGTGTTTTAGTAAACACAATATATATTTGATTGAGGCAATCATGTTCCGTAAAATGTGTTATATTGAGCACCTGTGTATTGGAGGAGTCCATAATTACTTGATGATAAAATATCTCAAAGCAGTTAAGGATCTTCTTACGATTAGCTCCCAATCAAGGATGCTTTAGGAAGCAGCAAAAAAAATAATTTAACAGTCAGAGGAGGAGTAAAAAGCTTCCATCTAAGTCCCATGCAGGGAATGTGCTAAGAGCCCAACTTTCTGCTTCAGTGGACCCCAAAATCAAAGCAGGCAGGCTGATACGTCATCAGAGAATGCAACAGAACATTGTACTGTATACACTCGGTTTGTTGTTTATATGAAATATTTTTCTTTAAATAGATTTTATTCAGAACTAAAGTTTTGTTACTAAGGATTCCATGACGCGGTTAACCTTAATGGCTGGGACTGCAAGTTTGTGTTTCCTTTTTTTGCGTGGATTCCACGAGTGCTAGCTGGGTGTATTACAGACACCTGTCGTCGTCATGGGAAAGTCTCATTTTTATATTTTTGTGAAACAACTGGTTGCAGTAAAGAGCCAACCTGGATACTAAGGAGATCCTTAGGGAAATCGACGAGTACCAACAGCTTTATGCTATGGAGGAACAACATACTCCATCATGGAAAATATCTTTAACCCCCAAAAAAAGAAAAACAGATTAATCTACAGACACAGACGATGTACTTACCGTTGAAGTAGAGGCTAATGCTCTGGCTGGAATCCATGCAACACTGGAAAAGTTGTGTGAGGAGGTAGCAGGGCTGAGGTGGAGTTTGGAGTTTAGCCAGAGTAAAATTTTCACGCTCCAAGCAGAGAACAAGGCACTCACAGCCAAGGTAAAAATCCACAGTTCCAACATGAATTGTCTGCTCAGGGAGAACAGGGTGATGAAGGAGTCGCTACTAGACATACAAAGTCGTAGCATGCGTGAAAGTCAATTTTTTTCTGGGATTCCTGAGGACGCATCCAATAATCCAGAGGGCGCAATCAGAGAATTCATGCAATCCGTCTTCTAACTTCCGATAGAGACTGTAAACAAGGTGGCTTTCCACCGAGTACAGACTTGGAGCTCGGAGCGACAAGACCAAGGGTCCCCGAACCGATCATTGCAAAATTTGAAAACTACCAACAAAAGGAGCTGATCAAAAGCAGGGGAAGGTAGCTTAGCCTGTTAGGGTATAGGGGGCAGTATTTTCACGGCTGGATAAATTTTTTTACCCGATTTAATCTGGTTACTAATCCTACCCAGTAACTACAATATGCATATACTTATTATATATGGATCGAAAACACCCTAAAGTTTCAAAAACTGTTTGAATGGTGTCTGTGAGTATAACAGAACTCATTTGGCAGGCAAAACCCTGAGACAGATTCTGACAGGAAGTGGATACCTGATGTGTTGAATTGACTTTAAGCCTATACCATTGAAAAACAAAGGGGGTGAGGAATGTTTTGGCACTTCCTATTGCTTCCACAAGATGTCCCCAGCCTTTACAAAGTGTTTTGAGTCTTCTACAGTGAGATCTGACCGAATAAGAGCCTTGGAACTGTGATGGCCCATTAGACACCTTGTGCGCGAGTTGATGGTGGGTACTCTCATTCCGAAACGTTTTAAAAGAAAACCCAATGGTCCGCCTTGAATTTTATTCATGTTCTGGTTAAAAAAGGCCCTAATGATTTATGCGATACAACGTTTGACATGTTTGAACGAACGTAAATATATTTTTTCCGTTCGTGAAGTGAAGTCCGGCTGGCTTAGATCATGTGCTAACAACACGGAGGTTTTTGGACATAAATGATTAGCTTTTTTGAACAAAACTACATTCGTTATGGACCTGGGATTCTTTGGAAGTGCCATCTGATGAAGAGAATCAAAGGTAATGGATTATTTACATAGTATTTTCGATTTTAGATCTCTCCAACATGGCGGTTAGTCTGTATCGCAATGCGTATTTTTCTGGGCGCAGTGCTCAGATTATTGCAAAGTGTGATTTCCCAGTAAGGTTCATTTTAAATCTGGCAAGTCCATTGCGTTCAAGAGATGTAAATCTATAATTCTTTGAATGACAATATAATATTTTACCAATGTTTTCTAATATTAATTAATTATTTTGTTGTCATGACTTGACTGCCGGTATTGGAGGGAAACGATTTCCTGAACATCAACGCCATAGTAAAACGCTGTTTTTAGATATAAATATGAACTTGATAGAACTAAAAAAATGGTCTAACATAATGTCCTAGGAGTGTCATCTGATGGAGATTGTAAAAGGTTAGTGGATAATTTTAGCTGATTTTATGGTTTTGGTGACGCCTGTCTTTGAATCGACAATACATTACACACAGCTATTGTCAATGTACTCTCCTAACATAACCTAACTTTATGCTTTCCCCGTAAAACCTTTTTGAAATCGGACAACGTGGTTAGATTAAGGAGATGTTTATCTTTCAAAGGGTGTAAGTTAGTTGTATGTTTGAGAAATTTGAATTTTGACATTTATTTGGTTTCAAATTTGCCGCTCTTGAAATGCACCTGCTGTTGATAGGGTGCGCCACGGGGGGCACGCTAACGTCCCACATAGCCCCAAGAAGTTAAAGGGACCAAATTCGGTCTCAATTACCAATTTCCAAGGGAGATAAATGAACGTCGTAAGAGACTGTATCCGGTACAAAGGCAACAGAGGGAGAAGGGTAAGTGATCCTTTCTTCTTGTGGACAAACTGTTTATAGATGGACAGCTATTCCGAGACAGCTCCATAACACCAAGGCTGTACTAAATTCTACAGGGACTTCAGGTTACGAAAAAAAGAGAGTATGAGAACTGTAAAAATATCTGAACACTATGAAGTGGATATGAACACACACGTACTCAATTACATGCTCGCTTACACATACGGCCTTATACACACACACCTGATCTCGCTCTCTTCTCTCACTCTCACTCTCTCATTGTCAAGAACTGTTTTATAATTTAATGTTTCTTGTTTGTCTATCTTTTTTATGTTATTTGTCTACAAGTTTATATATGTGTACAACAGGCAAGGGGAAGATATCAGAATAGGGGCATTGGGGAACAATAACATTGTACAGAATACAATTGTACTGTTGTGAAGCCGTCTCTAGAGTAATGCAAGGTCTCTTTCGTGATCATGTGAAACGTCAATTGCTATGGAAATGCTGGGATGTGTTTATCAATGATGTTAAAGGTAATTATGATGCAACCATGATGGTGATACGATATGGATTACAATTATCATCATGAATATTAAGGCTATACACACTACATGTTACATACATAGACACTCAACCATGCAAATTGGCGGAGTTATTATTTATTTGGACATCACACATTTATAGTCTTACTCTTAAACAGACATCGTACACACTCTCACTAAATCACATCCAATATGATACACATCAACCTACTCAGATTTACTACACACATAGTATCTTGTCTCAATTTTCTAACATCTGTGGCATTGGCTCACAGGCAAACAGGCAAGGGAATAATACAAATATTGCTAGAACCTATTTCTTGAATTCTAAATATCAGATATTTGAAAGCTCTAATTTTGACCATCATAATACCTCTGATGGCAGTAGCTTTACAAGCACTAATTATGGTGAATTTAGACTGAGAATAGTATCTAGTTATGGTAAGGAGCAAACTGGATGGAATATGGAGAAAAATTGACAAAATTCTTCCTGAATCTCAAATACCGGAACGCTAACAAAACGATTTTGCTGAAACTCGTTACTGAAGACGGAATCATCTATGATTCTCCGAATGATATTTAAAGAGGAAGCTAATTATTTTAGGCAGATGTTCTCTTTTCCGTCCCATAATGAAGATTACAGTAAGAAATTATTTCCAAATAATATATATATTTTTTAAATTAACAAATGTACAGAAAGATCAAAGCGAAGGCCAAATTTTCAGAGGAATAACTTTGAGGCTATTAAATCTTTTCAGTCTGGAAAATCCCTGCAGTTTACCAACAAAATGGTCTGATGAAGTAGACATACTTGGTATTCATATCACAAAAGTAAGCTCTCCACAATAAATAAGCTCTCCACAATGAATTTCAATAGAAAACTTGTCAAAAATAGAAAAGATCCTGTACCCATGGAGAGGTAAATACCTGTCTATTTATGGAAAAATTGCCCTGATTAACTCCTTAGTCATATCTCAGTTTACTCACTTACTTATGGCGCTGCCTACTCCTGATGATTCGTTTTTCAAATCATATGAGCAAGCAAAAAATATTTCGCTGTATCTGGGATGCTAAACCAGACAAAATAAAGCGTGCCTATCTATATAATGAATATGAAATGGGTGGGTTGAGATTGTTAAATATAAAATCACTAAACCTCTCTCTAAGCTTCACTTATTCAAAAGTTTTACTTGAACCCTAAATGGTTCTCAAGTAGATTACTAAGAAAAGCTCATCCATTGTTTAAAAATGGCCTTTTTGCCTTTGTGCAGATTGCCTTGTCTCATTTCCGATTAATTGAAAATGATCCTTTTTTCTTTTTCCTTACATTTACATTTTAGTCATTTAGCAGACGCTCTTATCCAGAGCGACTTACAGTAGTGAATGCATACATTTTCATACATTTCATACATTTTTTTTCGTCCTTCAAACAAGCATTGCAGAGCAGGCTACAATTTCAATTTCATCCCCCTGAAAAGATAGAACAAATATTACAACAAATATTATGGCTGAACTCAAATGTGCTGGTTGATGAAATACTTGTATTTATGGGAAAGATGTTTGAAATGGATATTTTGTTCGTAAATTATATTGTAAATTGGAATGGTAGAATTATGTCCTTCATGGAGTTATCAGAATTGTACGGGAAGGTCTGCTCAATACAAGAGTACAAACAATTGTTTACAGCATTACCCCAAAAATGGAGGAGGCAGGTGGCAGCGGGAGGAGGTAGGGAACTGGTCTGTCTGGCCAATGTAAAGGATCAAAACTGGCAGAGGAATAAAAATAGCATAAATCGGAAAGTATACCAGCTTCATTTGACGACCAGGATGTTGACAACTGTGCCATACAGATTTCAAAATAGTTGAGAAGAGAGTTTTGATGTACCGATTCCATGGTACAGGGTGTGGCGGTGGAAGAAATGGCAGCAGTTTTACGGGCGCCCAACCAATTGTGCTATGTGTTTTCTTTTCGCGTTAACTTATTTTGTACATAATGTAGACAATAGACAAAGATGTTTTCTACAACAAGGAGGATGCACAAGACATTCTCCAAACACCCCACAGGGCCGACATCCCCGTTATTTGGGGAGGACAAAGAGCCGGATGCCTTGTCAGGATCCAGAGAAGGCGAGTGGGAAAGCTGCCGTTACCGTCAATACTACTCGCCAAAGTGCAATCATTCTACCAACGGGACATCAAAAACTGTACTCTACTATGTTTCACGGAATCGTGGCTGAATGATTACATGGATATTGAGCTAGCGGGAGATACGCTGCACCGGCAAGATAGAACAGCACACTCCGGTAAGATGAGGGGGGTGGTCTGTGCATATTTTGTAAACAACAGCTGGTGCACAAAATCTAAGGAAGTCTCTAGATTTTGCTCGCCTGAAGTAGAGTTTATTGTGATAAATTGCAGGCAACACTACTTGCCTAGAGAGTTTACAGCTATACTTTTCATGGCTGTTTATTTACCACCACAGACAGATGCTAGCACTAAGACTGCACTCAGTCAGCTGTATAAGGAAATAAGCAAACAGGAAACCACTCACCCAGAGGCGGCGCTCCTAGTGGCCGGAGACTTTAATGCAGGGAAACTTGAATCAGTTCTACCAAATTTCTATCAACATGTTAAATGTGCAACCAGAGGGAAAAAAATCTAGATCACCTGTACTCCACACACAGAGACGCGTACAAAGCTCTCCCTTGCCCTCCATTTGGTAAATCCGACCACAACTATATCCTTTTGATTACTGCTTACAAACACAAATTAAAGCAGGAAGCACCAGTGACTCGGTCTATAAAAAAGTGGTCAGATGAAGCAGATGCTAAACTACAGGACTTTTTTGCTATCATAAACTGGAACATGTTCCGGGATTCTTCCGGTGGCATTGAGGAGTACACCACATCAGTCACTGGCTTTATCAATAAGTGCATCGAGGACTTCGTCCCCAATGTGACTGTACGTACATACCCCAACCAGAAGCCATGGATTACAGGCAGCATTCGCACTGAGCTAAAGGGTAGAGCTGCCGCTTTCAAGGTGCGGGACTCTAACCTGGAAACTTACAAGAAATCCTGCTATGCCCTGTGACGAACCAACAAACAGGCAAAGTGTCAATACAGGGCTAAGATTGAATCATACTTCCCCGGCCCCCGACGCTCGTCTTATGTGGCAGGGCTTGCAAACTATTACAGACTACAAAAGGGAAGCACAGCCGCGAGCTGCCCAGTGACACGAGCCTACCAGACGAGCTAAATCACTTCTATGCTCGCTTCGAGGCAAGCTACACTGAGGCATGCATGAGAGCATCAGCTGTTCCGGATGACTGTGTCATCACGCTCTCCGTAGCCGACGTGAGTAAGACCTTTTAAGATTAGTGATGCATTTTTATGATTAGTTTTATTGGTTTTATTGTTTCTTTTTTTATACAGATTCATTTAAATGGACTTAGTGAAATTCAGTCGCCGTGTCCCTCATTTGTTTGCGGATGATGGATCTCCTCCTGGGCAGCTCACAGTAAGGGTCTGGTCTAGGCGGGTTCTTGTGCTACCGGTTTCCTCGCAGACCCTCACTGGAAAGCTCCGCAGGCAGAATCAATTGTGATGCCAGAATGTCATGGAAATTACCCTCATTAAAATGCAAATCAATTTATAACATTTCTGACATGCGTTTTTCTGGATATTTTTGTTGTTATTCTGTCTCTCACTGTTCAAATAAACCTACCATTAAAATTATAGACTGATCTTTTCTTTGTCAGTGGGCAAACGTACAAAATCAGCAGGGGATCAAATACTTTTTTCCCCCACTGTACATCTTTCCTCCACACTTGTTATTTACATCTTGGGTCATGCCTATAATTTTGTGAGATTCAAATGCATCCATGGTCATAATCAGAACCAATGTCAACCCTCGTCAAATATGTTACATAATTAGCTAGTACAATTATTTACTGTTGTTGATGTTACACATTTGCTGACAAGATACAAATGCGAGTGGTGGCACATAAGTTACCTGGCGCCAAGGTAACTAGCTAGCCAACTCCAGTCATGTGCTAACATTTGCAGGTAAACCTAGCTTTAGGTGGCTGGTTGAAACGTTGTAGCTTGCTGTTTAGTAACTAGCCATATCTACAAGTAAGAAGAGAACAGGTTTTACAATTGAGATGCAAAAAATCTCTGATTGTAAAAAGTATTTTATTCTTAGTCATAGATACGGCTACTGGTAGTTGTTTAGCTCGCTAACTTAGTTAGCTAGCTACCCATCTATAGTTAGCAAACGCACTTTTGTACATCGCGCTGTAATATCAATTGACATATTTTTGCGCCCAAAAAACGTAATACTTCCAGGTCAACTGTAATACGAATATCATTGTAAAGCACAATTTCTCCCCTTTCCAGCAAAATCAATGACGAGACCTTCATGCTGCCCATCTCTGCATGATTGAAGAAGGCAATGAGCTCCGTCGGGTCTTTTTTAAAAATGGCGGATGGGGAAGCGAAACCTGCTGTGTGATAGGGAAAGGGGGATATGCCGCATGGGGAAACAGCTTTTTTTCACCCGATCTGTCCAACGTTTCACCTCTAAAATGTAAATAAAACACTATAAAGAGTTTATATAATGTGTCATTACATACCTATTTGAAGGCTTGTGTCGAATTTGAATCAGGATTTTAGGGCGGCGCTAAAGTTATCTTAAGAAGTCAGGGGCTGTCATTGCTTTTGAGTCATGTTGGCTTGCAGTGATGACGCAAGAAATTCATGCATTCAGTTGACTAGGTATCGCCCCTTACCCTGTCCCTTTCTTGTTTTTGATCTGCGAGAGAAGAGCTTACACCTGGTGGAGAGAGAATGTACGACACAGAATGAGTTGCATTATGCGTGCTGTACGTTACGTCATGACACATCACAATTTAACGTACAGAGTCAGAGGAATCATTTTTTTCAACTTTTCTCCAATACTATCAGGCCATTACCATGTAAATCTTGAATAGAAACGTAGTTCAAACCCCAGATTTTGATGCCAACACAGTCGCTATGGTCACATTAGTTTTCATTGCAGCCTTGTTTGATGCCACGGTTGTGCAAATTTGTACGGAATGGGGTTAGTCAACGGTAGTTACCTAGCTAGCAAACAGAAACATTCCGATTTCCCCCCACTGTAACACAGTAGTATTTTAGCCAGCAATACACAAAATGGGTTTCAGTAGATAAACTAAAGTTAGCTAGCTAACTTAGCTAGGCATCGTATTTGTCATCTATCCTCTTGGTGCTGGCATTGGCTGTAGCTAAGCTTCTAATGTTAGCTAAATCTAACTCTTTGTTTCGAATCCTCTTCTCTATATTCCGGTTGAAACATGTATGTTTGAATGTCACCATGTAGCTAATTGATGCCCCATTGTCAAATTCGTGTTGATGAGAGGAATCACTTGAAGCCACTGTGTCTGGTCAGTTCTTTCAGTTTTGTCCAAAGGATTGTTGTTAGTGTCTACCTCCTTTTTATATAAAAGCCTGCCTTGGGGGAGGGACGGGGGCCAGAGCACGAAGCACCGCCCAACACAACAAGTTGTAGTCTTTCAGAGACTGTAAATAATGTGTCCGCTTGTATATGCCAACAAAGCAGGACCACATGTATTTTTATAGTTTGGTGAAAGGTATGAAATGGCTCCCTGGTCCGATGCTAGAGGAGCTAAGTGAGGTAATGATAGCCAATTATATGCATCTGAATGAGAGCTTCATCCGAGTCATTATGATGAGGGAGTGTGATAGAGAATCCTATCTCTAGTAGGCTAGAGTAGTGAGCCCCGAAGTTGACGGGTGTCTGAATAGCTAGCCTGTGATGGCTGAGCTATGTACTCAGAATATTGCAAAATGTGCTTTCGCAGAAAGCTATTTTAAAATCTGACATAGCAATTGCATAAAGGAGTTCTGTATCTATAATTCTTAAAATAATTGTTATGTATTTTGTCAACGTTTATGATGAGTAATTTAGTAAATTCACCGGAAGTTTTGGGTGGGAATGCTAGTTCTGAACATCACATGCTAATGTTGAAAGCTGTTTTTTGAAATAAATATGAACTTGATTGAACAAAACATGCATGTATTGTATAACATAATGTCCTAGGAGTGTCATCTGATGAAGATCATCACAGGTTAGTGCTGCATTTAGCTGTGGTTTGGGTTTTGTGACATATATGCTTGCTTTGAAAATGGCTGTGTGATTATTTTTGGCTGGGTACTCTCCTAACATAATCTAATGTTTTGCTTTCGCTGTAAAGCCTTTTTGAAATCAGACAATGTGGTTGGATTAACAAGAGTCTTATCTTTCAAATGGTGTAAAATAGTCATATGTTTGAGAAATTGAAGTTACAGCATTTTTAAGGTTTTTGTAGTTCGCGCCACGCTCTACCATTGGATATTGGTGAGGCGTTCCGCTAGCGGAACATCTAGATGTAAATTAAGCCATCATTGATCAGTTTTTCATTTTCCATTGGTTTTGTCTTGTCTTCCTACACACCTGGTTCCAATCCCATTCATTATATGTTGTGTATTTAACCCTCTGTTTCCCTTCATGTCCTTGTCAGTGATTGTTTGTATGTTATGTACTCGTGTATGTTGTATCGGTGTGCGACGGGTTATTTTTACCCATGTTATTTTTGTACGTTGGTTTTGGAGTTCGCTTTTTGTTAAATAAACTACTCCAGTTTAAAACCTCTTGACGTTACCCTAGGATAGGGGGCACCACAGCGCATTTTGGAAAAAATGTGTGCCCATTTTCAACGGCCTACTAATCAAACTCAGAAGCTAGGATATGCATATAATTAATACCTGTGGATAGAAAACACCCTAAAGTTTCGAAAACTGTTTGAATGGTGTCTGTGAGTATAACAGAACTCATATGGCAGTCAAAACCCCGAGACCGATTGAAACAGGAAGTGGAATTCTGAATTGTGGACTCAACTTCACATCGTTGCCTATTAATCACACCGTGAGCTATCGTTCATTGAGCACTTTCTATTGCTTCCACTAGATGTCCCCAGTCTTTACAAAGTGTTTTGAGCCTTCTACTGTCGAAACTGAATGAATGAGACGCTGTGGAAATTGGTCACAGGGGGAGGGCCATCACCATTGTGACGTCGGCGGCCCTGTCTATCCCCTCCTTTCGAAACGTTTTGAAACACAATACAATCGTCCCCTCGAATCTTATTGGCTCTCTTGTTGAAACAGGCCCTGAAGATTTATGTTATACATCGTTTGACATGTTTGAACAAACCTAAATGAGGGAAAAAAGTTATTTTTCGAAACCGCTGTCCCGCGCCCGACGGAGCAGTTGGATACAGCCTTCAGACGCGCTAACAACAGCAAGTTAATGGAACATAAAGGATGGACTTTTTTGACCGAAAATACATTTGTTGAGGACCTGGGATTCCTGGAAGTGCTTTCTGATGAAGACAACTAAAGGTTAAGGATTATTGACAATAGTATACAAGATTAGATGTGATATGCGATTGTTCCAAGATGGCGCTGAGCTAGGTTTACCAGCTAATTTTCTGAGTATCGCATCCCCTTTTATCGCAAAGTGTGATTACCCAGTAAAGTTATTTTTAAATCTGGTATGACAGGTGCTTTCAAGAGATATTCATCTATAAATCTTAGAATGACAATATTACATTTTAAAAATGTTTTCGAATAGTAATTTAGTAAATTGTAGCACTGTTTCCCGGGATGCATTTGAGGGAAAATAGTTAGTCAACATCAGGTGCCGATGTAAAATGCTGTTTTTATATATAAATATGAACTTTATTGAACAAAATAATGCATGCATTGTGTAACATGATGTCCTAGGTGTGTCATCTGATGAAGTTTGTAAAAGGTTAGTGCTGCATTTAGCTGTTTTTTGGTTATTTGTGATGCATGTGGTTGGTCGGAAAATTGCTATGTTGCTACTTTTACCATGTACTCCTCTAACATAATCTAATGTTTTGCTTTTCCTGTAAAACCTTTTTGAAATCGGACGACGTGGGTCGATTCAGGAGAGGTGTATCTATAAAACGATATGAGACAGTCCTATATTTGAAAAACAAAAATATTACATTTCGTTATGCTAATGTCGCTAGGAGTTTTTCGCTGGATGTTGATCCCGCTTGCGGGACGAGACGCTCAAGAGGTTCTGTTGGGGATAGGGGGCAGTATTTGCACGGCCGGTTAAAAAACGTATCCGATTTAATCTGGTTACTATTCCTGCCCAGTAACTAGAATATGCATATAATTGTTTGATTTGGATAGAAAACACCCTAAAGTTTCTAAAACTGTTTGAATGGTGTCTGTGAGTATAACAAAACTCATTTGGCAGGCCAAAACCTGAGAAGATTCCAAACAGGAAGCGCTCTCTCTGACTATTTCTTGGCCTTCTTGATCATCTCTAACCAAAACAGGGGATCTCTGGCATAACGTGACATTTTCTAACGCTCCCATAGGCTCTCAGAAGGCGCCAGAACGATGAATGGTGACTTTGCAGGCCCAGGCTGAAAAACATTAGCGCATTTGGATAGTGGTCGATCTGAGGACAATGAGACTGGAGGCGCGTACACGAGCCGACACCATGTTTACTTTCTCTCTCTTTGAACGAAAACAACGACTCCCGGTCGGAATATTATCGCTTTTTTACGAGAAAAATCGCATAAAAATTGATTTTAAACAGCGGTTGACATGCTTCGAAGTACGGTAATGGAATATTTTGATTTTTTTTGTCACGAAACGCTTCGGGCGCGTCACCCTTCTTTACCCTTCGGATAGTGTCTTGAACGCACGAACAAAACGCCGCTATTTGGATATAACTATGGATTATTTTTAACCAAACCAACATTTGTTATTGAAGTAGAAGTCCTGGGAGTGCATTCTGACGAAGAAAAGCAAAGGTAATCCAATTTTTCTTATAGTAAATCTTAGTTTGGTGAGTGACACGCTTGGTGGGTGTCAAAATAGCTAGCCTGTGATGGCCGGGCTATCTACTCAGAATATTGCAAAATGTGCTTTCACCGAAAAGCTATTTTAAAATCGGACATAGCGATTGCATAAAGGAGTTCTGTATCTATAATTCTTAAAATAATTGTTATGTTTTTTGTGAACGTTTATCGTGAGTAATTTAGTAAATTCACTGGAAGTGTTCGGTGGGAATGCTAGTCACATGCTAATGTAAAAAGCTGGTTTTGATATAAATATGAACTTGATTGAACAAAACATGCATGTATTGTGTAACATAATGTCCTAGGTGTGTCATCTGATGAAGATCATCAAAGGTTAGTGCTGCATTTAGCTGTGGTTTTGGTTTTTGTGACATTATATGCTAGCTTGAAAAATGGGTGTCTGATTATTTCTGGCTGGGTACTCTGCTGACATAATCTAATGTTTTGCTTTCGTTGTAAAGCCTTTTTGAAATCGGACAGTGTGGTTAGATTAACGAGAGTCTTTAAAATGGTGTAAAATAGTCATATGTTTGAGAAATTGAAGTAATAGCATTTCAAAGCTATTTGAAAATTGAGCCACGGGATTCCACTGGCTGTTGAGTAGGTGGGACGCAAGCATCCCACCTAGCCCATAGAGGTTAACCTGTTAGGGACAGTTCCGTATGATCGCTGGATGATTTGTTTTAAGTCTAATACTGCAGGTAATGGATTCGCCAATGACTAGGATTTTCAATTTGTCAGAACTAATGGTGGAAGGCTTCAGTGTCTCAGACCCCGTAACGGGAGGAGTAGAGCTCAGAGAAGGCTCGGCCTCTGACTCCGACTCGCTGCTTAAAACCTGCTAGGGACAGACGTTCCACTAGCGGAACGCTTCACCAATATCCAATGGTATAGCGTGGCGCGAATTGCAAAAACTTCAATTTCTCAAACATATGACTATTTTACAATATTTTAAAGACAAGACTCTCCTTTATCTAACCACATTGTCCGATTTCAAAAAGACTTTACAACGAAAGCAAAACATTAGATTATGTCAGCAGAGTACCCTCCCAAAAATAATCACACAGCCATTTTCAAAGCAAGCATATATGTCACAAAAACCAAAACCACAGCTAAATGCAGCACTAACCTTTGATGATCTTCATCAGATGACACTCCTAGGACATTATGTTATACAATACATGCATGTTTGTTCAATCAAGTTCATATTTATATAAAAAAACAGCTTTTTACATTAGCATGTGATGTTCAGAACTAGAATACCCACCGCAAACTTCCGGTGAATTTACTAAATTACTCACGATAAACGTTGACAAAATACATAACAATTATTTTAAGAATTATAGATACAGAACTCCTTTATGCAATCGCGGTGTCAGATTTTAAAATAGCTTTTCGGTGAAAGCACATTTTGCAATATTCTGAGTACATAGCCCAGCCATCATGGCTAGCTATTTTGACACCCACCAAGTTTGGCCCTCACCAAACTCAGATTTACTCCAAAAAAAAATTGGATTACCTTTACTGTTCTTTGTCAGAATGCACTCCCAGGACTTCTACTTCAACAAGTGTTGTTTTGGTTCGAAATAATCCATAGTTATATCCAAATAGCTCCGTTTTGTTTGTGCGTTCAAGTCACTATCCGAAGGGTGATGCGCCTGCGCATTTTGTGACAAAAAATATCGAAATATTCCATTACCGTACTTCGAAGCATGTCAAAATGTTTAAAATACATTTTTATGCTATTTTTATCGTAAAATAGCGATAACATTCCAACCGGGCGACGTTGTATTCGTTCAAACACTGAAAGAAAAAAATGGAGTCGTCTCAAGGCGCGCTCCAGTGTCATTGTTCTCAGCAGGACCACTCACAAAAACCCCTGCTGTTTTTCGCCCAGAGACTGGAGAGCTCTCATTCCACTTTCTGGCGCCTTCTGAGAGCCAATGAAAGCCTTAGAAAATGTCACGTTACAGCAGAGATTCTGTATTTTTGATAGAGATGCCCTAGAAGGAGAACAAATTGTCAGACAGGGCACTTCCTGTATAGAATCTTCTCAGGTTTTGGCCTGCCATATGAGTTCTGTTATACTCACAGACACCATTCAAACAGTTTTAGAAACTTTAGAATGTTTTCTATCCAAATCTACTAATAATATGCATATTCTAGTTTCTGGGCAAGAGTAGTAACCAGATTAATTCGGGTACATTTTTTTCATCCGGCCGTGAGAATACTGCCCCCTATCCACAACAGGTTATTTATTAAGTATCAACACAACATTTGTGTTATAACACTACTAAAAGAAGCCTTGAAACCATAAAAAGATGGCCACCATCTATGATCTCATCTCTCACTTAGAAAGTCAAGGCCACACCCCGCAACGGCTCCTGAAGAGAAACCCAAAGCAAACAAGCTTTCTTTGGCTCATTAGCTAGGTTAAGCTTATGTGAAAGAGATGCATTATGAGTGCTTTGGAGGCCCGGAAACAAACATGTTTCCCTACCTCCTCCCCTTTGACAGGCGAGTGTCAGCTATTTAAATGCAAACTGTCATTAACAAACACAACCCTGCGCGACACCTGCTTTAATCATGGCACCAAAGGCTCAACAAGTGGCCAGGCAGGAGCCTCTTCTCTGTGTGATATTCAAATGATGGGGAGGTTCAGTGCACAAAAACAACATCAAAGAATACAGAGTGCAGAGAGGGAGATGCTGCACTGTGCGCCTGCTAGAACCCAAGTGCTAATCAGCCTAATTTTCAAAGTAATTAAAAGAAAAGGGAATAATATGAAAGTTACTGTATCAATTACAGTGACATGAAATTATCTCCCTCTGTCCTGCGGCAACAAACTTTACCTCATGCCAAAGGCCTGCTTTTCACAATGTGTGCAGTGAAAATGGCCGCCTTGTTTTAGGCATAGAGATAGAGGCCTCATCTTTGTATAAGTGCAATTATAGCATCTGTGACAGCATGGGCAGCGCCATTGAGGCAATCTGTATTTTGAAGTAGTCAATTTTCTTCTTCACGATTGGCTGATCCCTCCTGATGACCGGGTTGGACGTGACTCCAACAGGGTCACCAGGAGGGAACAGTCAATGAAGTTGGAAGTCCCACCCAGATAACTACATTAAAATGGTCGAAGCCCTAAATAGAGCCCCACAGTGGAGGTGTCATAATAACCATAAAACCTAGCAGTCAACAGGGAAATGGTTACAACACTTTTTCCATCTTTAGAAACACTTAAAATAAAGGCTGTATTTTGTGTAGGCTGACCCTGGTGCGAAGTTTTGATAACCATCTTTCGGACAAGATAATTAAACATTTCTGATCTACCATGTGCATTAAACGTGATATGAATACATGTGTTTGATTGTTATTTCTCAGCAGCAACATGGCTCAGGACAGTGGGCAGAATGTGTGTGTGTATGTGTGTTACTATAACTTTGGGACCAATGTAACCACAATTATTAGACATCTTCTGCCATCCCTCGAGGGAATAAATCAACAGCCACTCTGAGTAATCAAATTGTATCACCAAGGCACCAGTCTACTGGATTTAATGAATAGACAGAGCAAATGACATATCTGTGGGAGACTGCCATGAAACTCAAACCATAAATAAAGTAATAAAATGTCACCGCATGTTGTCCTTTGACTTCAACAAGCCATAGGTGTCCTCAAACATCTCAGTAGGTGTCCTCAAACCACAGGTAAGCCTATTCCAAAACATGAACAATAACGATAATGGAGCTCCCCAAATTTGACAGTATAGGGCAGGGATCATCAACTAGACTCAGCAGAAGGGCGATTTTTTTCTTGATTGGATGGTTGGGGATCTGGAACATAATTACAAATCATTTGACTGCAAAATGACCGCAAGAAACCCAAACAGATATAATATGACTAAAACAATAATTTCAAACCTCGCTTATATTTGTGTACAACCACATGTCTACAGTGCATTCGGAAAGTATTCAGGCCCCTTAACTTTTTCCACATTGTTACGTTACAGTCTTATTCTAAAATTGATTAAATGTTTTCCTCATCAATCTACACACAATACCCCACAGTGACAAAGCGAAAACTGTTTTTTTTTTATGTTTGCAAATGTATTAAAATATAAGTATTCAGACCCTTTGCTATGACCCTCAACATTTTGCTCAGGTGCATCCTGTTTCCATTGATCACCTTGAGATGTTTCCACCTCTGGTAAATTAAATTGATTGGACATGATTTGGAAAGGCACCCACCTGTCTATATGTGACCTGATTCAGGAAATTAGGCGTTGTCGCAAGTCACGACTTCACAGGAGAGCCGTTTGAACGTCAACAATATTTTCTTTAGAAAAATTCATTTTTTTGTTAGAATTGCCTTCTCGAACATGTGAACTTTCATGTGCCTTATTAACAAACTTGTATGCCATCTGTAAATACGAATAAAATTGTTAAATTACAAACCTTGTTGGTTAAGCCACAGAAAAAGCGAGCAACCTTCCCTCTAGCTATGATTGGCTGAGATGAGTGGACTGGACATGCCGAGAGATAAGTTGGATTGGTCTGCCATATAAAAGGATTCTGTCTATTTCAGCTCGTCAGTCTGTGTTGGTAATTCTGTTGGTTAGCTCCCAGCACCGTGGCACTGTTGGCACTGTGTTCATTGTTGTTTAAATAGCTAACATTAGCTGGCTGGCTCGTTAGCTAACGTTACGTGACCTGTGTACAACACCAGTTGAATATGGCCGGTGTCAGTAAACATCTGCAAAAAAGTGTCTTGAAATTGTTGCCAGCAGAGCTGGTTAGGCAATGTTCATGTTATCCGTAGGTAAACAAATCATTGGCCAGAGCGTCAAGTGTGCGTTCCGAGAGCAAAACGAGATGAGTGGGGCTAAAGCTTAAGAGTGTGTGTACGATGCTGAATGGGTGTAGACAATGAGCCCTTTACTAGACACCAAAAAGGCAATTTTCTCAAAAGTGAGTTTACAAGCTGATCAACTATTAAAGCAGAATGACTTTCCCATTGTTTCTCAAATGCAGTGTATGATATACCATTTTATAGTCTCTACTTTTATCCAATGTAAAAAACTCCATTTCATATTTTGCTACATAAGACCAAATCCAGGTGATGAGTCACATATAAGGTCCCACAGTTGACAGTGCATGTCAGAGCAAAAACCAAGCCATGTGGTCGAAGGAGTTGTCCTCAGAGCTCCGAGACAGGATTGTGCCAAGGCACAGTTCTGGAAAAGGGTACCAAAACATTTGTGCAGCACTGAAGGTCCCCAAAAACACAGTGGCCTCCATCATTCTTAAGTGGAAGAAGTTTGTAACCACCAAGATGCTTCCTAGAGCTGGCCGCCTGGCCAACCGATGGTCACTCGGACAGAGCTCCAGAGTTCCTCTGTGGAGATGGGAGAACCTTCCAGATGGACAACCATCTCGGCAGCACTCCAACAATCAGGCTTTTATGGTAGAGTGGCCAGACGGAAGCCATTCCTCAGTAAAATGCACATGACAGCCCGCTTGGAGTTTGCCAAAAGGCACCGAAAGACTCTGACCATGAGAAACAAGATTCTCTGGTCTGATGAAATCAAGACTGAACTCTATGGCCTGACTGCCAAGCGTCACATCTGGAGGAAATCTGGAACCATCCCTAAGGTGAGGTATGGTGGTGGCAGCATCATGTTGTGGGATGTTTTTCAGTGGCTGGGACTGGGAGACTAGTCAGGATCGAGGGAAAGATGAACGGAGCAAAGTACAGAGAGATCCTTGATGAAAACCTGCTCCGCTTAGCGCTCAGGACCTCAGACTGGGGTGAAGGTTCACCTTCCAACAGGATAATGACCCTAAGTACATAGCCAAGACAACGCAGGAGTGGCTTTGAGTGAGCCAGAGCTCGGACTTGAACCAGATTGAACATCTCTGGAGAGACCTGAAAATAGCTGTGCAGCCACGTTCCCCATCCAACCTGATAGAGGTTGAGAGGATCTGCAGAGAGGAATGGGAGAAACCCCCCAATACAGGTGTGCCAAGCTTGTAGCTTCATACCCAAGAAGACTCGAGGCTGTAATCACTGCCAAAGGTGCTTCAACAAAGTACTGAGTAAAGGATCTGAATACTTATGTAAATGTGTATATTTCCTTTTTTTAAATACATTTGCAAACATTTCTAAACCTTTTTGCTTTGTCATTATGGGGTATTGTGTGTAGATTGATTGAGGGAAAATAACAATTTAATCAATTTTAGAATAAGGCTGTAAAGTAACCAAATGTGGAAAAAGTCAAGGGGTACTTACTTTCCCAATGCGCTATATTTCTCAAGCGAACAGCTACTGATGGTATAATTTTTAGATAAAATAATTTCTGCTTGCTGTGCACTTTACCCCTTTTTAAATGTTTGTTTCAAGGCAAAGAGATTAAACTATTGTGCTGGACCCATAGTTTGCAGTCTATTTCCCCTCTCATTTGTCCCTATGCTCTGAGTCACTTCAATGAATCATAGGAATTTGGTAAAATCCCAATATTTATTATGATAAAATAAATTCACTGGACACTACATGTCCAAAAGTATCTGGACACCCCTTCAAATTAGTGGGTGTCATGAAATGACATGGAGCGACTTGTTTAATTATACAATCCTTTAGATATTGTCTCAAATTTCCCCCCTCATAATGACCAACCCTCCTGCCCACCGGCACAGTAAGTTGAAATGGAATTGTATTTAACTTCTGGCTTCCCGCAGACTGTTTTTGTGTTACCCAAAATAAACTGGGAGCAACGCTAGTGTATGTAAATACACCCTTGTTGCTAAAAGCAGCTATGCCATAGGGAGACAGATCTTGGTCGATATGAAAATGTTTGTCCTTTTGAGCATATTAATATTAATGGGTTAAGGTTGCCAGTCAAATAACCACCCATTCTGTATGCATGAGTGACACTGGCGTCTGACAAGAGCAGTGAAATAGGCTTGGATGAGGAACAGCTTCCCTACATCTCCCCCAGTCAAGACTCTGGAGGGTGACGCCTGAAGTTGGTGTCACATAAAATATGGAGAGAGATTCATTGGAGAACAGGTGCGTCACCAACACTTCCACTTCTGTCTGCGGACCTAGTTTGTGTGGGTTGTTCAATGGCTGTGTCTACACTTGACTCTTACATGTGACTTCTGCTATCAGAATATGATGAACGCATTGAAAAGTGTTGCGGAAATTCAGTAGAGACTGTCATTTCTTCAAACAATCACCTTTATTTAATATCGATTAATTATTGCAATAATGGAGGCTGTCAACTCAACAGTTGACTGTTGAGCCGAGAGTCTACCCTTTACAGACAATGCACAGTTTTATAGCTGATACCAAGAATGCTTGGTTTCATCACTCCCATATAGATTGGGGGGCACCATAAGCCACTTTGGGTTCATCCTGTGGTATCTGCCTCTGGTGTTGACTTCCAGATGCCAGGATAATTAGGAATATTAGGGCTTAGCCTGGAGGAACAGAACAATCTCCATCTCGGTGACACCCACCACATCTTATCTATGGAATGCCAGCTGTATTTTTTTTAACCTAGCCATCACTTAATCAGTTGCCAGCCCCAGCTTAAAAAAACTCTTCTCAGTTCACTCAGAATGAAGGAAAGAAATGTCTTATCATAGTATTAGTTAAGTAAATATTTGTTAAATATCCAACAAATCAGATAAATATGTAGGTTTCCATCACAAAAGACAGGTCTAAATGCACAAATGTCTCATTGTGGTCTGATTGTGTTCAGATCAGGAGGTGGTCAGAGACTCTTTGTGAGCGGATTTCTCCTCAGTCAGGCAACCAAAATCACATACATTGGGTGACATCATCAGCATTCCACCCACATGTTCCAGAATACTTGTGTTTTGTGAGCGAGAAGCACCTTTTCATTAACGTTGGAGGAAATATGTTACTAATGTGTGAGGAACGTGTTTGCTGCCTCAAATGCTAGCCAGCTGGCTAATATTTAGAAGTAAAACATTTTTGTTGAGCTAGAGTTATGCCAACCTGTTTGCAATCCTTTAGCTTTGCTTGCTAGTTAGCAACAGCACATATGCTAGCTGGCTAGTTAGCAACAGTAGTTAGCTACTGCCATCAATCAAACTTAAGTTGTTGTCGTGTTATCATATTTGACCTATTCCACCATTTGCAGAGGCAAACCTGGCATTTGAATATAGCGCTGGAAAAAGGAATCTGGACACAATGTGGACATGGTGGACACATTTAAATGTAAGTATAGACGCATGATGTGTTCAGAATTCCATGATCAAAATACAAAAACTTGATTAACTGTGAAGTCTAGACAAGGCCTCAATCTACTACAGAAATGGTAACCTCATATTTAGAAGATTGCTTGTGTTTTTGAGATGTTGCGAGTATGATCTTAAGGCTGTAGCCTATTTATCACTACTCCGAGACTCAGGGGGCAGTATTGAGAATTTTGAAAAAAATATGTGCCCATTTTTAACGGCCTCCTACACCAACTCAGAAGCTAGGTTATGCATATTATTAACAGATTTGGATAGAAAACACTCTGAATTTTCTAAAACTGTTTGAATGGTGTCTGTAAGTATAACAAAACTCATATGGCAGGCAAAAACCTGAGAAAAATACAACCAGGAAATGCGAATTTTGTGGCTGTACTATTTTTGAGTCATTGCTAATAGATCACACAGTGACAAAGGATTCATTTCGCACTTCCTACGGCTTCCACTAGATGTCAACGATCTTTATAAAGTTGTTTGAAGCGTCTATGATGAACAGAGACCGAATTAGAATGACGGGAAGTTGACGTCCCTGGGAGGTCGTCACTTCATTATTGCGCGCACCTGCTCGTGCATGTGAGGCGAGACATTTTTCAAAACGTTTTTCAAGACACAGGAGAGGTCGGGTTGAAATATTACTGATGTTTCACGTTAAAAATGGCCCTAAAGATTGATGCTAAACAACGTTTGACATGTTTGAACGAACGTAAATAGATTTTTTTTTTAACTTTTCGTCGTGACTTTCCCCCCCGCCCTACATTTACCAAAGCGCTAACAGCATGGAACAACTTGGAGTTATTTGGACATAAATTATGAACTTTGTCGAAAGAAACCACATTTGTTGTGGACCTGGGAAGCCTGGAAGTGCCTTCTGATGAAGATAATCAAAGGTAAGGGATTATTTACAATAGTATTATTGATATTAGATGGTGCTAACCTGTATATCCTAGCCTATTGTTCTTAGCATAGCACCCCGTTTATTGCAAAGTGTGATTTCCCAGTAAAGTTATTTTGAAATCTGGCAATGCGGTAGCATTTACGAGATGTTAATCTATAATTCTTTGAATGACAATATTATAATTTACCAATGTTTTCGAATAGTAATTTTGTAAATTGTAACGCTGATTCACCGGAAGCATTTGAGGGGAAAAGAATTCTGAATTTCACCGCTACTGTAAAATGCTGTTTTTGGATATAAATATGAACTTGATGGAACAAAAAATGCATGTATTGTATAACATAATGTCCTAGGAGTGTCATCTGATGAAGATTGTCAAAGGTTAGTGCATAATTTTAGCTGGTTATCTGCTTTTGGTGACGCCTGTCTTTGAATTGACAAAACATTACACACAGCTATTTTCAATGTACTCTCCTAACATAACCTAACTTTATGCTTTCGCCGTAAAGCCTCTTTGAAATCGGACAATGTGGTTGGATTTAGTAGATGTTTATCTTTCAAATGGTGAAAAATAGTTGATTGTTTGAGAAATTGAAATTATTAGATACTTGCAGTTTTGAATTTCCCGCCATGGTCTCTTGTCAATAAATCCCAATACCGGGATCAGAGAGGGAAGGGGTCCTCAACAGGTTGGGGCTAGGGGGCAGTATTTTCACGGCCAGATAAAAAACGTACCCGATTTCAACTGGTTACTACTCTTGCCCAGAAACGAGAATATGCATATAATTTGTGGATTTGGATAGAAAACACTCTACAGTTTCTAAAACTGTTTGAATGGTGTCTGTGAGTATAACAGAACTCATATGGCAGGCAAAAACCTGAGAAGATACCATGTAGGAAGTGGCATGTCTGACAATTTGTAGTCCTTCTGTTGCATCTCTATCGAAATTACAGCATCTGTGCTGTTACGTGACACTTTCTAAGGCTTCCATTGGCTCTCCAAAGCGTTCAGAAAGCGGAATGACGCGTCTCCTGTCTCTGGGCAAAGTACAGCAGCAGAGTTTGTAAGTGGCCTGCCTGGGGACAGTGAGTCTGGAGATGCGCGTTCGAGACTTCGCCATTTTTTTCTTTCACTCTTTGAATGAATACAACGTTGTCCGGTTGGAATATTATCGCTATTTTATGAGAAAAATAGCATACAAATTGATTTTAAACCACGTTTGACATGCTTCTAAGTACGGTAATGGAATATTTTGAATTCATTTGCCACGAAATGAGCTCGCGCGTTACCCTTCGGATAGTGACCTGAACGCACGAACAAAACGGAGATATTTGGATATAACTATGGATTATTTGGAACCAAAACAACATTTGTTGTTGAAGTAGAAGTCCTGGGAGTGCATTCTGACGAAGAACAGCAAAGGTAATCCAATTTTTATAATAGTAATTCTGAGTTTGGTGAGTGCCAAACTTGGTGGGTGTCAAAATAGCTAGCCCGTGATGGCGAGCTATTTACTCAGAATATTGCAAAATGTGCTTTTGCCGAAAAGCTATTTTAAAATCGGACACCGCGATTGCATAAAGGAGTTCTGTATCTATAATTCGCACCCGTCTCATTGTTCTCAGATCGACCACTTACCAAATGCGCTACTGTTTTTCAGCCATGGGCTGCAAAGTCATCATTCAACGTTCTGGCGCCTTCTGAGAGCCTATGGGAGCCTTAGAAAATGTCACGTTACAGCAGAGATCCTTTGTTTGCAATAAAGAGAATGTAGAAGGCCAAGAAAAGGTCAGAGAGGGCACTTCCTGTACAGAATCTTCTCAGGTTTTTGCCTGTGCCATATGAGTTCTGTTATACTCACAGACACCATTCAAACAGTTTTAGAAACTTTAGGGTGTTTTCTATCCAAATCAAACAATGATATGCATATTCTAGTTTCTGGGCAGTAGTAATAACCAGATTAAATCGGGTACGTTTTTTATCCGGGTGTGCAAATACTGCCCCCTATCCCCAACAGGTTAAACATTTTTACAAATGAGCTCCTCTTAGGAGATGGGAGAGCCTTCCAGAAGGACAACCATCTCTGCAGCACTCCACCAATCAGGCCTTTATGGTAGAGTGGCCAGACGGAAGCCACTCCTCAGTAAAAGGTACATGGCAGCCCGCTTGGAGTTTGCCAAAAGGCACCTAAAGGACTCTCAGACCATGCAAATAAATTTTCTTAGGTCTGATCAAACCAAGATTGCACTCTTTGGGCAGAATGCCAAGCGTCACGTCTGTACAAAATTGGACACCATCCCTACGGTGAAGCATGGTGGTGGCAGCATCATGCAGTGGGGATGTTTTTCAGAGGCAGGGACTGGGAGACTAGATTGAGGGAAAGATGAACGGAGCAAAGTACAGAGAGATCCATGATGAAAACCTGTTCCAGAGTGCTCAGGACCTCAGACTGGGGCAAAGATTCACCTTCCAGCAGGACAACGACTCCAAGCACACAGCCAAGACAACGCATGATTGGCTTTGGGACAAGTCTCTGAATGTCCTTGAGTTGCCCAGCCAGAGCCCAGACTTGAACACGATTGAACATCTCTGGAGAGACCTGAATATAGCTGTTCAGTGACGCTCCCATTTCAACCTGACAGAGCGTGAGAGGATCTGCAGAGAAGAATGGGAGAAACTCCCCAAATACAGGTGTGCCAAGCTTGTAGCATCATAACCAAGAAGACTCGAGGTAGTATTCACTGCCAAAGATGCTTCAAAAAAGTACTGAGTAAAGGGTCTGAATACTTTTTTTCTATATTTCCATTTTTTATTTGTAATACATTTGCAAAAATGTCTAAGAACCTGTTTTTGCTTTGTCAATATGTGGTATTGTGTGTAGATGGATGATGGGGAAAAAAACGATTTAATTAATTTTAGAATAAGGCAGTAATGTAACAAACTGTGGAAAAAGTGAAGGGTTTTGAATATTTGCTAAAGGCACTGTATATGGAGACAAAAAAAATAAGGGGTTAAATATCCTGATCTTTCTAATATCTCTCAGATATAGGACAGACACTTGGGGGGACCATCTGTTGTTCCATGTAGTGAATATTTTGTCAATGCGTTTGTATGGGCTAAAAGTCCCCCCCCCTCCCTCCTCCTCCGGCTTAGACAGGCATGAGACTCTTATGGGTTAACAATGAATTAGACTTTGGATGGTGGATCAATACACAAAGTCACTACAAAGATACTCAGTTCCTGGAGAGGAAGGAAACCGCTCAGGGATTTCGCCATGAGGCCAATATTGACTTTAAAACAGTTGCAGACTATAATGGCTGTGATAGGACAAACTGAGTTAATCCACAATCCTAACCTAATTGACAGAGTGAAAAGAAGGAAGCCTGTAAATATTTTTCTTCTCCAAAACTTGTATCCTGTTTTTGACAAGGCACTAAAGTAATACTGCAAATAGAAAGTGTTTTATGTTTGGGTCAAATCCAATACATTACTCAGTACCACTCTACATATTTTCAAGCATTGTGGTGGATGCATCATGTTATGGGTATAATTGTAATCGTTAAGGACTGAGGAGTGTTTCAGGATAAAAAATAAAAGGAATGGAGCTAAGCACAGTGAGAATCCTTTCATTCTGAAACCGTAAAGGCCATTCCCCAAACTATTGCCACTAAGTTGGAAACACAGAATCATCTACAATGTCATTTTATGCTTTAGCTTTAAGATTTCCCTTCACTGGAACTAAGGGGCCTAGCCCGAACCATGAAAAACAGCCCCAGACCATTATTTCCTCCTCCGCCAAACTTTACAGTTGGCACTATGCACTCTGGCAGATAGCATTCTTCTGGCATCTGCCAAACCCAGATTCGTTAGTTGGACTACCTCATCACTCCAGAGAACGTGTTTCCACTGCTCCAGAGTCCAATGGCAGTGAGATTTACACCACTCCACTCTTGGCATTGCGCATGCTGATCTTAGGCTTGTGTACGGCTGCTCGGCCATGGAAACCCATTTCATGAAGCTCCTGACGAACAGTTCTTGTGGTGACGTTGCTTGGAACTCGGTAGGGAGTGTTGCAACCGAGGACAGACCATTTTTACGCGCTGGGCGCTTCAGCCCTTGGCATTCCCGTTCTGTGTGCTTGTGTGGCCTACCACTTTGCGACTGAGCCGTTGTTGCTCCTAGATGTTTCCACTTCACAATAACAGCACTTACAGCAGCTCTAGCAGGGCAGACATTTTACGAACTGACTTGTTGGAAAGGTGGCATCCTATGAAGGACCCACGTTGAAAGTTACTGAGCTCTTCAGTAACGCCATTCTACTGCCAATGTTCGTCTATGGAGATTGCATGGCTGTGTGCTTAATTGTATACACCTGTCAGCAACGGGTATTGCTGAAATAGCCGAATCCACTCATTTGAAGGGGTGTCCACATACTTTTGTATATATAGTGTATTTTATTTGGGTGGTGGGCTTATGCCTGGAGCTGGCCCTTCATTGTGTTCTCCTGGACCAGCTGACTAGGGCTTACAAACCCTGCCAAAATTATTTCAAGTCGTAGCCCTCTCGAAGCCAAGTCCGGAGTTTGCAATTCAGCAGGTTTTCCAGCTCTCTCTCTTAATATTTAATGTACTACCCCCAGGGAAAAGGAGAGAGGGAAGCGAAATTATTTTAATCTGAATGAGGAATGCCTGAATATTGTGGTTCAGGGAGTGAGTTATTGTATTCATCTGTAGCTACTGTCTTTTCTCCCATAGACAATGAGGATATGACGACCCTAATCAATACACTGAATCCACAGTGATTAGGTCAACCATTTGTTCACTTGATCCTTTACCCCTCATACATTGCGTCTGATGAAAAATGGGGTTAAAGTTCAACACTCACCCTATGATGATTAGTTGAGGTTCCCATTTCTAAGGTTGGCGTAATTGTAATGCAATTGCATGTAAATCAGTTTGCTCTCTGTTTTGTCATGGTGGCGCATATCTTCTAAAGGGGCGAAGAGTCGCTGGCCTTGTCTCTAGAAAATCAAGGCCCCAGTTCCCCTCTGATCCTTGGGTCATTCATGCATATGAGCTCTGTGGGATGAGACGCTTGTGAGACACTAGCATGCTCAGATAGGGTAACATGGAGTCACAGTGGACAAGACCCCACTGCAGCCTTATCAGCCTGACACAAAGCCTCCTCTGATGTGTCCCTTTCTGAAAAAAACTATTAGGCGCTCTTTGATTCATTAGTGCACTGGCACCTGGGCAATTAGAACAGAAAAGGATTCCTTCACGAATAACCATGAGATAGCCTTGAGTTGGTTCAGATTAATCACTAGCATGGTGGGTGGGAAATGGAATGGTTTCTGGATTGATGGAGGCCTTTTCATTAACTCTGTTGACCACTAGTATTGAGGCCAATATTTTTTACACGAATGATGGAAAAAGTAGAAGACCAATCACCTTTTCAGTTTATCTTAGATTTTCTGTCCAAGTATCTTAAAATCATCTCCTATTATGGTTTCCAATGACAGCTTGCGCTTCCCTTTGTGCTGTCTGTAGTAACTTTGTGACATTCGAAAGGATAGCATAACTGCCAGTTCTTACATTATACAGCACAGCCAAATTTTGACGGGACCCTTACAGAAAAACACGTGATTTCACATTTTAAATGTTATTTAAATCATGTGAATCATTTACATTTTAGGAGAGGCTCTTATCCAGAGCAACTTACAGGAGCAATTAGGGTTAAGTGCCTTGCTCAAGGGCACATCGGGATTCAAACCAGTGACCTTTCGGTTACTGGCCAAACACTCTTGACCGCTAGGCTATCTGACGCCTATTGTGGTTTTGGAACACTTCAATTGTGAGGATATTTTTTATTTTACCTTTATTTTATCAGGTAAGTTGACTGGGAACATATTCTTATTTACAGCAATGACCTGGGGAATAGTTAAAGGGGAGAGGAGAAGAATGAGCCATTTGGAAGCTGAGGATGATTAGGTGGCCATGAGGGCCAGATTGGGAATTTAGCCAGGACAATGGATTAACACCCCTGCCCTTACGATAAGTGCTATGGGATTTTTTGTGACCACAGAGAGTCAGGACACCTGTTTAACGTCCCATCCGAAAGACGGTACTCAACAGAGTATTTAGACCAGAGGAAAGAGTGCCTTCTACTGGCCCTCCAACACCACTTCCAGCAGCATCTGGTCTCCCGTCCAGGGACCGACCAGGACCAACCTTGCTTAGCTTCAGAGGTGGGATGCAGGGGGGTATTTCACGTGGATTTTCACATGTGATCACATAACCTTTCACGTGAAATCATGTGAAACCATGTCGTTTTGGAACACTTCACGTGTGATGATATTTCACATGAAATTTCACATGGATATTTTTCACATGAGATTTCACAGATGATGTCCTGTGAAAAAAACTTAGTCATTAGGATGTCCCTGGAACATCATGCAGTCACAGTGTTTTCAACTTACATATTTGACACAATTTGACATACATGATTACATGTATATTTATACAGTAACTATTTTTCAACATATCCTCACCTGGGATTTGAACACACAACCTCTTGGTTCAAGGCATTCTGATCTTCCTGCTATTGAGTTATTGACACCATGATTTCACCTGTATTCCTACACTTTGGAATTCAAAGTAAATCCCTGTTGATAACACTTCCTTATAAGGGGTCCTTATTACAGTGTAATTTCATGTGTAATTCCACTGTAACAAGTATTGTAGTTAGCTGTAATGACTCATAGTTACAATTTAATAACAACAAGTACCTGGTAGTAATTGCGCTCTGTAATTACAGAAGTATAACAACAAATGCTTCTTACCATGCTTGTTACAAAGGGGCAGGTTTCCACTGAATTCATCAACTTATTGTTTCGCTTCTTCTCAGCTGCATCTGATTCATTAACAACTGTAACAAAGTTTGGGATCCCTTGTGGATGCGCTGGGTGTCTGAGAGATAATAGCCTATGCTCAATAGGCTCTAATTACTTAACCATGAATGTGCACTGTTCAAAATATATCTCCAGTCAACATTTTTGCTAGCACTTGCCCCCAAAATAAAGTTAACCATCTGGTTTGATTTTACGAAAACAGAATTAATACAAGTGTAATCCCAGATGAGGAATAAGACACTATTTCAAAGCACATGTAATTTTTGCCTAAGTACAATGTAATTACTAGACGTTACACAGGATTTAGCTAGTTAAAATGAAGTGTATCTTGAGGGGTACTTACTTGTAATTAATGTGTGCTTTTAAAGTACATTACCCATCCTGACAACCTGGCCCTCATTTTAAAGCTTCTGGAAGTGCAATCCAAGTGGGAGAATAAACACACTAGAACATCATAGAGTAACTGTAATATATTCACATAAATACATTGTAATTTATTACTAGTTGTTACACAGGTTTTAGCTAATTAAAATGAAGTGTATCTTGTGGAGTACTTAGTTGTAATTAATGTGTACTTATACAGTACATTACCCATCCTGACGATCTGGCCCTCAATTTAAAGCTTGTGGAAGCGTGATTAAAGTGGGAGAATAAATACACTAGTACACCACAGAGTACAAGTAAAATCTGCATAAGTACAATACAAATACTAGGTGTTACACAGTATTTGGCTTGTTATAGTAAGTTTATGTTGAGGGGTACTTGTAATTACAATGTACCAATAACAAGTGGTGGAAAAAGTACTCAATTGTCATACGGTACTTGAGTAAAAGTAAAGATACCTTAATAGAAAATGACTGAAGTAAAAGTGAAAGTCACCTAATAAAATACTCAGAGTAAAACTCAAAGTATTTGGTTAAAAATATAATTAAGAATCAAAAGTAAAAGTATAAATAATTTCACATTCGTTATATAAAGCAAACAAGATAGCACAATATTATGGATAGCCAGCGGCACACTCCAACCCTCAGACGTCATTTACAAACAAAGCATTTGTGTTTAGTGAGTGCAAGGTCAGAGGCAGTAGGGATGGCCAGGGATGTTCTCTTGATAAGTGCGTATATTTGACCCTTTTCCTGTCCTGCTAAGCATTTGAAATGTAATGAGTACTTTTGTGTGTCAGGGAGTAAAAAGTACATTATTTTCATTGGAACTGTAGTTGAGGAAAAGTAGTAGAGTACAGATACCCCCAAAACTACTTAAGCAGTATTTAAAGTATTCGTACTTAAAGATGCATTTTCAAACTTTTGTGTAATTTCAGCCAGTAGATTTGAAAGTGGTGCTCATGAGCCAAAAGGGGTCCCTGTTTTCTGTGTACTACGTCATCAAATTATGTACTACATCATCCATTTCAAATGATATCCTGTTGCATCTAGATGTTCCGCTAGCGGAACGCCTCGCCAATATCCAATGGAAGAGCGTGGCGCAAAATACAAAACCCTCAAAAATGCAATAATTTCAATTTCTCAAACATACGACTATTTTACACCATTTTAAAGATAAGACTCTCGTTAATCTAACCACATTGTCCGATTTCAAAAAGGCTTTACAGCGAAAGCAAACATGAGATTATGTTAGGAGAGTACATAGCCACAAATAATCACACAGCCATTTTCCAAGCAAGCATATATGTCACAAAACACAAAACACAGCTAAATGAAGCACTAAGCTTTGATGATCTTCATCAGATGACACTCCTAGGACATTATGTTAGACAATACATGCATGTTTTGTTCAATCAAGTTCATATTTATATCCAAAAACAGCTTTTTACATTGGCGTGTTGTCACGTCCTGGCCAGTATATAAGGTTAATTGTTTTGTAGTTTGGTCAGGGCGTGGCAGAGGGTATTTGTTTTATGTGGTTCAGGGTGGTGTGTTTTTGTTAAAAGGGTGTTTGAGTTAGTAATTCCGGGTGTTGGTTTATGTTTAGGTATTTCTATGTGGAGTCTAGTGAGTGTATGTCTATGTTTGGTTAATTGGGGTTGGGACTCTCAGTTGAAGGCAGGTGTTGTCTATCTGCCTTTGATTGAGAGTCCCATATAGTAGGGTGTGTTTGTGTTTGGGATTTGTGGGTGATTGTTCTGTGTTGAGCCTATGCTAGCCAGACTGTTTGTAGTTGTTCGTTCGTTCTTTTTTTGTTTTGTTATTTTGTACGTTCATTTTTTGAAGTTAATAAATTCTCAAGATGAGCATACACATACCTGCTGCGTTTTGGTCCTCCATCACCGACGACAACCGTGACACGTGTGATGTTCAGAACAGGCATTCCCACCAAAAACCTCCGGTGAATTTACTAAATTACTAATCATAAATGTTGACAAAATACATAACAATTATTTCAAGAATTATAGATACAGAACTCCTTTATGCAATCGCTATGTCAGGTTTTAAAATAGATTTTCGGCGAAAGCACATTTTGCAATATTCTGAGTACATAGCTCAGCCATCACGGCTAGCTATTCTGACACCCGCCAAGTTCGGGGCACACTAAACTCAGAATTATTATTCAAAAAATTGGATTACCTTTGCTGTTCTTCGTCAGAATGCACTCCCAGGACTTCTACTTCAACAACAAATGTTGTTTTGGTTCCAAATAATCCATAGTTATATTCAAATAGCTCCGTTTTGTTTGTGCGTTCAGGTCACTATCCGAAGGGTGATGCGCGAGCACATTTCGTGACAAAAAATTCTAAATATTCCATTTCCGTACTTAGAAGCATGTCAAACGCTAGTTAAAGTAAATTTTTATGCTATTTTTCTCGTAAAATAGCGATAATATTCCAACCGGGCAACGTTGTATTCATTCAAAGGCTGAAAGAAAAAAATGGAGTAGTCTCGTGAATGCGCATCTCAGTCTCACTATCCCCAGGCTGACCACTCAGAAACTCTGCTGCTGTTCTTTGTCCAGAGACAGCAGACACCCCATTCCACTTTCTGGCGGCTTTAGAGAGCCAATGGAAGCCTTAGAAAATGTCCCGTTACAGCACAGATGCTGTATTTTTGATAGAGATGCAACAGAAGGACAACAAATTGTCAGACAGGGCACTTCCTGTATGGAATCTTCTCAGGTTTTGGCCTGCCATATGAGTTCTGTTATACTCACAGACACCATTCAAACAGTTTTAGAAACTTTAGAGTGTTGTCTATCCAAGTCTACTAATTATATGCATATTCTAGTTTCTGGGCAAGAGTAGTAACCAGTTTAAATTGGGTACGTTTTTTATCCGGCCGTGCAAATACTGCCCCCTATCCCAAAGAAGTTAAGACATATTGAGCATGGCTAGAGGTTCTACAGTGAAATAAGACAATAATCCCTAACCAGGACAGTAATGGACAAGGCATATTGATATTAGGGAGAGGCATGCATAGCTGGGTGATCATAGGGGTCCAGTGAGTGGTTGGGCTGGCTGGAGCCGCGGCGATTCAGAGAGCTAGCAGGCCGGGGCTAGCAGAAGGGCGTTAGAGTGACGTTTCGACGGAGGAAAGTTTATTTTAGCCTGGATTAGTAGGGTAACGAGTAGCAGAGGGGTCCAAGTCCAATTGGCAAAATAGGCAAAATAGTTTAAGATGAGGGTGGACAAATATTGTTTTTATGAGCATGGCCTTATTTCTATTACAACATATTGGATGACTGTCATTGACATTACATTCACCCAGCTCAATATAACATCGCTATATTTAGGCTACTACATGATACTCAAATGTTCTCTATGCCCACCATGGGGATGCTACAACATAGCCTATTAATGAAAGATTACAAAGTACACTAGCTGCACAGGTTGAAAACATTTTGAGTAATCAAGGTGACAGACATTGACACATTCAATACCGCCTTACCTGCATCTGTCTCATCTATGGTGCAATCATTACTCGAACATTGGCAAACAAGAGTTTCTACTGGACAAATTCAGGTATGTTTATCCCTGTTTTGTTCTTTTCTCTAAGTTTAAGAAATGCTTTTCAACAGAATCGGCAGAATAAATCCACCCCTGATCACACGCCAACACAGATCACTTTCATAACAGTCAAATACAGTGCCGTTGGAAGGAATTCAGACCCGTTTTTCCAAATTTTGTTAAGTTACAGCTTTATTCTAAAATAGATTAAATTGTATTTTTTCCCCTCATCAATCTACACACAATACCCTATAATGACAAAGCAAAACTGGATTATACATATTTTTGCTAGTTTATATAAAAAAAACGGAAATATCAGATTTGGTAAGTATTCAGACCCTTTACTCAGAACTTTGTTGAATCATCTATGGCAGCGATTACAGCCTTGAGTTTTCTTGTGTATGATGCTACAAGCTTGGCACACCTGTATTTGGGGAGTTTCTCCCATTCTTCTCTGCAGATCCTCTTAAGCTCTGTCAGGTTGGATGGGGAGCGTTGCTGCACAGCTATTTTCAGGTCTCTCCAGAGATGTTCGATCGGGTTCAAGTCTGGGCTCTGGGTGGGCCACTCAAGAACATTCAGACACTTGTCCTGAAGCCACTCCTGCATTGTCTTGGTTGTGTGCTTAGGGTCACTCTGGAGCAGGTTTTCATCAAGGATCTCTCTGTACTTTGCTCTGTTAATCTTTGCCTCGATCCTGACTAGTCCCCCAGTCCCTGCCACTGAAAAACATCTCAACAGCATGTTGCTGCCACCATCATGCTTCACCATAGGGATAGTGCCAGGTTTCCTCCAGACGTGATGCTTGGCATTTAGGCCAAAGACTGCAATCTTGGTTACATCAGACCAGAGAATCTTGTTTCTCATGGTCTGCGAGTCCTTTTGGTGCCTTTTGGCAAACTCCAAGTGGTCTGTAATGTGCCTTTTAATGAGGAGTGGCTTCCGTCTGGCCACTCTACCATATAGGCCTAATTGGTGGAGTGCTGCAGAGATGGTTGTCCTTCTGTAAGGTTCTCCCATCTCTAGAGGGACTCTAGAGCTCTGTCAGAGTGACCATCGGGTTCTTGGTCAGCTCTGACTAAGGCCCTTCTCTCCTGATTGCTCAGTTTGGATGGCCGGCCAGCTTTGGTTCCAAACTTCTTCCGTTAAAGAATGATAGAGGCCACTGTGTTCTTCGGGAGCTTTAATAGTGCAGAAATATTTTGGTACCCTTCCCCAGATCTGTGCCTCGACACAATCCTCTCTCTGCGTTCTACGGACAATTCCTTCAACCTCATGGTTTGGTTTTTGCTCAGGCATGCGTTGTCAACTGTGGCACCTTATATAGACAGGTGTGTGCCTTTCCAAATCATGTCCAATCAATTGAATTTACCACAGGTGGACACTAATCAAGTTGTAGAAACATCTCAAGGATGTTCAATGGAAACAGGATGTACCTGAGCTAATTTTCAAGTCCCATAGCAAAGGGTCTGAATACTTATGTAAATAAGGTATTTCTGTTTTTTGTTTTTAATACATTTGAAAAAATATCTAAAAACCTGTTTTCCCTTTGTCATTATGGGTATTGTGAGTAGATTGCTGATGTAATTATTTTATTCAATCCATTTTAGAATAATGCTGTCAAGTAAAATGTGGAAAAAGTCACGGGGTCTGAATGTTTTCCAAAGGCACTACAATACTTTCCAAAGGCATTACAATACAGCATGACCCCTTTGATCGCTGTATAATTTCTTCTCACATTTACGCAATCTCCTCCTCTAACATTTTCCCTTCGCTTGTATACTTCAGTGCACAACACATCAGATGTCTGTGACCAGGCAAAAAAACCTTTCCAAGCCAAACGTTCATATCATAACCGCTAACTGCTACACACAGCCTACATCATTGTCACCATTTTATAATGTCATAGTCAACATAGCTATTAGAACTAACATGTTAGTAATCCCGCTACAATTAAGCAATACAGTGTACAGTCAGCAAGGAATTTAGCAGTTACACCAGTGGGCCCAGTGGCAATAAATTAATAAAACAAAAAGCTTACCTTGACAGCCATAGCCAGCTAGATAACATAGCATCCCTCTATACTGGAGCTCTGTTTGAGCTGTTTGAGTAGGCTAAACTAGCCAACTGCATTTGCTAGCTAAGTAAGTAAAAGTAAAAGTGAAAACAATACGAACTATAGCTAGCTCTCTCTCTCTCAAATTAATTTGTCAACTACTCAACAGATTTTATGCACTGCAGTGCTAGCTAGCTGTAGCTTATGCTTTCAGTATTATATTCATTCTCTGATCCTTTGATTGGGTGGACAACATGCCAGTTCATGCTGCAAGAGCTCTGATAGTTTGGAGGATGTCCTCTCGAAGTTGTCATAATTAAAGTGTAAGTCTGTGGAAAGGGGTGAGAACCACGAGCTTCCTAGTTTTTGTATTGAAGTCAATGTACCCAGAGGATGCCGGAAACTAGCTGTCCTCCGGCTACACCATGGTGCTACCCTACAGAGTGCTGATGAGGCTACTGTAGACCTTCATTGCAAAATTGTGTGTTTAAATCAGTTATTTGGTAACAATAAAATATTTAGTATAGTTTTATCTATAAAAAATAAAACAATTCTGAAATTCACTGAGGAGGATGGTGCTCCCCTTCCTCCCCTGAGGCGCTTCCACTGATGGAAAATTGTGTTATTTCTAGCTAAAAAAATTCAAGATCATTTTCCCACTTGGAACCGGTAGGTTCGTTAGTCCTTTTTATGGTTTCCTCGCACCTAAAGTTGGTGGAATTATTAGGGAATTAAGTCAAAGTCAAAATAAGGCGTATCTGTAGACACACCTCCGCCACACCTTCCTTTATTTGATCTCCAACCAAAACGAATAGCAGGTGAATAGCATGCTATTCTTATGGTTAAATTCAAGGTCAGAGTATGCATAGAGAGATGAGGGGAAAAAGGTTACATTTACGTGCTGAACTTGATCGGAAACGGAGCCTATGTGGTCATGTCAAATGTAATCATATTGATTTACTAAGAGAGGATGGGAGGATATATGCCGCCTGGAGGTCACACCCATATAATTAAGAATTAGAATACTAGAATGGACTTTAACCTATTCAACCATGGTTTGCCAGTGCAATATTAAGATATTGTGTAAAATAATACATATGAATAATTTATCTACACTGCAAGTATGTTTGTTAGCTAGCAAGCCAGACAGTAATAGAGAAATTATTACATAAATGTTACAAATTAACTGCCAATCTGCACACATTCCTTTCAATGCAGTCAATCCACAGCCATACATACAGTGACTAAAATCAGTACAGGATGACTCTCAGCTCTCCCAAAAAACTAAACATTTAGACATTTATGGTCTGTTTACATATATTTTAGAGGCTATTTATACAGAACATTTTATAAAAGATGTATAAACTGTATTTATGATTATATGACAATATTTTAGCTTGACAAAAATTATATTACACAATTTCTGATATATCCCATGCCTATTTTCATGCATAACTATAATCAGGATCATATCTCTAATGCCATTAATTCCAATGGTTTGGCTTTCTCCCTGACCAATATGGATGCCATTTTCACCCCTTTCTGGAACTTCAAAGGTTTATGACACTACCCCTCTAGTTATTTCATAGGCATTCAATGGTCACCCCCCTCTCCCCCTCCCCAGAAATAATATCAACACATACGTTGAACACGTCAATAGTTTAAAGTTACAGGAAATTAGCTATAAAACTGTAAAGTTTTCTCTCAGCCTCATGGCAAAATGTGTAGAATAGCAGGAAATTAGCTTTAAAAATGCGCCACTGAACAATGGATTTAGCTAGAGCAAGAAGGGAGGATGCATTGATAGTAGAGGTCGACCTATTAATTGGAATGACCGATTAATTAGGGCCGATTTCAAGTTTTCATAACTATCGGTAATCGGCATTTTTGGACACCGATCGTGGCCGATTACATTGCACTCCACGAGGAGACTGCATGGCAGGCTGACTACCTGTTATGCGAGTGCAGCAAGGAGCCAAGGTAAGGTGCTAGCTAGCATTAAACGTATCTTATAAAAAACAATCAATCTTAACATAATCACTGGTTAACTACACATGGTTGATGATATTACTAGTTTATCTAGCTTGTCCTGCGTTGCATATAATCGATGCGGTACCTGTTAATTTATCATTGAATCACAGCCTACTTCGCCAAACGGGTGATTTAACAAGCGCATTCACGAAAAAAGCACTGTCGTTGCACCAATGTGTACCTAATGTCACGACTTCTGCCGAAGTCGATGCCCTTCCTTGTTTGGTTGGTGCTCGGTGGTCGACGTCACCGGTCTTCTAGCCATCATTGATCAGTTTTTCATTTTCCATTGGTTTTGTCTTGTCTTCCTACACACCTGGTTCCAATCCCATTCATTATATGTTGTGTATTTAACCCTCTGTTTCCCTTCATGTCCTTGTCAGTGATTGTTTGTATGTTATGTACTCGTGTATGTTGTATCGGTGTGCGACGGGTTATTTTTACCCATGTTATTTTTGTACGTTAGTTTTGGAGTTCGCTTTTTGTTAAATAAACTACTCCAGTTTAACCTCTTGACGGTCGCCTAGGATAGGGGGCGCTACAGCGATTTTTGAAATAAATTCGTGCCCATTTTAAACGGCCTCCTACTCAAACTCAGAAGCTAGGATATGCATATAATTAATACTTGTGGATAGAAAACACCCTAAAGTTTCTAAAACTGTTTGAATGGTGTCTGTGAGTATAACAGAACTCATATGGCAGTCAAAACCCCGAGACAGATTGTAACAGGAAGTGGAATTCTGAATTGCGGACTCAACTTCATCACTTTGCCTATAAATCACACCGTGAGCAATGGTTCATTGAGCACTTCCTATTGCTTCCACTAGATGTCCCCAGTCTTTACAAAGTGGTTTGAGCCTTCTACTGTAAAAACTGACACAATGAGAGTCTGTGGAACGTGGTCACATGAGGAGGGCCATCACCATTATGACGCCGGCGCCCCTGGCTACCCTCCCCTTTCGAAACGTTTTGAAAGACAATGCAATCGTCCCCCTTGAATGTTATTGGAGCTCTGGTTGAAAAAGGCCCTAAAGATTTATGTTATACAACGTTTGACATGTTTGAACGAACCTAAAAAAAAAAAAAAAGCATTTTATTGAAAGAGGAGTCCCGCGGCCGACGGAGCTTTTGGAGCAGCCTTCAGAACGCGCTAACAAGAACAAGCTATTGGGACGTAAAGGATTAACTTTTTCGAACGAAAATACATTTGTTGTGGACCTGGGATACCTGGAAGTGCTTTCTGATGAAGATAATCAAAGGTAAGGGATTATTGACAATAGTATACAAGAGTAGATTTGATATGCGATTGTTCCAAGATGGCGCTGACCTGTAACGGTAGCCTATTTTTCTGAGTATTGCATCCCCTCTTATCGCAAAGTGTGATTACCCAGTAAAGTTATTTTTAAATCTGGCATTACAGGTGCTTTCAAGAGATATTCATCTATAAATCTTAGAATGACAATATTACATTTTAAAAATGTTTTCGAATAGTAATTCAGTAAATTGTAGCGCTGTTTCACCGGATGCATTTGAGGGAAAATAGTTAGTCAACGTCACGCGCCGATATAAAATGCTGTTTTTATATATAAATATGAACTTTATCGAACAAAAGAATGCATGTATTGTGTAACATGATGTCCTAGGAGTGACATCTGATGAAGATTGTCAAAGGTTAGTGCTGCATTTAGCTGTTTTTTGGTTATTTGTGATGCATGTGGTTGGTCGGAAAATGGCTATGTGGCTACTTTTATGATATACTCCTCTAACATAATCTAATGTTTTGCTTTTGCTGTAAAGCCTTTTTGAAATCGGACAACGTGGTTCGATTCAGGAGAGGTGTATCTATAAAACGATATAACATAGTCCTATATTTGAATTTTTTTTAAAACATAATTTTGTTATGCTAATGGCGATAGGATTTCTCGCTGGATGTGAGCCCGACCAGGGGTTAACCAAGTTGGTTTCTCCTGCGCCTGACTTCCCTGCCACCTACACACACGACTATGACACGTAACCATAAACATCAACGCCTTTAATAAAATCAATACACAAGTATATATTTTTAAACCTGCATATTTAGTTAATGTTGCCTGTTAACATTAATTTATTTTAACTAGGCATTTTGTGCAACAGAGTCAGGGTATATGCAACATTTCAACATGTGGTGCCATGAAACTACACGAGACAATATTTTTTTGTTTTTCACATTTGAAAATGCAATTCCACATGTGAGAATTAGATATTCACGTAAAAGTCTTTCAGACCTGGAAAATATAAAGAGGCTGCTCTTTCTATTGGTTTGGGTCACTTCTTCCGCTCTGTGCATTACCATACACTTCAGAGGTCACAAGGATGAAGAGAATATCTAGGTTCTAGGATGACAAAGGTCTAAGGGTCCGGGCTGGGTTTCTACTAAACTAACATATGGAAATGCTTTAAAACTTCTTAGGGCTAGGGTCTAGTTTCTGGAATTTCCACCTGACTGATGTGCCCAGAAGCCAGGATATGCATATAATTGGTAGCATTAGATAGAAGACACTTTGACGTTTCTAAAACTGTTAAAATAATGTCTGAGACTACAACAGAATTGATATGGCAGGCAAAAATCTGAAGAAAATCTGACCAGAATTTTTTTTTGAGCTCCCAGGCTCTTATTATGGAAACCTATTGTTTCTATGTAACTCCGTCACTCAGATTGCAATTCCTATGGCTTCCACTAGATGTCAACAGTCTTTATTCAAGGTTTCAGGCTTCTTTTTTGAAAAAACGAACAAGTATTTTGAGTTTTTGTTAGGAGAGCACCTGAAGCACCTTTCTTATTGAACATACTACTTTCCGTGTGAAATATTATTGTTTATTTACATTTTAAAGTACCTGAGGATTAAATAGAAATGTAATTTAACTTGTTTGGATGAAGTTAAGCGATAGCTTTTTGGACTCCTTTGTCTGCAAGTTGAACGAGTGGATTACTGAAATCAATGGCGCCAACTATAGTCATACCAAGGATCATTTTGCGATTTCTTTTAGAATATTAGGACCCTTATAGGTACGACATTTGTTTAAGCATTTATTATTTGATGAATCATTGAATTTGACCTACAGTACAGTTCAAAAGTTTGGACACACCTACTCTTTCAAGGGTTATCTTTTATATTTATTATTTTCTGCATTGTAGAATAATAGTGAAGACATCAACACCATAATATAACACATATGGAATCATGTAGTAACCAAAAAAGCGTTAACCAGGTCAGAATCCAAAAGGTAAAGGGGGCAGGCAAGCTTGAGGTCAGGGCAGGCTGAATGGTCAGGCAGGCGGGCTCAGTGGCAGGGTAGGCAGAACAAGTCGAAACCGGGAGGGCTAGAAAATAGAGACTAGGAAAAATAGGAGCACAGAAAAACACGCTGTTAGGCTTGAGAAACAAGATGAACTGGCAACAGACAAACAGAGAACACAGGTATGGACCTCAAGCGTCAGTTTACTACAGCCCCCATCCTCATCCATCCGGATCCGTCACGTCAGTTTGTGGTTGAGGTCAACGCTTCTGACGTTGGATTGGAGGCCGTCTGTCCCAGCGGTCTGCCCAGGACCAAAAGCTGTGTCCCTGTGCCTTCCTGTCCCACCGTCTCAACCCCGCTGAGTGAAACTACAACGTAGGAAATCGGTTGTGTTGTCCTTGATTTGGCCCGATCACAGGTCCTGGAACGGGCTCATTCCTCCAAGCTCACCTGCCATCCCGGCTTACGTTGAACCCTAGCCTTCCTCCGATAACGCTTCTAGTGGCCCACTGTGGTTCCTGACGTCTCAACCTTCGTCGCCGCGTGCACGTGTTCAGAATAAGTGTGTGTGTGTTCAGAATAAGACTCCGCAGCAAGCTCCGGCTGGCCTCCTTCAGCCACTCCCTGTTCCTCATCGTCCCTGGTCCCATATATCCCTGGATTTTGTCACTTGGCTTCCTCCATCTGATGGCAACACCACTATCCTGACAGTAGTGGATAGGTTCTCCAAAGCCGGTCATTTCATCCCTCTCCCCAAGTTACATTCAGTCAAGGAGACGGCCCAGCTCATGGTGCAGCACGCCTTCTGAATCCATGGATTCCCTGTCGACATTGTCTCTGATCGTGGTCCTCAATTCTCGTCCCAATTCTGGAAGGTGTTCTGCACCCTCAATGGGTCGTCGGCCAGCCTGTCCTCCGGGACTCATCCCCCGTCCAACGGCCAGTCGGAGCGTGCCAATCAATACCTGGAGACTACGCTTAGGTGCCTCGTCTCGACCAACCCCACCACCTGCAGCCGGCAACTTGTGTGGGTGGAGTACACGCGGAACACTCTTTCCTACTCGGCCAATGCGCTCTTGCCCTTTGAGTGCTCCATGGGTTATCAGCCCCGCTGTTCCCAGAGCAAGAAGAAGAGGTCAACATACCCTCGGCCCAGATGTTTGTTTGCAGCTGTTGGCGTACCTGGAAGTGAGCTTGGTCTGCTCTTCTCAAAGCCAACTCCAGGTATCGACAACAAGTGGACCGCCACCAGACTCTTGCTCCCCTCTATGGTCTTGGGCAGAGGGTATGGCTGTCTACACAGGACCTGCCCTCCCGATTTATTGGTCCTTTCCTCATCTCTAAAGTCAATAGTCCCACTGCTGTTCATCTTCTGTTGTCCCGTACCCTCCATATACATCCCACTTGTCATGTGTCCAGGATTAAGCCCTTGTCTCACAGTCCCTTGTCTCCTGCTTTCAGGCCAACCCCTCCTCCCCGTCTCATCGACGGTCATCCGACGTACACGGTCATACGCCTTCCTGAGGGTTCGACCTCGGGGCAGGGGTTTCCAGTACCTGGTTGACTGGGAGGGTTATGGGCCGGAGGAGAGGTGCTGGGTCCCCACATCCTGGACCTGGCCCTCATCGCCGAGTTCCAACGCCGGCACCCCGGTCAACCAGGTATGCGTCCAGGGAGGATGCCCGGTGGCGCCCCTGGAGGGGGGATACTGTCTCACCCTGATCTGTTTCACCTGTCTTTGTGCTCGTCTCCACCCCCCTCCAGGTGTCGCCCATCTTCCCCATTATCCCCTTGTGTATTCATACCTGTGTTCTCTGTTTGTCTGTTGCCAGTTGGTCATGTCTTATCAAGCCTACCAGTATGTTTTTCTGGGCTCCTGGTTTTCCTAGTCTCTGTTTTCTAGCCCTCCGGTTCCGGCCTGTTCTGCTGGCCCTGACGCTGAGCCCGCCTGCCTGACCATTCAGCCTGCCCTGACCTCGAGCCTTTCAGACTCTGACCTGGTTAATGAACTTCTGCCTGTCCTCAACCTGCCTATTGCCTGCCCCTTGTATTCTAATAAATATCAGCGACTCTAACCATCTTCCTCCTGTGTCTGCATCTGGGTCTAGCCCGTTAAATTTGGTCATTGTCCTGTTGAAAGACATATGATAGTTCCATTAAGCGCAAACCAGACGGGATGGTGTATCGCTGCAGAATGCTGTGGTAGCCATCCTGGTTAAGTGTGTCTTGACTTCTAAATAAATCAGACAGTGTCACTAGCAAAGCACCATCACACCTCCACCTCAATGCTTCACGGTGGGAACCACATGTGGAGATCATCCATTCACCTACTCTGCGTCACACAAAGACACGGCAGTTGGAACCAAAAATCTCAAATTTGGACTCATCAGAACAAAGGACAGATTTCCACCTGTCTAATGTTCATTGCTCGTGTTTCTTGGCTCAAGCAAGTCTCTTATTATTATTGCGGTCCTTTAGTAGTGGTTTCTTTGCAGCAATCCGACCATGAAGGCTTGATTCATGCAGTCTCCTCTTGAAGAAACTTTCAAAGTTCTTGAAATGTTCCGGATTGACTGACCTTCATGTCTTAAAGTAATGATGGACTGTTGTTGCTCTTTGCTTTTTTGAGCTGTTCTTGCCATAATATGGACTTGGTCTTTTACCAAATAGGGCTATCTTCTGTATACCGCCCTACCTTGTCACAACACAACTGATTGGCTCAAACGCATTAAGAAGGAAAGAAGTTCCACAAATTAACTTTTAACAAGGCACACCTGTTAATTGAAATGCATTCCAGGTGACTACCTCATGAAGCTGGTTGAGAGAATGCCAAGCGTGTGCAAAGCTGTCATCAAGACAAAGGGTGGCTACTTTGAGGGATCTCAAATACAAAATATATTTTGATTTGTTTAACACTTTTTTGGTTACTTCATGATTCCATATGTGTTATTCCATAGTGTTGATGTCTTCTACATTGTACAAAACAGTAAAAATAAAGAAAAACCCTTGAACTTTTGACTGGTACTTTATCTGCTATTAGCCCACAGAAACACATTCAATAACATATGTATACATGGAAAAACGGATAGTAAAAAATAAATCACCATAGGGTTTAGAGCCTCATCTTTCCAAAGAATGGTCATTATTTTGTCATCCAAACCGTTACAGACGTTTTCATAAGAAAACCGTGTTTGGGACATCTCCTGGTCTGACAAACACCACAGTAGGTCTGCCACCTTTCACCTCAGATGCGGAAGGCAGACATCAGTGATTGTGATGGATGCTACTTAGATTTTCGCAGGGGCATGGACATCGACTCTATGGGGAAAAGAAACACACTTGTCCAATAATACAAGAGGTTAAATTAAGAACAGTAATCACAGAACAAGAGACACGGCCATATAAGTACCTAACACGTCCTCTTTCTCAGGTTTCTCTTTCTAAGGTTTTTGTCTTCAACGATTCTAAAAGGGGAACCATCTTGTTTTATATAAGTATATAGAATACATATTTCTTACTAAATTCCTCTCAGTTACAGTGTTGGTCTCTACACTAACAATCCCTAACATGAACATACTCAGTCCTCCCGTCCCTTAATTTTACCTGGTATATGCACATGTATACAGTAGCTGGTTGATTCCTACAATCCGGTGCCTTTTGGACATCATAACAAAAGACAAAAAAAGTATATATATTTAAATGTTTTTGTATTCTATCAGAAAAAGGACATTTGACTTTCAGAAAAACATATTGTCTCAGGCAAATTTATGGGGAGCAATTTCCAACCTGCATTTCCTAACAGGGTGGATATTTGGAGCTTAAGTTAGCTATAGCTCTGTGAGTGAGCTAGGTTGAGTTAACATAAACACTTGAATATGATATTAACTCCTTTATTAAACCCTTTTACATTTTCTCTCATTTAGCCTATTGGGGTGGGAATTTATGAGTGGGACATGCAGATTAACAATATAAAACATGGAAAAATGTATAAAACTGATTGTTTATATTTATTTAGCTTTGCATCATTGTTTTCTCACCAAAGAAATTATGACACTTCCTGAATATGGTGTTATTGTCAGAAAGGGTTCTCCTAAATGAGAATTTAAACAAACTAACAGGGTGGAAAGTGATATATAAAAAATAAAATACTAATAAATACAATAATCATGACATACGTTATTAATGAGAGAGAATTTAACTGTGCCTATAAAATAATGAAGAACGATATCAATTGTACATATTGTTTTCCATATGTTTGTGTTTTTAAGTTAAAGGACACGTGACCTTATATTTTACATTTTACACTAAATATGAAGTGATATTTCCTGGGGACAAAAAAGGCACTGCAGAGTAGGAATCTGTTGAAAACCTCTCCATTTGGGTAAGCAAAGGATGGGCGCCCTTGCGTCAGTACCCAGCAGAAGACACTTCGTCTCTCTCTCTGTCTGTCTGTGAGAGAGAAAGAGAGAGAGAGCATTCGTTGATCGGAGTTGTAAAGGAGTGCCTGCGCCGCATCTCTTCCACTGTTCACCAGTGCGTTATGGTACATGTATTATATTAATCTATGCGCGACCAGGAATACATTTGTACAACAAACTTTTTATATATATCAGACACATCACCTGTGATAAATCGGGTTGCTGGAGAGTTAGCCTTCACGGAAAGAGCTAAACTTTTATAACTTACAACCTGCCAATACCAGGTGCGTCTTATCGAATTATTGAAGTTGATCCACTGCTTTGGTGAGTAAATTCAAACTGATATTTACATGCATTTCCACCAGTTTTTTGGTTGCAGCAGTTGTGTTCTTGTGAAAGATTGATTCCACTGGGACTCGAAGTTGGCTTATGGTTAATGCATGACATGATTGCTAATTCTGTAATCAGTATGCAGCGGACACAGCATTCCTGCGGCGGCTGTTCGCTGCGATGTCGACCAAGGTTTTTGTGCTGTATGGCGCGCATCATTTTCTAGTGCCAGACATTTTCACCACTTGACTAAGATATCTCGCTTCCCCCTTTCCTGTCCCATTTCCCTCAACACACTTGCAGGTGAGTGCTATAGATGTCAGACCGATTGCTAATGATAGGCTATGGGTTGTTGGTAGTCTGTATCTTACATAAGTTCAATGTTGGTTCAATGTAGCCTGGTTATGAGTGATGCAAGTCTGTATATATCCCACTGGGCATACCACATAATTTCAATGTGGATAAATTGGTAATATTTGGTTGGTATGTTGATCAATCAATATTCACCCACACTCAAAAATACAGCCAAAAGTTAGTTGAATTTTCAGTGTGTCATCACTATGCTTTAAACTTTCAAAATAAAGAAAGTCGCACACCCCATGTTTAAACTCCCAGCAATTTAATGGGTATTTACCAACGTTTCGGAATCACTGTGCCTTCCTCAGGGTAATGTCATGAATACTTGAACCAGGTTATATAGACAAACAGTGCAATTAGTGCAACCAATGACAATAGTGAGGGGTGTGTCATAATGATTAAGTTAATTCAAATGAATTAGTGAAACTGTTAAAAAATAATATATGGCAAATTAAATATGTTACGTTATTCTTACCATATAGAAACATAATGGAATATTGTACATCATATTAGCATCAACATACACTGTTTCATTCAGTTTCACATAATAATTTCGTATTTCATATTTGTTACATGTAATCTTTTGGTTCAACCTTAATGTATAATGAGCATCATCATCAAGAATATATCAATTTATAAGACTTGTTCATAAAGGATAAATTTGTTCATAAGAAGGGCCTAAGATCAAAGTCGATATTAATTTGTAAGTCGCTCTGGATCCAATTTGTAAGTCGCTCTGGATAAAAGCGTCTGCTAAATGACGTAAATGTAAAATGTAAATGTAATATTCAGACCACTAGGAGTCAATGCTTTTAGATAGGATATCCAGTAAGCCTCCCTTTGTACTGTAGTAGTAGGATCTCGATGTTACCTCCTCTCCTTGGTAGAGCAACATGCTCAATGCCTTTGCATTTGAGGGAGGAGATTGAATGGTTAGCTTCAACATTTACATTTACATTTAAGTCATTTAGCAGACGCTCTTATCCAGAGCGACTTACAAATTGGTGCATTCACCTTATGATATCCAGTGGAACAACCACTTTACAATAGTGCATCTAAATCTTTTGGGGGGGGGGGTAGAAGGATTACTTTATCCTATCCCAGGTATTCCTTAAAGAGGTGGGGTTTCAGGTGTCTCCGGAAGGTGGTGATTGACTCCGCTGTCCTGGCGTCCTGAGGGAGCTAGTTACACCATTGGGGTGCCAGAGCAGCGAACAGTTTTGACTGGGCTGAGCGGGAACTGTGCTTCCTCAGAGGTAGGGATGCGAGCAGGCCAGAGGTGGATGAACGCAGTGCCCTTGTTTGGGTGTAGGGCCTGATCAGAGCCTGAAGGTACGGAGGTGCCGTTCCCCTCACAGCTCCGTAGGCAAGCACCATGGACTTGTAGCGGATGCGAGCTTCAACTGGAAGCCAGTGGAGAGAGCGGAGGAGCGGGGTGACGTGAGACAACTTGGGAAGGTTGAACACCAGACGGGCTGCGGCGTTCTGGATGAGTTGTAGGGGTTTAATGGCACAGGCAGGGAGCCCAGCCAACAGCGAGTTGCAGTAATCCAGACGGGAGATGATAAGTGCCTGGACTAGGACCTGCGCCGCTTCCTGTGTGAGGCAGGGTCATACTCTGCGAATGTTGTAGAGCATGAACCTACAGGATCGGGTCACCGCCTTGATGTTAGTGGAGAACGACAGGGTGTTGTCCAGGGTCACTCCAAGGTTCTTAGCACTCTGGGAGGAGGACACAAGGGAGTTGTCAACCGTGATGGTGAGATCATGGAACGGGCAGTCCTTCCCCGGGAGGAAGAGCAGCTCCGTCTTGCCGAGGTTCAGCTTGAGGTGGTGAGCCGTCATCCACACTGATATGTCTGCCAGACATGCAGAGATGCGATTCGCCACCTGGTTATCAGAAGGGGGAAAGGAGAAGATGAATTGTGTGTCGTCTGCGTAGCAATGATAGGAGAGACCATGTGAGGATATGACCGAGCCAAGTGACTTGGTGTATAGTGAGAATAGGAGAGGGCCTAGAACAGAGCCCTGTGGGACACCAGTGGTGAGAGCACGTGGTGCGGAGACAGATTCTCGCCACGCCACCTGGTAGGAGCGACCTGTCAGGTAGGACGCAATCCAAGCGTGGGCCGCGCCGGAGATGCCCAGCTCGGAGAGGGTGGAGAGGAGGATCTGATGGTTCACAGTATCAAAGGCAGCAGATAGGTCTAGAAGGATGAGAGCAGAGGAGAGAGAGTTAGCTTTAGCAGTGCAGAGAGCCTCCGTGACACAGAGAAGAGCAGTCTCAGTTGAATGCCCAGTCTTGAAACCTGACTGATTAGGATCAAGAAGGTCATTCTTGGACGGCACGTTCAAGAGTTTTGGAGAGAAAAGAAAGAAGGGATACTGGTCTGTAGTTGTTGATATCGGAGGGATCGAGTGTAGGTTTTTTCAGAAGGGGTGCAACTCTCGCTCTCTTGAAGACGGAAGGGACGTAGCCAGCGGTCAAGGATGAGTTGATGAGCGAGGTGAGGTAGGGGAGAAGGTCTCCGGAAATGGTCTGGAGAAGAGAGGAGGGGATAGGGTCGAGTGGGCAGGTTGTTGAGCGGCCGGCCGTCACGAGACGCGAGATTTCATCTGGAGAGAAAGGGGAGAAAGAGGTCAAAGCACAGGGTAGGGCAGTGTGAGCAGGACCAGCGGTGTCGTTTGGCTTAGCAAACGAGGATCGGATGTCATCAGCCTTCTTTTCAAAATGGTTGAAGAAGTCATCCGCAGAGAGAGAGGAGGGGGGAGGGGGAGGAGGATTCAGGAGGGAGGAGAAGGTAGCAAAGAGCTTCCTAGGGTTAGAGGCAGATGCTTGGAATTTAGAGTGGTAGAAAGTGGCTTTAGCAGCAGAGACAGAAGAGGAAAATGTAGAGAGGAGGGCGTGAAAGGATGCCAGGTCCGCTGGGAGGCGAGTTTTCCTCCATTTCCGCTCGGCTGCCCGGAGCCCTGTTCTGTGAGCTCGCAGTGAGTCGTCGAGCCACGGCGCAGGAGTGGAGGACCGAGCCGGCCTGGAGGATAGGGGACAGAGAAAATCAAAGGATGCAGAAAGGGAGGAGAGGAGGGTTGAGGAGGCAGAATCAGGAGATAGGTTGGAGAAGGTTTGAGCAGAGGGAAGAGATGATAGGATGGAAGAGGAGAGAGTAGCGGGAGAGAGAGAGCGAAGGTTGGGATGGCGCAATACCATCCGAGTAGGGGCAGAGTGAGAAGTGTTGGATGAGAGCGAGAGGGAAAAGGATACAAGGTAGTGGTCGGAGACTTGGAGGGGAGTTGCAATGAGATTAGTGGAAGAACAGCATCTAGTAAAGATGAGGTCAAGCGTATTGCCTGCCTTGTGAGTAGGGGGGAAGGTGAGAGGGTGAGGTCAAAAGAGGAGAGGAGTGGAAAGAAGGAGGCAGAGAGGAATGAGTCAAAGGTAGACGTGGGGAGGTTAAAGTCACCCAGAACTGTGAGAGGTGAGCCATATTCAGGGAAGGAACTTATCAAGGCATCAAGCTCATTGATGAACTCTCCAAGGGAACCTGGAGGGTGATAAATGATAAGGATGTTAAGCTTAAAAGGGCTGGTAACTGTGACAGCATGGAATTCAAATGAGGAGATAGACAGATGGGTCAGGGGAGAAAGAGAGAATGTCCACTTGGGAGAGATGAGGATTCCAGTGCCACCACCCCGCTGGCTCGAAGCTCTAGGGGTATGCGAGAACACGTAGGCAGACGAGGAGAGAGCAGTAGGAGTAGCAGTGTTATCTGTGGTAATCCATGTTTCCGTCAGCGCCAGGAAGTCTAGGGACTGGAGGGTAGCATAGGCTGAGATGAACTCAGCCTTGTTGGCCGCAGACCGGCAGTTCCAGAGGCTGCCGGAGACCTGGAACTCCACGTGGGTCGTGCACGCTGGGACCACCAGGTTAGAGTGGCAGCGGTCAACAAAGTGAGCTGCTACTGGATAGTCAATGTGCTTACACCTGATTGAGCTGCGGTGTTCAGCTATGCATTGTTTTAATTGTCTTTTCGTTTGTCCTACATAGGCTTTTCCACATGAACAGGTGATGAGATAGATTACTCCCTTGGTCTTGCATGAGATGATACCCCTAACATGGATCTAAAAGCATAACCAAAAGTAAACCAAAAGTAAAAGACACAAAACAAACCTAAAGAACAGGAAGCATAGAAATAGCCCACAGAACACATTTGCAATCCATTGGAATTTAATTCCAATGGAATTCCAATTCTCATTGACAGCAAATCTTGGAAGTGGTAGATCTGTTCTGTGAGCTATTTCCATGCTTCTTGTTCTCAAGGTTTGTTTAGGGATCTTTTACTTTTGGTTTTGTACACCAGCTTCAAAAAGCTGAAAATATATTTCACAGCGGTTTAGATGGTACAATGATTCTCTACACTATAATTGCTTGTTTTGTCACAAACTGAAATTAAACAAATTATTAGAATTTTAGCAGCCATGAAATGACTGGGCAATTTCTAGTGCCTCTTTAATTAACAGCACAGCAAAGTTCAAATGGAAATAAAATGTCAGATATTTGTTTATTTATGCAGCAGATTAATGTATTATCACTGTGCTTCATCTAATAGCATAACCAAATGACCTGGATTGCAGTTGAAATTACATTAAAAGTAGGTGGTGCAAGTGATTCATGCCATTTGATACTCTGCAGGGGCGCATTCAGCAGGTTTGAACATTTTGGACCTTTCAGATAGAAATAGGCTTTGCAACTTTCAAGAACATTTGTGACTCACCATCTGGATTTGGTCTTATGAAGCAAAATTTGAAATTGTGTTTTTTATATTGGATAAAAGTAGAGACTCAGAGCTACAAAATATTATATCATGCACTGCATTTGACAAACAATGGGAAAATAATTCTGCTTTGAAAGTTGATCATCTTATAAACTCACTTTTGAGAAAATGGCCTTGGTATCCAGTTTTGGTATCTAGTGAAGAGTTCTTCTTTGTCTACACCCATTCAGCATTGTTCACAACCTCTTAAGCTTTAGCCCCACCCATCTCGTTTCGCTCTCGGAGTGCACATTTGACACTCTGGCGATTATTTGTTTACCTATGGATAACATGAAAACAGCCTTACCAGCTCAGCTGGCAACAATTTCATTACGCTTTTTTGCAGACGTTTACTAGTTTCCTGAATCGGGTCACATTTGGGAATTGAACATGGCCCAGATTATTTCAGCAATTGACCCTTCGCCAAACTCCGCTCTAGGATTTTGGCCAACCAATCGCAGCACTCCAATGGATAGCAACTGTTGTCGAATCCGACTCCTCAGGCAGCTGTATTGAAGAAGTTTTGAGATGCTGTCGTCATGAAATGTAAATGATGAGGGATGGATGATGAGGAGGAGACCTGGTTGATGACTGTGGCATGATTTGGGAGCATTGAGAGGCCAGAGATACATGGACTAGTAAATTGGACTAAGGAACAGAAGATGGGTATTGGAGAAAGGTCATCAGTGCGTGTTCTGCAAGTAGTTAAGCAGATGAAGGCGTGGCATGTGCGTGGTGAATGGATAGACATGGTTATGGACAGCAAGGAAGAAGGAGAAGAGTTGAGTGCAGTGGGAAGATGTGTATTGAGGAAAAATGGTGCCAATTACAAACCCTATTCTGCTGTCTGATGGCTCAGAAATTGAACCTGATGAGGGTGAGGATGAATTATCTGTGGTGGCAGGTGTGGTGAAGACTGAGTCCGAGCCTCACCTCGACGGTCATGCAAAGGATGATTCTGACCCAGTCGGAGTGACATTTTTAGAGAAAGTGGATCCCTGCCTTTGGCTGATCCATATGTAGTGTCATGACTCTCTCTCCTTGGTGAGGATCAAAGGTGCCAGATCAGCTTGGCACATGAAGATAGTCAAACCCCTCTCTCCCACAGAAGAGGGAAAGGGGGGGCTGTGCCGGTCTTGACATCTTAACACTGGGTCGTACATTTAAGCAGGTGGAAACCTTCCCTCTCTGCCTTTCAGTATCCACCAAGGAATGCTTTGTCTATAGAGAGTGGTTCCGTCTAAAAACTCTAACGTCAAAAGATTGGACATTAAAACAATATTTCTAACATAAAGAATGTGAGAAATAGTCGGTGGATATTTAACCTGTTACATCTAGGGGGCAGTAATTTCACGGCTGGATAAAAAACGTACCCGATTTAATCTGATTATTAGTCCTGCCCAGAAACTGGAATATGCATATAATTATTAGCTTTGGAGAGAAAACACTCCAAAGTTTCTGAAACTGTTTGAATGGTGTCTGTGAGTATAACAGAACTCCTATGGCAGGCAAAAACCTGAGATGCTTCTGTTCAGGAAGTACCCTGTCTGAACATTTCTTGCCCTTCTTTATTATCTCTGTCGTTTACAAAGGATCTCTGCTCTTACGTGACACTTCTCACGTCAACAATGGAGTCTCACAGCCCGGGAAAAACAGGAATGATGTCATTCAAAGCCCTGGCTGAAGCACACGAGAGCAAATGCTGAGTGGTCAGTCAATGGACTAAGCCTTAGGCGCGTGACACGCCCCGCCCCCGGCTTTTGGTTTTTTCCTCAGTTTACAGACAGGCAGATTCCCGGTCGGAATATTATCGCTTCTCTACGAGATAAATTGCATAAATATTGGTTTTAAACAGCGGTTGACATGCTTCGAAGTACGGTAATGGAATATTTCGAAATTTTTTGTCATATTTTGCGTCATGCTCGTGGCCGAGATTTAGCGTTGGGATAGTGTCTAGAACGCACGAACAAAACGTCGCTGTTTGGATATAACGATGGATTATTTGGGACCAAACCTACATTTGTTATTGAAGTAGAAGTCCTGGCAGTGTATTCTGATGAAGAACAAGCAAGGTAAGAACATTTTTCTTATAGGAAATGTGATTTTGGTGAAGGCTACACTGGGTGGGTGTCTAAATAGCTAGCCCTGTAACGCCGGGCTATGTACTTACATTATTGCAAAATGTGCTTCATCCGAAAAGCTATTTTAAAATCGGACATATCGAGTGCATAGAGGAGTTCTGTATCTATAATTCTTAAAATAATTGTTATGCTTTTTGTGAACGTTTATCGTGAGTAATTTAGTAAAATCACCGGAAGTGTTCGGTGGGAATGCTAGTTCTGAACGTCACATGCTAATGTAAAAAGCTGGTTTTTGATATAAATATGAACTTGATTGAACAGACATGCATGTATTGTATAACACAATGTCCTAGGTGTGTCATCTGATGAAGATCATCAAAGGTTAGTGCTGCATTTAGATATGGTTTGGGTTTATGTGACATGATATGCTAGCTTGAAAAATGGCTGTGTGATTATTCCTGGCTGGGTACTCTGCTGACATAATCTAATGTTTTGCTTTCGCTGTAAAGCCTTTTTGAAATCGGACAGTTTGGTTAGATAAAGGAGAGTCTTGTCTTTAAATAGCTGTAACATAGTCATATGTTTGAAAAGTGTAAGTTTTCGGATTTAGAGGAGTTTGAATTTCGCGCCCCGCCCATCATTGGATATTGGAGCAGACGTTCCGCTAGCGGAACGTGTAGATGTAAGAGTTAAACTCAGTTTTTCACAATTCTTGACATTTAATCCTAGTAAAAATGTCCTGTCTTAGGTCAGATAGGATCACCACTTTATTTTAAGAATGTGAAATGTCAGAATAATAGTAGAGAATGATTTATTTCTTTCATCACATTCCCATTGGGTCAGAAGTTTGCATGCACTCAATTAGTATTTGGTAGCATTGCCTTTAAATGATTTAACTTGGGTCAAACATTTCGGGTAGCCTTCCACAAGCTTCCCACAATAAGTTGGATGAATTTTGGCCCATTCCTCCTGGCATCATTTTCTGTAATTTTCCAAGCTGTTTAAAGGCACAGTCAACTTAGTGTATGTAAACTTCTGACCCACTGGAATTGTGATACAGTGAATTATAAGTGAAATAATCTTTCTGTTAACAACTGTTGGAAAAATTACTTGTCATGCACAAAGTAGATGTCCTGACTTGCCAAAACTATAGTTTGTTAACAAGAAATGTGTGGAGTGGTTGAAAAATGACTTTTAATGACTCCGGCCTAAGTGTGTGTAAACTTCCGACTTCAACTGTATTTGCTCATCATGAACTCTTAGAAAGATTTAGTAGATTTCAGTAAGAT